>NW_027325371.1:22463072-22816658 GCF_036924035.1 Leuresthes tenuis
CAAATGTAAATTAATTCTACACATCATGGCTCATGAGTGGTCTTTGAGAAAATGTTTCGACATGTTCTGTACCTGCAGTGACATCTCGATGAGGACCAGGAGTTTCTTGATGCCGATCCAGACTCGCTTCCCTTTGAGCTGCTGAGCAATACTGGCTCGCTCTTTATCTGTGAAGCTTCCCAGCAGCTACAAAAGAAGCAAAGGCAATATTCAGTGCTATCTTGAAAGCCTCCAGTGGGAGCAAAAACAGCCTGATAAAAATGCTTAAAACACTTAACAATTCTTCAGTACCTTAAATGAAGTTTTTCCCAAGGTTATAAATCTCTCTAGGCTGCATATGTGCATGACTGTGTGCTCTTGAGAATAGACTGATTGATTATATACATCCTCTTCTGCGTGTCCTTGTTTCAATTCAAAATTGCGAACATTCATCTCTGCATTTGAATGTGTGCATCAAACACCTATGATTTTATGTGTGTGTACCTCTAAGGCGTCGACTAGCTGTTCCCCAGTGGAGATATTTGGGATGTGGATGGTGGTACTAAAGGCATCCAGCATCTCCATCTCCTGCAGGACATCCTTCCTGCTGCTTGTGCCGATGATGAGCAGCTTCCGGCCCTACAGGATGGATATAGAACTTGGTTTTGTAGGTTTTGATTTGATCAAGCTGTAATTTATCTCCTTTTGTTTTTGTTATGTATTCTTTTTTAACAACCGAAAAACAGTCAGAGTTAGTAAAAATACCGCAACTGGAAATAATGTGTCAAAAAGTTATCAGCAGAAATGCTAGTAGAAGGATTTTGTTCCCTTTTGGACAGAGCTGATCTTCCTGTTACTTCCTGCTACGTTAAGCTAATTGACCTGCTGGCTGTAGCTTCTTCCTTACAGTGCAGGCATGAGAGTGCATATTGATTAGGGAAGGGAATCGAAAACAGGTTCCTGTTGAGAACTGGTTCCCAGTGTTTCAGTTCCTTGGAATCGTTTGCCAATATAGCAAACGATTCCCTTATTGATTCCAGTGGGCGTGAATGACATCACCATGCATGTTGCGTGGTCCAGTTCAGCCAGCAGTCAACAGTAAACATGGCGCCCAAGCAGTACAAACGCTTAAAAGTTTGATTACACTTCACTAAAAAAGACAACAACAGGGCAACTTGCAATACTTGCAAAGTGGATATTTCATCAAAGGGAGGAAATACTACCAACATGTAGAAACATTTGTGCACACGGCATGCAATAACTATTAATGAATGTCGCGTTTTCGATCCGCTCCGGACTGACGCTAGTGAATCTCAACCCAGCAGAAGCAGCAACGTAAGCATGTTTTCGGCTAATACTGCAGGTAACTAACTAACAAACACTATCTATCATGTTAGCGCCATTTGCCTCATTGTAACACCTGCTATTTGTAACAGTTAACGTTAAATTAATGCCTTCTCTTGTGGAATTGCCACAGAATAATTTTATTTTTGTATTTGTTCATTTCTACAGAAGAACATTTATTTTATTATTATTCAAATTTTATATTTAATTTCAAACCAAATAATTTTTTTCTGGGGAACCCCTGGCACCCTATCAAGGAGCCCTAGGCTGTGGGCCTCTTAATACCTCACTGTTGTTGGGTTTGTAATGTTACTTCTAAACTAAACAAAGTTGATGCTAATCGACCTGTTTGTTGTCCTTTTTTTCCAAATGAGAATCGATAAGGGAATCGACAAAGAACCGAATTGTCAAGCAGAATCGAAAATGGAATTGGAACCGTAAAACTCTTATCAATTCCCATCTTTGGAATTCCCAATTGACGCTATCATCTAACTCCCTGCACGAAAACACATTTCAAATTATTGACAACACTGGTGTTATTACCGGCCATGAAAGCAAGGCTCGTATTGTTTCACATTATGAGTCAGGAGACATCTATTGCAGCAGGAAGTTACACAAATGTGGTTGTTTTTAGCAGTATTTAATGTCTCTCTGCCTTCGGTTTTTGTTGAGGCAATAACACCACAACTGTGTCAGATACAGGTGTCCAGTTGAGATTAATATAAAGACCTGGTTTGAAAATTAGGGTGGTTTGATCTAAACATATTAAGTCAAGGACGATGGAAGTAGGAGCCCATATCATCTTACAATTTTTAATATATTCCATTGTTGATCATGTTTAGTTTTGCATTTTTCTGACTGAATAATTTTATTACATGACCAGAACCAACTATCTGCTGCACCATCTCTCAATAATTTCCCAGATCCAATTACTCACTGTTTAACTTAGCTTTGACTTAATTCATTACTACTGAAAATGAACATTTATAAACAGGTGACGAATTCTGCATGCTATAATTTCTTTAGACAAACTGCTTGGGTCTTTCTTGGATTAGAAGAACAATGCAGTTTTTTAAAAATGAAGCATAGATTTTTTAGCTGTGGAACAAAACTTTCTAAGCTTGCGATAGCTTTAAGATGACAAACTATCTCCTTATTTGTGAGAAAAAAAAACATTTATTACGCTTTTCTGTTTATAGACCATTCAGATTTATTCTGTATTGCCCTCAACCCAAAGTTACCATTGGTCAGCTGCCTGTGGGTTGTCAAACAAATTCAAGCCTGTGCTGCTCAATGGAGAGTAGTCAATGTACAGTATGTATGTATACAGGTTTTGTAATTAACTCTGACCTTAGGTGGAGGTTTCTTGAGCAGCACCAGCAGCGCCTGTAGAACCAGGTTGGAGAAGCGAGGACCGATGGGGACATAGTCCAGCAGACGCTCAATGTCATCCACTACCACACAGCTGAGCTGGGACTTGTAAGCATCGTCGAAGACCTGAAACAGCGGAAGAGAAAAGGGAAAAATAGGAAGCCTTAATGATGGAGCACAGGACATAGGGAATATGGAGGGGATGGGTGGGGGGCGGGGGGGATAGGTGGGGTTGCAGTGAAACAGACATAACTGGTATTACGGCACAGAAATGCTGCAGCTCTTGCCTTTTTTATTGCCTGGCACTTGGAGATCTCGGAGTTTCCAATCATCTTGTCTGGAGAACAGATCTTAATGAAGGGGAACTCAGAGTCCTCTGCAATTTTAGCTGCCAAGGCTGTCTTCCCACTGTGTGGTGGACCTGTGTGTGTAGAGTTGGGGCACAATTTACGTTTCAGCTTGCGTTTGTTTTTTGTATTATTGTCCGGTATATCATGGAATCATGTAGAGTTGTATTCTAGAACTTGGAAATATGGTGTTTCTGATGTCTTACCCTCCAGTAACACTGCCACAAGCGGTGTGCGATCACTGTTCTTGGTCTGCTGTACAAGCAGCTCGCCATCATCCAGAACATGGGTTACTGGGTCGCCCCATTTGATGATGCCATTCATGATGTAGCTGGAATAATCCTCTTGGTTTGTACCAAATGCCTGAAATAAACACAATAAGGAAAAGTTAATGAACCCGTTTTACCTTTTTTCCATAAAACAGAACTTTCATACATCATTTCTGACAGAAAATGGTACGCACTGGTTTTATGTCATTGTTGAGGGATCCCTTGAAGTCAGCTCTGGTAACTTGCAGCTTCTCTGCCCTCTCCATGTCCACCTCAACTGTAGATGTGGCCTAGCAAAGAATGCACTTTGACATTAGAACAACGGAGTGAAATTTCCTATTAATTTCTGAATATCAATCTGCTCTGAGAAAATGTTCTTACTGCACTTATTCCTATTATCAAAATGATATAATTTAACTGTTGTGAAGATTGGGTCATTGTTATAAATACTCAAATGAAAATTGTTTTAAAATATTGGGATTTCATGGTTTTTGCTGCTTCATGGAAAATTCAGACAGTAACTATAGAACTCAATTGTGTTTATGAAATATAATCTGTGTTATTCGTCTCTATTTAAATATCTGAACCTTGGTGTGGGCATAAATGGAGATGGTAAACAGTAAATGGTAACAGTGTAACCTTAATGAGGTTACAGAGGAGGACAAGAGAACAAAAGACGTGTCAAATGTGCTGACAAGCTAACTTCAGTTTCCACAGAAACTAGACTGTAGCTTTGTAAAAACTTACAAAGCTACAAGGCCAGCAAAGAAGCAAAGGTTCAACAGCTTAGCAACTGTCTATTTATTTTGTCTATGACGCAGTTTTAAAAATGACACAGACATCATTGGGGTCTGGCTCTGCTCTGGATCTTACGGCTCTGCTCAAGAGGGAGTCTTCAAGTTTACTTTTTTGTCCCAAATTCCAACTCTCAAAGACAATGCAAGGGTGCCCTGTGACTATCAAATACATAAACATAAACTATCAGGGTATTTCTCCAGTTTTAGCTGCTTTTCTATTTTTCTCCTCATTATAAAACTCTTAATGACCAAGCACCATCATATCTTAAAGATCTCAAAGTGCCATATTTTCCAAACAGAGCACTTCGCTCTCAGACTGCAGATTTACTTGTGGTTCCCAGAGTTTCTAAAAGTAAGGTGACTCAGATGACCCATAGTTATGATACTTTAGGCCTAGATTGCTGCAGCACCTCCCATGATGCACCTCTCCTCAACCTGCTCTCTTTACTCTTAATGTACAAATAACATTATTGTTTAGCTTGTGTTTCTCTTTCTCAGCAGGTGTCTCTGGCCTGCTGTTATGGTGTTTGTTGTCCCCTCTTTCCCGTCCTCTAAGCTCAAAGCTGGTCGGCCTTCCTGGTTCTAGTTCTGTTGGACGTTTCTTCCTGTTAAAAGGGAGTTTTGTCCTTCCACAGTCGCCTCCTGCACGCTCCGGACAGGGGATTGGATCGAAGAATAGTTTTGATGCAATCTCTTGGTTTCATTAGCTAGGCTATTTTTTCTTTAAATTGGCTCTGTGGGTATGAATTGGACTAATTTGGAATTTAATTGATTGGATTTGGCTTGGACTGTAACTGACTCGAATTGGACTGCATCTTTCAAATGCTTTGAGATGACATCTGTTGTGATTTCGTATAATATAAATAAAACTGAATTAAAGTGACTCTGCAGACTCCCCAAACCAATTCCAGCACAGGCCCTTTGCTCTATGGTGTCCCCACTTTCTTCCTCTATAGGTCAGCACAGATCATAGATGTAAAAAACATGATCCGCAGTCTTTGTGATCATGGCAGCTATTGAAGCCATTTACCATATAGTATAATTCTTCACAGCCCAGTCTCATCAGAAACATGTAATAAGTATGTTTTACTATGTCACCAAAATGTAAGTGTCCCACTCCGTGGTTGTACATTGTAAGATGGCAAATAATTCCCACGGATAATAAAGCTGTTTAACTATGAAGATTTTTTGTTATCGATATTATGTATTCTGTGTCCTCTAAATCTAACCACAATAGTTCAACCCTTAACCATTTAACCCCTAACCATGACCATTTGATGGCGAGAGCAAAGTACAAAAGTAAGAAACTCTGAGTGCAAGTTGAAAGTAGAAAAGTGCACTGAACTGTGGAAAACTTTGTGCTGAATTAGTGTCAAATTAGCGATCTTTTTTATGGAGGTGTGCAGACTAGTACCCTCTATCCACCTCTACAAGTGTTTGAGACCAAATCAACCGCGATGAGATGTGGAAACGTGGCGCTTGGAGTTCAAAACGCAGGCAAACATATGAACTCTGTTAAGTATCAAAACTTAAGCTGCACCTGGGTTGGGAGAAAGTAAAGTTTCATGTTTCACATGTATGTAGTCTGTTGTCAAGGACAATTTTTCAGTTCTAACAAAACAAAAAGCAAATATAATTCAGTCTATTATTGAATGGGACCAGATTGATCCGCATCATACTTTGGGTGGTATGAAAAGAAAGTATGATGAGTGTGTGTATCAGTTTGCTGTGGGCTACACAAGCAGACAGCTGTGACCTGTTAGGCAAGTATCAGTTGACTGTTTTTATTTCAGCTCATTTTGTTTACAGCCTGTTGATCACTAAAGATGAAAATGGACACACTGTAGGTTTGACATTTAACATACATGTCTTCTAGTGTCCAAAGAGTGTTGGCTCCTCACCACAACTGAACCCAGATATAAAGGAAACATGTAATATTTGAAAATGTCAAGTGACCTTGATGTGTCGGTTCATGGCAGTGGACTGCGCCGCTCTGACCAGCCCCTCCAGCTCTGCACCACTATAGTTCTTAGTCTCAGCTGCCAGTTCTTTGATGTCGACATCTGAAGCCAGCAGGTTGAAGTTTCGCATCTTGGTGGTGTGGATGTTCAGGATCTGGACACGGCCCTTCTCATCAGGCAGACCTGAAGAGGAAAGACAGGCACACACATTTTGTTAGTTTATTTGGTTTTGGAGATACCAACAATGATGATGCTTTTGAACCAGCAGACCACAAGAATATACCATCAATATGTTTACATCCCCCTAAGAACAAGAAACCCCCTGAACATTCTTAGTAGCTACTAAGCCCTGTGGTCATTACATCTATGGGGGCACCTTGTCATTTTATCATACAATCCTGTGTGAAGACAAACAAATTTCATCTTAAATCTAGAATATGTTTCAGTTATGTAGTGAAAATACACTTCAATTCCCTCAAATGGACACATAAAAACAGTCTTGTAAATAAACATCTTGTGGCTGTTCTGACTTATACTGAACAAAAACATTTTGTTCCAAACAATTTCTCTACAGAAACCGTAAAAAATCTATTTCCAGCAGTTAATTGCTTTGCTGCATGAACGCATTTATGTGCTCATTCTGCGTAATCTAACAGTGGAAATGATTCATAAATTTGCTGGTCCCCCCTCTCTGAGTAAGGACACAGTATGAGATAAGTGAGTACCGTGTACAATCACTTTCATACATCTGGAAACAGTGAGTTCTCACACACTGGAACAGCTCAGGACACGGGCAGAAATAAAGAAACATTTAGAATAAACAATGCTGAACAAACAGAAGCACGAAGGTTTATTCATGCATTTATTCTAGCTTTTAAGATTTTGCAAAATTTATAGCTCCAACGATGTGTTCACACAACAATGCGTTCCCTTGTGTTCAGAGAAGTGCCAAACCTTGTTACAATTTTCCATTATTTTTCATAGAAGAACATTGAAAAAAGTGCAATTGTCGATCCTGTTACAAGACACACAAGAAGGACGGAGGGGTCCAAAACTCCTGTCCTTGAATAGAGAGCAGCTTGTCCACCTCAACTTAGAATTCTAAACTAAGTATATAGCTAATAATAAATTAGATAACAGTCAAGTAATAATGATTTTGAAAATAAAAAATACATTGAAAGTATCTGTGCTAAATAAGGACTCAAAAAAAGTTTTGAGAAATTTGACGTGGTCAGTGAATGCAGCATTAGAAACGGCAGCAGCTCTCAGTCAAAGCATTTCCCCATTTGACAAAGGTGCCTTCGCTCAAGCACATAGATACTTTGGAAAGGTTACTGTATAACAGTGTAAGACATGTTACTTTACGTCCCTCGTTAGAATAAAACACATCTGTAATTTCAAATAGACTAGCACACAGCAGATGCTGCAAGAGCTTGATTTTCCTTCCTGTTCTGCTGGTAGTGCTTCATTTGGGTGACTGGTTCTCACCTCACGTTAAAACACCAAGAAAAGTCTCTGAATCACTCACCAATTTCCATCTTCACCTCAAACCTGCCAGGCCTCATCAGGGCATCATCTATCAGGTCAGGCCTGTTGGTCATACCTATGAAAGAAGAAAAGTGCTCTTTACTGTATGAAATATGATATATATTAAACAAAGATGAAGACACACCTTAAACTTGTCAAACATCCATATGGCATTATTAGTAAGATAAGTTTAAAAAGGAAAGCTGAGGAGGACACTTCCAAGCATGGCCACCAAAACATGAGGTTGTGTTGAAGTACTTCAGCTTCTACAATGTACAGACTGGAAAAAACTGGAGCAACATCACCTGATCAGTGTTTGATGACTCGACGATACTGGAAAATACATATTCAGTGTATTGTGTTGTATGGGTTGCATTCAGATCTTAACCTGTCCAATAATTGTAAAATCTACTAGAGAGATGGAATAATATGGTTATGGTTGAGGTGGGGAGCACTCCAAAGCAGCATTTTAATCAACTCAGAGCTCAGAATGTTCTTAAATACTGAAAAGAATCATCACTCCAAGTTTTATTATGCAGTGTTTTTGTTGTATCAGTACAGGTACAGCGAAACGGGTAAGGATGATATACTGTATGGGGTGAGATTACCGATGACCAGGATGTTGTTGAGTTGCTCCACCCCATCAATCTTGGACAGAAGCTGGTTGACCACAGTGTCGTGCACACCTGTGCTGCTAGCGCCCGTGCCTCTCTGCTTGCAGATGGCATCCAGCTCATCAAAGATGATGATATGGAGGCCACTGTTGGCTCCCAGCTGGAAATGAAAATGATTTTTTCAGTTGTGTTTCATAACTTGTTGAATGCATGTGGCAGAAAAGAAGATCAGTGGTATCTCACCCTCTTCTGTTCCTCCTCTGCATCGGCAAACAGTTTGCGGATGTTGGCCTCAGACTCTCCAACGTACTTGTTGAGGATCTCTGGGCCGTTGACTACCTTGGGCTCACGGGCGTTGAGCATCTTGCCAATCTGCCTGGCCATCAGTGTTTTACCGCATCCTGGTGGTCCAAACAGCAAGATGCCCTTGACGTGCTTACACCCTGGAACAAAGAGAGTGAGGCATGACAAATTACAGGGAAATAGACTAAGAGGAAAAAGAGAAGTGGGAACGAAGAGGTGAAATCAGAAGAAAAAACAGGGACAAACCAGAAGAAGAAACAGTGGGAAGATAAAAGATGATAGATTGTAATGACATAAAATGCTTCAATGTTCGTAAAGCCAGAGGGAGAATAAACCAGATTGATAAAATAAATTTGAACACTGATATTAAATTGTGCTATCTGACTTTCTCTCTCTCTCTCTGGGTGAATAGGGAACAAAATGCAACAGTGGCTAACATCGTTACCCTCATTGTTGTACTCTCAGCAATTGATTTTCCAATCAATTTTAACCTATAAAAAGTCACAAGCTGCCAGCCTTGCATTTGTATTAGTTGAGATATTACATTAGAAAAACTTTTCTTTTAATCTGCCAAAGGTTACAAAAGGTAAGAGAGTGAGACTGTAGGAGCAAAAATATTGAAAAAAAACCTGACAATCTAGCATGGTATAAATGTGAAAAGTGGAAAAATGGTTTCTCACCCATCTGCTCCACTATGTCAGGAGGGAAAACTCGGGAAGCAAAGGCTCTGCGGAAAATGTCAGAGAATTCCTTGTCCAGACCTCCAATTCCCATCTTCTCAAAGTTCCAGTCTGGGTTGATGATTGTCTGTCGTGCTTCCTTGGTCTTTGCTTTACCTGTTAAAACACACAAGGGAGTTAATTAGCGAGCAAATTGCTGATGCATATATATACATTTTGCAAAAGTTGGAGAGAAAAGAAAAAGGTGTTGCATAAAAGTTTTTAATGTGTAGTAAAAGCCAAGTTTGTTTCAGTTAAGTCTCCGCTAATATTTCCTTTAGCAGATACCATTATGTACTCTACATAGATGATTTGTGGAACGTTATGCTTTAATGACGATGTGTCCGTGCTGCCATCTTGTGGAACAAGTAGATACAGGACCATTATTTTCCTTCATGTTTCCTATACAGCAGCCTGACTTTAGAATGTTGGGTGAAAAAAAACACATATGTCAGCTTTTGGAACAATTATTCTAAAATTTGAGAAATATCAGCTCCTTGTAGATGAAAAGAAAGAACGCACCAACAAGTGTGAGGGAAGAACTCTCTGCCTTCTCAAAAATCACCTGGCTGTTGCCCACCATCAGACCGATATCAATCTTTCAGAGAAATCAGAGTTAGAGTTATTAATCCATTTGGAAATGTGGAATGGTTACAGTCATTCTTTAGTAATTAACTTGTATATTTAGATAAAAAACAGCATTATGTAATCAATTACTAAATATAAAAAAAAATGCAAGACCCTTTTTTCTTTATAAAGATAGAATTACATCCTGCAACCCTGAATTGGATTAAGCAAGTATCGAATATGGATGGATGTATATATATTTATATCTATTGTGATTATTAACATCAATTTGCAATTAATTTCCAAAGGGGTGTTTAATCTTGTCCAGTTAATGATCTTTTGTCATGAAACATAGCTTGGAGATGACTCTAATGTAGAATAGCTAAATTTAGTGACCTGATATGAGCCTAGTGAGGATGCATTGTATGAGCTCAGAGGCACAAATGATTATTAACGAAAATGCTGTTACAACACACTGAACAGTAAAAAGAAAAAAGAAAAGAAAAAGAGAAAAGCTTTAAATTAAGATAAGCTAAAGTAAATCCTACAAGTATTTGAAATTCATACAGTAACACCAAATCACGTCAGTGTCTATTTATTATAAATTTCCCTTAGAATAAAAAAGGTTAAATCTTTATCTTTTTCTTCACTATTGTATAACCCAAGGTTGCTGCTGGAAAGACACAAATGACATCTGTGTGAATATTCGGGATAAAAGGTAGCTAGCAAATTCTGCTATGCTATCTTGACTCTTGAATTGAATGGAAATGTT
The DNA here is from genome assembly GCF_036924035.1 of Leuresthes tenuis. Lineage (NCBI taxonomy): Eukaryota > Metazoa > Chordata > Actinopteri > Atheriniformes > Atherinopsidae > Leuresthes > Leuresthes tenuis. The sequence continues at coordinate 22,473,643 of NW_027325371.1, forward strand.
ATGCTATGTTTGTTTTTATTGGACTTGAAATAAGCTGTATGGTAAGGGAATACAAAAAAATCAATGAATAATAATGATAACAATAATAATAATAATAAAAAGATCTTTGTTGTTTTGGTCACCTCATTTATGTGGTCCATGATCTCCTTTGCTAGCTTCTGTGTTTATGGAAGCTAATGTGTATGGCCTTGAAACAATAATTTATTAAGCCCTGTTTACAATGAAAAGATAATATATATATATATATATATATATACAAGGAGAATTTAAAAAATGGTGTTAAGAAATATTTGTATTAAGCAAATGTTTTTTAAGTAAAGCAATATTGTTTTAGAGAGGGTGAAATTGATGTCACATCTTAGTTTGTTCAGGCGCCTTATTGTATTCTTGCTTGCTCTGATGGTGTTTTTAGTATGCATAGACCCTGAATTGCGACTTCGGGATAGCATTTCTATGCTCAAACTGTACAATCAGCCTCTAAAATACTTACACTCATCATTCCTCTTCTATGCCTCACAACCAAATACTAAACATATCTGTCCACTGCAAACTAAAAACGTGAGTTTTAATATTCAAAAACACATTTATTATCAAAGCAGTGGCTCAAAAACCTAAATTACAATGCTGAATGTATTTGAAAGCACTATAATTCATTTGAACTGGTCATAAAAAGGGGGTGATTTTTACAAAATTCAGCAGCTCAATTTTAGTTTCTCAGTAATCTTCTTTTTTTTGTCTTTTCTTTTCTGTTTGTACTTTTGACCATTTTTAGCCAAACAAAAGTAAAACCAAACATGCAACAACAGTAGACAGCAGAGTTAATGTGAGAGTAATCCTTACAAGATGGTGCTTCTGTCCCAGCATGCAACACAACATTGTGTACCTTCACATTCTCTATTTAAGTGGTTAACTTACATCTCCACTGTATATCTGGCCATCAATATCACTGTAAGATTATGTTCCAATTTATCATGATTTGACTGGAATAATATCTGGTGCATTCCAATTCTGAAAAGCAAGTTAATTTCAAGCTGACTCTCTAAGGTTTAATTACTGAGGGGTAGTGTTGTTGCTCAGAACAATCAACTATATCCCATGGGTTCCAAAATTGAGTTGCAGATTGACTCCAATCAAAACTGAAAGGAATCACAAAGCTTTCCATTAACAGCCTGACAACATTCTCATTTTCCAATCTCATCAACAGAGAAGTCCAAAAATATAACGCAAGACCCGAATGTACTATTTTTATTGACTTCACTGGTTCGGTATGGTCTCAACATAGTGGTCTAATACCTTTTGCTGTTTTTTTCCAGTGGCTGGTTCTCCTTTAAGGATGCTGGCATCCATGGCCTCGATGTCCTTCACCGTCAAGCCAAACAGCTTGTCACAGAAACTAAACACTAACTGAAAGACAGAGAGAATGAAGGGATTGACAAAAGGAAACACAGTGGTGTATGTACTCTGTGTCTAAGTATGTGTGTGAGATTTGCTTTGAGGTAGGGAGGTACACACCTGCTGGGTAACTGAAAATGCTTGGTTGTTAAACAGTTGGATGAACTCGGCAGCCATCTTGTCTGAATCATAGGGAGAGGAGTCGGTGCTCTTCTTTTGCAGGAAATCAATTTCGATTGTCATGGCACCAATGCACTGCTTGGACTTGTCAAAATTGTAGTTGGACACTGAGAGGACAGACATGCCCACAATTATCTCTCACAATAAAAGAAATTCAGGCCTGAGCAGTATTTTCATAATAAACACGAAATCTATATACCATGACTGCAAACACTAAAAGTGACAATAAAACATCTAACAGCTAAGACTGGATCAGCACAGATTGATGTGATTATGCTAGTCATGGATGATGCAAATGTAGGAGCAAAATTCTTCATAAAAGCAATTTGAAAAATTTGATAATTTTTTTCATAATAATAAAAGGATAGATTTTCAAGAACTGGATAACACTATTTCTTCATTGTTGTTTGAAATACAAAGGGATGCCAACAACAAAACAGCTCATGGGTGGATCACTTTATGCTAGTTTATGGTGACAATAGCTCGGTTCTACAGTGACCATCCTTGAAGCCAATGATGTCGTTACAGAGGTTCAGATGTTGGGTAATTGGCTTCTATTCTGCATATAAGCCAATGCAGTTGTTCGGCCAACATTGGAACATAGCCAAAGCAGAAGAGTCAAGTCATCAGAAAGAATCCTTGTTTTGTGGCCAAATCGACTGGATTAACAGGACATATTTCAGCCAATATTAAGAGCATATTCCACAGTGTCGGTATCGTCCTGTTTGAAAAACACATTATGGTAATAACTGATCAATTTTACCATGGCATTTGCTATCATTTTGCTTGTGCAATGCGGTCCAATAAACTAAGCATGTATGACATTACTTCTAATTTGACATAAATTGCCTAAATTATTAGAACAGCCACGTTTTTTAAAACTCATAGTTAAGAAATAAGTTTGATCACTGACAGCACTGTTTTAGAAAAACAAAAAAAATCAACAGTTTATATTCTTAATTTGTCTAACATCCCTCTGTTTGAAGCATTACTTGTAATTTCAAGTATCAAATCACATAAAACCGCATGTGTGCCCTGGCAAAAACTTGGAGCTTACTTAACGGGCATTGTGTAAAGACAATCACAGTGACTAATATGCAGTGTTTATGTCATAAAACCTCGTAATTATAAGTTAAATAGAAAGGCTTTTACCTTCCACTTCCTGGCCAATGGAGAGACCAGCCCATTTCCTCTACAAGAGAGAAAAAAGGAAAGCCTGAGCACCTAGCCAACAGCTGATTAAAAATGTGTGTGCATGTGCGTGTGTGTACCTGCGGCAGGCTGAAGGCAATGGATCCAGGTGCTACAGTATGATGGGTCTTGACTGTAAACACAAACTTGTGGTTGGGTGTGGTCTTCACAGTCACATGCCTGCAAAGATAGGCCACACAAACTGTTTATTACATGCCATGCAATTTTCTAAGTTCAGAGGGGGACAACTTGACAGCTTGACAAATATTTCTTTTTTTGCTCTTGTGTTGACTTGTCTACCAAAAAACTACAGGAATCATCCAAGTTAAAAAAAAGACTCCAAAAAGCCAGGGTTATGAATGTGTTGGGTGATGAAATGCCTGGGTCATTGATATTAAGATACTTTTTTATATTATAAATTACAAATGTTGTTAGTACATCCCTAAATTTTTCCATAAAATACACCACAGTAATTTTTAAAGCACTCATCTCTCATCTCATCAAGTGAGAACAAAGCAACAAAGTATCAGTGTGGTTAGAGAGAACTCAGTGTGCATTGACTGGCAGAGTTCATCAAACCAATTCTCACAAGTTCTTAATGGTTAATATCTGGTGGCCAATAGGTTGGCCATCAGCAGCGTTAAATTCATCCAACACTCTGATGACTACTTTAGAGTATATTGAGAGAGAAATAAACACTAGTTATGGTATTTAACCCCTAAAGCTGTTTGTAGGGAGAGGTATGTCGCACAAGCTTAAAAACATCATGGACAACACTACACACCCACTATTTTCTAGGATGTTTTAGGCTTAAAATTGCAATTCTATGTAATTTTTCCAATAATTTTCTAGAAGCTTGAATTTTTGTTATGTCATCATCATGTGAAATAATGATAATCATGCACAGCAAGCCTTTTATCTGATTCCAAATTGTGAGCTTCAGGACAAAAGTTGAATGAGGAGGCTGGAAGATGGATGGACACTGGAATAGGTGATTGGAGAAATGTCTGGTTGTGTGCCTGTATTGGCAAACACAATGAAAATGACTACTCACTGTCCTGACTGCAGATCCTTCTCGCTCACAACGGCACAATTAGTCAGCGACAGCTCATCTGTTGGGCATCGAGCCGCTTGCATGGTCTGCAGACACAGACAGTGGAGATGGGGTGGAGGAGAGCAACATTTAAACGATGCTGAAAATAAAACATGATGTATTACAACAGAGCTTTTTTTTTTCTTTTTTTAATCTTCATGATTCAGTTAGCATTTTCAGCCAACATGGATTTTGAACCTGTTAAACATCATATCTGACGGAAAAAAAAATCAATGCTCAACTGTGACTTGCACATTGACCAAAGACATTAAGTTTTTGTAAAAAAAAATGGAATTCACTGATCTAGATTTTAGAAAATCCTAACACAGTAAATCTCCAACTCACATTTTAAAATACATCACTATCTAATTTTACTTTTACCAAAGTAAAGAACTGAAAGAAAAATCTATCAAACAGCAGAATGAATCATGCAAATTCAGTGATTCTCTAAGAATAGAGAGGTGAAAATTATTCTTACAGAAATGGTATGTTACTGTATGTGCAGAAACTGTTCACATAGGGATGCAGAATATGTTTCATTTTTGTCATGTGAAGAATCAGCCGTAACGTTGTTCATACCCTTCCATTTACACTGAATTAGTTTATGACAAACCAAAGAACGCGCTCAGCAATGCCTCAGGATAAAAAGAAATGGGTGAATCACATGTTGTATCCCAAAGTGACTCAAGCATTAACAATGGCAAACTTTTAGCATTACCAAGAAAGTGATAAAGCAGAGATGATATATGGCTTATATTAAGCCAAAATGTTATTTCTGTTTTCTTTCAGTGTCTTCTGTTTAAGCTAAGTCCATTATATGTTACCAAGATGTATGAATGGAAATTAGTCCCACTGAGAGAAAAGTATGAACCCCTCATTTCAGCACATTCACTGACATTGTCAGGTCAGTGAAGACATGACATGTTCTTGTCTTTAAACAGATTGAAAACCCTTTTCAGAAAAAGCCTGCCAGCAACAGAGGAGAATAGGCAGAGAGAGAAATTCCAACACGCATTGCTTAAAGATGAGCATGTGAAGTGGTAACCAAGGAAACTACATTAGGTGATATGGAAGAGCCAGTAACACTGTATCAAGGTTTGCTCTTGGCTTATTTCTCACAGGCCTGAATGATATGGTTTGTGTTAGTTACTTGTATTGTGAAGATAAGACAACACAGGTTTGCTGACACACACTGAAGAAACTCTCCTTTTAAGAGCTAAAACCATAGACTTTGGTGTTTACCAATCTATTTGTCATTTATCTGTGCACATTTTGTACAAACCAGAATGTTAATTATGTGCATTTCAGACTATAGTCAATCTAGGAGAGGTCTGTGAAAACAAGTGCCTGAAATCTCAATCTTTGAGGTGGCAGCAGTATCAGTCATCATTCATTTACAGATTGTAGCAAACAAAGACTGGCTACAACCACTTGAATTTCGATCTCATTGAGACCCATGAAAAGGTAGTGTTTTCTCATTTATTTCAATATTGCTGAGGCAGGATGATTGTCAGTACTGTCGACATACCATAGAGGTAGATTGTTAAATCCAAAAAAAGGATTTTTATATTGAGAAGAGGAGGGGACCAAGCACAGATCCTTGTGGGACAACATTATAAAGAAAGTGTCCATAAACTTTATTGCTGGGGATTTCTGTTTTGAATCGGCATTGCCCTGCCAAAAGCTTGAGTAAGGCAAGTACAGGCAAAAATGCTTTCACGTCAAACACTGGAGGGATACCAACTTATTGCTAGGTGAGGCTGTACCTCCATTTTTTATACACAAAGAAATGATTAAATGAGAAGGTAGCGCAAGCTTTGTGAAGAAGCTAGCTGTGGGGTAGCTAAAGGGTAGCTGAGGGATAGCTGAAAATAACGGTCACTTGACCCTGCTGAATAAGCTGGAGCTAACCACAAGCAGCTGGAACTTGGCTTGTCAGAGTGACTGGTTGCCAATGTATAAACCTAAAATGACCATTTTGAGGAACTGTTGAGTTCGTTGAGGTATATTAACAGCTGGAACAAAGCTTTAAAAGCTAGTTAATAGTGGCTCTGCCATGAGATTTTCTGTTAAAATAAAACCAATATTGATGGGCTGCATGCTACAAAAAACTACATTGAAATAATCTTTAATTGATGCTGTGAACATGAAATTACCACTGACTCCAGGAGCAGTCATAGGAGTCTGTTATATGTCATCTAACTATGCTGTACTATACGAGCATTTAGTATTATTTGTACATGTGGCAATTGAAAACTAACTGACATATAAACAAACACTGTCAAAACCGCAGCCTCCACAGCAATTCAAGATCAGGATTTATGAGGATTATCCCCTGCCCAAAAAGCACTTAAATGCAATGCTTTTTAGCAGATGAAGTGTTAGGCCTGCTCATTTGGTATATAGCTGTGGACACAAATTGTTTCATTGGTGAAATGCCAGATCTAAATTAACATGGACATTGAGCAACAAAACAATCTTTGCCAATGCTTGCCACCTAAATGTTCAGTTCAACCAGAGATAAAACATTTTTGTTGTTCCTAAAAAAAAGAAAAAGACTATACACTATACAAAGAGTACAAATATGTATTGACCGTGTGTTTTGCAGACTGATGAAATGAAAGAGAATAAATGTAGGAAGGAATTTGAAGAAAAAGCACAGTGAGACAAACACTGCAGTGTTGGCACTGTGCCACATCACCTGTACCCCTGCAGTCTGGCCACAGAGAAGTAAAACAGAATGACAAAGACTTTTAAAGAGGCCTTTCCCTTTTAATAAATACTGGCTCTTTGCTGCTTATGTTTGAACTTAGGGGGCAAACAATATTAGACCATAATATTGTTTGCTGAATGGATATATTATTGTTTTGTGTTTCATTCTTACAATGTCCCACAGAGTATCTACAAATTTGTACTGAAATCTACCAAAAAACACAGTCTTCAGAATCAGAAATCAGAAACAGTTTTATTGCCAAGTAGGTTTACACATACAAGGAATTTGTTGTGGTATGCTGTTGCTTTTTTTCTGAAAAGTTAAATAAAAAAAAAAACAATAAATAAGTACAGTAAGTAAAAGTGGAAGTGAAACAATGGAATAAGTATGTACAGGGATGGTGTAGACAGTCTGTGGAGGAGATAGTACACATAACAGGGGGTGGGGGGTCAGTGTCAGTGGGGCTTTCTAGTTGTGTTTATGAGACCAATTGCAGAAGGGAAGAAACTGTTCTTGTTTAAGTTTTGCTCCTGATAGACCGCAGCCTCTTGCCAGAGGGGAGTGGTTCAAACAGTTTGTGTGATGGGTCAGCTGCAATCTTGCCTGCATGCCTCAGGGTCCTGGAAGAGTACAAATCCTGGAGACCTGGGAGCTCACCTTTTCAGCAGAGGGAATGATACTCTGCAGTCACCAGATGGTGATGGAGGAGGTGAGGATGGACTCGATGATGGCATAGTAGAAGTGTACCAGTGTGCATCATCGCCTTTGGCAGGTTGAATTTCCTCAACTGCCTGAAATACATCCTCTGCTGGGCTTTTTTGATTAGGGAGCTGTTATTCACCCACTTCAGGTGATGATGGAGCCCAGGACCACAATGTTCACTGGGGATTCACATGGGGTGATGGGGGCAGGTGGGGTTGCTCTTCCTAAAATCCACAACTCCACTATCTTGACAGTGGTAAATGGACTTGTATAGCGCTTTTCTAGTCTAACTACATGCCACATTCACCCCACTCACACACATTCTTAAGATTGTACATAACTACGTGCTTTTTTCTAAGCATTCACACACATTCATACCCCCAATGATGGGGTTCAGTGTCTTGCCCAAGGACGCTTCGACATCATCCTGGGGAAGCCAGAGTCGAACCACCGACCTTCCGATTGGTGGGCGACCTGCACCAGGTCTCCAGATGATCAGTCTCCCACCTGTAGGTGGACTTGTTCCCACCAGAGATGAGTCCGATGAGGGTTATGTCATCTGAAAACTTCAGGAGCTTGACGGACTGGTGACTGGAGGTGCAGCTGTTCATGTACAGGGAGAAGAGCAGAGGAGAAAGAACGCAGCCTTGAGGGGAACCGGTGCTAATGGTCTTAAAGTCAGAGAGATGTTCCCCCCAGTTTCATGGACTGCTTCCTGTCAGACAGGAAGTCTGTGATCCACCTGCTGGTGGAGTCAGGCACACTCAGCTGGGAGAGCTTGTTCTGAAGAAGACTCAGGGTGATGTTGTTGAAGTTAGAGCATAAGTCCACAAACAGGATCCTGGCGTAGGTTCCTGCAGAGTCAAGGTGTCGGAGGATGAAGTGGGGGGCCATGTTGATGGCGTCGTCTCCAGATGTGTTGGCTCTGTAGGCGAACTGCAGGGGGTCCAGGAGTGGATCTGGGATGAATTTGAGGTGTGACAGGACAAAGCGTTCGGAGGACTTCATGTCCACAGAGATCAGGTGGACAGGTCTGTAGTTGTTAAGTCCTGTGGTCCTTGGTTTTTTAGGGATGGGGATAATGGTGGAGGCCTTGAAGCAGGCTGGCACGTGGCAAATCTCCAGTGAGCTGTTGAAGATGTCTCTTAAAGCAAGAGGAGGTGTCCCAGTGAGTGGAGTTGAGCCTAAAGCTCCTGCTGAGGTGGGGTGGGTGGAGTTCCTGGGCTGTGGCTGGTGAGAGGTGTCGTGGTTGACATGGGTTATGGTGACAGGTCTACTCTATTGTCTTTCAAAACAACAGTAGAACTCATTCAGCTGGTTGGCAAGTTGTGGGTCGTTTGTGGAATTGGGGGCTGTAGATCTATAGTTCGTTATCTGTCTGAGCCCTCTCCAGACAGAAGCAGAGTTATTAGTCGAGAACTGGTTTTGTAGCTTCTTAAAGTGACAGAGTGTGCTTGATTACCTCTCAACTGTTCAGGCCAGCAGGCTTGAACAGTCCACATGGGCAAGAAGGAGCCGTGGATATCCTCAGTGCCCTGGTCACACAGCGTTTTTGTGCTATGTTCTGGACCGGGGGCAGAGATGTCCCAATAATTTTCTCAGCTATTCTCACCACTCTCTGAAGAGCCTTCCAGTCTGAGACTTTGCAGCCAGCAGCCCAAATGGAGATGCAGCTGGTCAGCACGCTCTCTATAGTTTCTCTGTAGAACTTGGTGAGAATGGGAGGTGTGCTCCTCTCAGCCGACGCAGGAAGTGAAGGCGTTGGTGTCCTTTCTTCGCCAGAGCTGCTGTGTTCTGTGACCAGGTGAGGTCCTCTGTGATCTGCACCCCCAGGAACTTTGTGCTGCTGACTTTCTCCATGGTGCAGTTGTTGATGTGGAGTAGTGTGTGGTGGCGTCTGTTCCTCCTGAAGTCAACAATCATCTCCTTCGTTTTGCTGACATTGAGGATCAGGTTGTTGGAGCTGTACTACTCCACCAGGCATTTCACCTCACCCCTGTACGCATCCTTGTTGTTATACCTGATGAGGCACACCACTGTCGTGTCTTCCGTATACTTTAGGATGTGGTTGGTACTGGAACAGGCATGACAGTCTTGGGTTATTAGGGTACACAGCAGTGGGCTCAGGACGCAGGGAAATGAAGTTTGAGGTGTTTTTTTCCCAACACGCACCTGTTGTGGTCTGTTGGTGAGGAAGTCTAGCAGCCAGTTGTACAGTGGGGTAGGGTCTGTTTGTGATGTGGCTCTGATGTAGCTCAGAGAGGATTGCAAATTTTGCCTGGAAAACATTAAGCCTTAAGTTTGTGCAGCAATCACTTCTTTTGTTTACTGACTGTGCCACTTTGTCTCCAGTCTAATCTCTATTTTAAGTAAGCTAGAGTTTTTGGAAAATTTGAAGATATGATTAATTCTATAATGAATACAAGAAAGGCTGTCATCCAGTGATGAAAATCCAACTTTGATTGAAAGGAATGCTTAAATGTATCAAATAAAAAAAGAATGACTCGTGGAGCTGAATGAAACTGGACACATAATGAAGAAAATTTTGTATGTAAGGCAGATGGGAAATATTAGTTTCAGCTGGGGAGGCAAAGTGGCACATAAAATCAATATGAGCAATAAAGTCAGTAATGAGCAAAAGTGATGAAACACAAAGTCAGATCAGGCTTCTCAAATTTTTTATGCCATCTGCATCCCATCTTGGCTAACCTAGAAAGTGTCTGCATCGCCTAGAAAAGAATAAATCAACTTCATAACATGATTTATTTGAGACCAAAGCCTGCGTGACATGAACCAGTTGGCATTCTTTTCTGTTTGTTTAAAAAGTACAGTATTTGAGAGCCAGTCTTTAATTGCTTGTTAAAAGAAAGAATAAGTCACAAAAGACAACGGATAAAGCAGTGTCGTGAAAATCAAGCCTTGTGATGTGTTGGGTTTTGTGTGCAATGTCTTTGTATATTTCCAGGTACATCTAATCTTTGAAATATTGTCCAGCCTTCTTTTTTCTGGAGCTTCCCAATACAACTTAAGGTTTGATCACAAAGTGTCAAGTGAAATATAGTCCAATATAGTCCATTGTCCACAGTGAACTCACTGCTCCACTGTTAAAATGCACGTATAAGTTGGTTTAATTCCTAAATGGCCTGACCTTTACTGCATGTCCTTACTTACTGTAAAAGTAACATGTCAAAACAGAAAAATATTTTCTAGTCATCCTAACGGAGAGGCGTAGGCTGTTGCTATGTATATATATATATATATACACATACTGTATATACAGTGGTATAATATAGATAATTATTCCACAGAAGAACATTAAAGTCTTGCTTATTACCAGAATCACTCAGATTGATCTTGTAGATGCCACATGCTTAGCAATTAGCCATTACCACCTAAAGATAGCGAGCACACTTCCTCACAGCTGTGTCTACAGAGTGTATCATCAACAAGCAGCAAAAGTCTGTGACGGGGTAAAAAGGAACAAAGTGTGTTGTTGCTCTGTTCATGTTAATGGTTTCAAGAAGTACTGTAGAGCTTCCATATGTGGGTGCTTTACATGTTTTCTCGTCAAGTACATACACTAACCAACATAACCTAAATAAAGGCCTTTCACATCAGGATAGTCTGGGGGACTATTGAAAAATTTTATGTCCTCATTTGGTTTGGTTCACTTTCACACTGCATTTTAAAACGGACTAAACTGCCTGGGCATTGTCACACAGTTACAACAGCTGCTCTGACCAAGAAGGAAAAAAGCATGAGGAAGAAGAAAACCCAGCTCATCGACTGGCCAGGACCAAAAATGGAAATCCATCCCCTTCAGTCAGCTTGTTTACAACAAAAACAAACAATGGAGCAACACCAAATTTCTTGGGTTTTTTGCTTTTACTTTGGTGTTCAAACCTAATTGCTTTTTCACAAAAAGCTGCTCAGTATGAGCAGCAGGCAAGGCAGTGAGCTATCCACCATGTTATCTGCCTGTATAGTCTGTTTGCATTTCCCCCTGTAAGCAAGCTAGACCAGGGTTAACTTGCAAGCAAACCAAGACCCACGTTTTCAGGAAACAAATTCTAGTCCTTTTAAAGCGGAACAAACAGCTCTGGTGTGAAAGTGCCCTAAGATACCACTTATATATGGTGTATAAGCTGTAATCAATGCATTTGGATTGGGAGCAGTAATGATTCTGGTACTTAGATATTTTTACCAGTACAAAAGTACAAACTAAAAGACTAAAGGGTGGAACAAAAATTATGAGATTATTTCCATTAAGTTACTTATATGTTACCCCCTTTGCAACCCTATCAGTGTTCTTTTCCTCATGTTGAAATGCATTCAAGTTTAATGCTGTTTTTACTATCAATTTAGCTTGTACTTACTTTTTATTTATTTTTTGTTGTTACATTTCGTTGTTGCATTTATCAGGCTAAGGAAACACATTTTGTTTAGTTCATGTTAGTTATATGCTGGCATTGCAAGACGTATTAGTTCAACCAAAATAATTAAAAATCAAGTTTCTCAAAAATCCGACTAACACAGCCAGATAGTGTAGTCGGGGATTGACTCACTGTATGTATACACTAAACTAGACTTGAAACTTAAATGGGCCTCCACACCTGCACTGAATGTCGATCTTTTTAAAAAACCTTTAAGCCTAAGTGTGTAATAATACAGGTGAATTACAAATAAAGCTACACTCATTTGCATATTTCTCTTTTTTTGTGTGTGTAAGAAATTTAGATTAGAAAAAATCAGCAAATTAGAACTACGTGTTTGCTCAGGCTCACCTGAAGCATTTCCAGACTGTTGCTCTGCTCTAATAAAATCCTGATTTTAAAACTGCAACAACAACTCAAGTAACTTAAAGACAACATCTGTGCAGTAATTTCAGTTAAATGTAACTTGTACAATGATCTCCCATTAAGAAAGATAGTGGCTGCAGAATTTCTGGATGCCTCTTCAGCCAGTCCACAGTGTTGCAGTGTTGGACATGCACGCTCCACAATGCAATTCACCCTCCTGTGCATGTATTCTGGTACAACGACAGTGGTCCTGTTAAATGGCCAGGTTGACTCTGAGTATGTTTTCAAGCGGATTCATTTTAGGTTTTTGCAGTATTTTGAGGTCTTAGTTATCACACGGCTTTACATAAGTAAATCAGAAATTTTAATTGAGAGTGAATAAACGGATTCAGGTCTGACAATGTCCTTGTTTTGTTAGTGTTAAGCTGGCCAAAAATTATCAAAAGAGGAAAAAGGAGAAAGTACGAGGTGTTAATCTATGAACCTTTGTACAAAAGAATGTTGGTTCAAGACTAGTCCTTGTCAATATGTTTTGCAGAATCCTTGTACAACAGAAAGCAACAGCCCAGGGAAACAGTACCATCTAAACATTTTACAACCATGGAAACATACAAAGAGATGAAAAGTAAGAGTAAAAACTGATTTATTAAAAATTCTAATGAATCAACTTTGAACCTTTTAACCTTCTTCAGACAAAAGAAGGCATCACTGCCTTTTTTCATCTAACTTCAACATAATCACAATCTCAGCCAATCACAATACTACCTTGTACAATATATCTAAAACTCTACAACTTATCTAATCTGATCCACCTCAAATTTTAAGAGAAAATGTGAAATTATCATAGGGGAAAAAACATTAAAATAAAATTTTAAATTTTAGATTTTATTTTTTGTGCTCCACACTTTGACTTTTAAATATCTTTTTACAATTGACATAATTCTGCTAGCTGCTTTCTGATAATCGTGACTCTGAGATCTTCAGGCTAGTTTAGTGCATTTTTTGTCGCTGATACTTTCAATGCCTCCATATGGAATGTTACCATCTGTTAACATTTTTTGGTGAAGACATTGTCATTTGACACAGGCTGAATGTTGATGAAACACTTTCACACTGCACTCAAGAGCCAGAGGCTAGCGCATGTGAGCAAATTTTATGTGTGATTTGTGAGGGGTTGGGACTCAGTATCCAGGTAAAGAATATTTTGATACATTGGTAAAATTGTAGTTTTAAGCAAGTTATGATGATTTCCTAATCTTAACCATGTCAATTTTTAATGCTGAACCTTAACCAGTTACTTTAAAGAGCAAAGAAACAGTGACTGAGAGTTCAAGGAGGCAGCTGATTGCATTTGAAAGCTATTAAAACATCCGTGAACAGGATGGGATTTGAGTTTGGTTGTTTGGATTGATATTCATAAGTGTGGCTCAACAAACCACTCTGACCTTGACGTGTGTGATGGAACAGTTGTTTCGTGACTGTATCAAGAAAAATGGTGACACTGTATTTCCCTATGGAGTTATTTTTGTGTTCAGTACAAATCAGAAATCAAACAAATCACTTAATCGAGTCTTTGTGACTTTTTGTTATGAGATTTAAAGGAGAACTCTGGTTTTTTTAAACCTAGACCTTATTTCTGGCATAAAATACATTTATATACTCACCGAGAACAGTTTGGCGAAAGTCGGCGTCCTTTGAAAGCTATTTAGAAAACACGTGATCAGCTTATATCCTCATAACAGAGTTAATGGGGTAGGGACGATGCAGCCCCTAAATAAGGCATTATCTGTATTTATTTCACCAATACTTTAAGAAGAATGAATGAACGAACGTGTACTAAAGCTCTGTTAGCTCATAGGTGCTGTTATGTGGCTACTTGCGGCTATAGGGGATATAGCGATCGGCGTATGGATATACGCCGATCGCGAGTTTTTTAAAAACCTTCAGAAATACGCCGACTTTCGCCAAACTGTTCTCGGTGAGTAGATAAACATATTTCATGCCATAAATAAGGTCTAGGTTTAAGAATACCGGAGTTCCCCTTTAATCAAATTCCCTTAACATGTTTAAAATCCCCAATGACATCTTATAAATAAACATCATATACCAATCAACTTAACTGGGATAAATCTTTTCTAATGCAGACAATTTGCCACCTGAATCAAAACTTCAAGCTCCAAGTGGAACCTTTCCATTTTGTTCTGGCCTTTAGGGACTTGCAGTACAACAAGGGGGGTTGATTAATGGATGCTAATGAGCTCGGGTTTCCATTCAGTTAGCATGTAACACCAGCTTGACATTGCAGTTCAGTCACTGGGTTGCAATGCTGTCAGACACTGTATGGCTTTGCATTGTATACATATTCTAGGATGCTATCCAGCCTGCAGTGACGCACATCCACGACACAACACATCTCTGCAGTCAGAGAGCAACAGACAGTTTGAGCAGCAATAACAAATATATCCCTTCTGACGGAGAGGGTGGCAGCTCGCTTTGAGATTATGTAGCCATACATACCTTGAAAAATATTACGACCTTGTGAGGACCAGCGTAGGCAAGCAGAGAGGAAGGACAGAAGACAGTGTTTGAGACGGAAGGGGATTCAAAGCAGCAAGCTGCTGTGAGGCTGTGATGGTTGCAGACAGGTGAATCTAAGTGTGGATTTACTCAAGCCATACATCCACTCACACACACTGAAAGAGATCACCTGCAGGGGTGTCTCTGCATGCGGGCCAGAGTTGGGGTTTGCTTTAACTTAATTCTACATTTTGATTTATTCTTGGAATTATTATTTGTTATTGCCAAATGTACTCAGGTTCCATTTCTAATTTACGCCCCAAGTCTGGTGGTTTCATCCCAACCATGCAATGTAATCACAAGCCAGCATCTATTCACCACATTGGACACTGTGTCAGCTTGTGGTGACAGATATGGATAGAAGAGAAAAAATAAGCTGGTTTTGTTCTCTTATATGTGAATGATGAATGAAGATGAGAATGAAGGGAAGGGTGACAATACAAGGAATGAGAGCGTTTGATGGAATATGCCCTTAGATTAAGTTCCATATATCAATAAAGCAGTCACGGGCTGTATGTTTCAAAGGTTTTAATAATGAAACCTAACTAAATGTCCAGGGTGGTGGTTTACAGCAGTGCTAATTCTGTTTTTATGGTGCCTACTATGACTGTTAGGGCTGGATCAGTTAGCATTAGCAAGCATGCTCAAACAAAACAACAGACAAGACTTCACAGGTAGTGTAATAATGCCGAAGAAAACAATGGACAATCTTTTTAACAAGTGGGCACTTTAAAATTGGTTGTCTCATATGCATTCTGCACCATGACTTAGCAGAGCCTTATTTACCACAATAGGGGTCTGAGCTGCTTCTGATCATTCTCTACACTCCCATTGACTAGCAGAGGAATGCTTCTTCCTTCAAAACCAGATGGATCATTTCAAGGAACGCATTGTTGCAGTAGCAGAACAAGATGGAACAATAATTTTTCATTTCACATCAGCTTTGTGTATTGTGGACGCTTGATAATGTTGGCTTGAAGTGTATCATCTCATCCAAAATGTGGTCCATGCATAGAGAGCACAAACACCGACAGCCACATGTTGACCAAATTCATCTGATTAACAAGCAGCAACTGTTCCAAGATAAATTACCAGTAATCTAAATCCATAGTTCAATTCAAATCTAAAAAAAAACCTACGAAGGAGCACAAACCTTAAAAACCAGCAACGTAGTTGCTCTTTACAGTCGTATCCTACTGCAAAACAGTAGATGTCATTATCACACATTAAATAGGAAGTTATAGTCGAGATCATCAGATGTCTCTCGATGGCTAAAATCGCGCTGTGTGTAGCTGCCTTAAAGTTGCTGTTGGTAACTTGAATAAAAGGAACTTCTTGTGATATTTCCTAAAACTGTCCTTTTGCCCAGGCAGTAAGATATAAGACTTGTAATCTGTTAAAAAAAAAGCAGCTCCATTGGTCCCACCTGCTGTCCCTACTGCGATTTTCAAGAAATTACCGCAACAGAGACAAAACAACCAATCAGAGCCAGAGCAGCATCTGATGGAGTGTGTGACATCTGTCAATCACTCCTCACACACACGCCCTTCCTGCGCTCATGCTGCCGCACTGTCAGAACTGCCAAAAACAGCATATACGGCTAAGATAACAAAAAAGAAGATAACCGGGGAAGACAAAAAAGCGAAAAAGAAAGAAATTGACCGAACCAGAAATAAAACAAGAGTAATTGTTGGAGTAGCTTTTCAGAGGTGGAGGGAGCTACATGACCTGAAAGAGTTTAAAACCGATTCCAAGTTGTCAACGTTTTTTGCTTGACCCCTGCTTGATTTATATTTGGTTTGATTTTTTGGGGGGAAATTGTTACAGTAAACCTCTGCGGTGAGTACAATTAGCTCCGTGATGTAGCGGCTAGGCAAAGTTAGCTTTTTTCTGATGCCAAGGCTAATGTGACTGGTTTTCATTTAGTTACAAAACAGTAGAAAATACTTTTATAAAGTGACCAGGCAGTCACGGTTTGGTGTTTATCCTTGTATGTGTAGTGTCATCCGTCATCCATGTCACGCACGCCACTTTGCCTCTTCAAGTCACGTCAGCTGAGTATCTTTGGCCTTTGACATGGCAGCAGCGAATTTTCAAGCGAAGTCTGCTCTCTTCTCCAACTTACCATCTGCAGCTTTAATTGCATAGAATCTCCTAAATAGTGTTTTTGATGAGGAAAAATTTCTAAAGCATTTATTAACGGTTGCTATGCGCCGCCTTATCAGCAGCAAGTCTGTATAGCTCTGAATTTTGTTCGTCGTTTGTATAATTATATGTTATTTTCATTTTAATCTAAACATTTTTAGTGATTTTTAGTGATCTGCTTTTCATTTCCATTTTGTTTATTTATTTTTTTTGACAATGTGCACTGCTACCAGTAGAGCAGTGTACACAAGAGAAGAACTGTTGGCACTGTTAAGGATTGGTCGCGGAATTAAACTGATTCTGACCAAGCTAAGAAAGCTGTTGGCTGGTGAAATCCCAGTTCACATTTTGAAGTGAGCTGTGCTCTGAATGAAGGCGGGCAGGTGGTTCTGCTCTATGTGGGATTTAAAACTTCCAATTCTTTTCACTCTTCTGTCAGATGTGAAACACCACTGTGATAGAAATGGTTGACACTCTTTAGATCAGAAGACCGTAACAATGATTGCAGCGTTTTAATCCTAGATACTGCCGGACAAGTGTCCACCTGTATGTGGTGAACAGTTAATTTGCTAATGTTAACGGGGCTTTCACCAGCCCTGAAACACAGATTTTCACCCAGTGTGAGTGGAAAGCTCTTGCAGTTGAGCTATATACCAAGTGCTTTGGAGTGCTGAGAACGGTCAGACAAATCCCATCGTATGCAAGTAAAAATTATTTGTTAATCACTCAATAAGTGTATGATTCTGGTAATAACACTCTCCTCCGGGGATATTCATTGCCTTATAGTAATTTTTTGCTGGTTCTTTTGTGCAAATGTTAATTTAATTTAAGTTTCTTATAACTTTAAATATTCTTCAAGAAAACCTTACAACTAGACTTATGGGTAATGGAGCGTTACATTCAGGAATCCCATGAACTACAAGAGAATTAGTCTTAACTTAAGGTGCTCTGTGTAACTGGCCACTGGATCTTATGGAGCTGTTTTTTTTTCATAAATTCAAGCAAAAGTATAAAAGGGAATCAGATCTAGTCATAAATTATAAAATTCACCACTGCTGTCCTGCAATGAATGTAACAACTAAATATTGCTGACCTGAGCTGTTGCCCAGGTCAGCAATAGTTGCCCAGGACACTGGTGTAGAAGAGGCTTAACATTTTAAGATTTTTGGATAAGACCTGCCCTGTAATGGACTGGCAGCCTGTCCGGGGTCTACCCTGCCTCTCGCCAAATGATGACTGGGATAGGCCCCGCCCCTCTAGTGTTTCTTTTATTTCTTTTGAAGTTGCTTTTTTCATCTACTTCGTTGTTCAGAAGGTGAAAGTAGTGTCACGCATGAAAAGGTTTTCCTGTAATTTCTTTCCCATTTCCCCGCTCACAATACGTCATTTCTGTCATCTGTTTATTTTCAGTCTGCTTTTTCAGCTAAAATCCCTATGGCTCTCTCTACCTCCTGTTAATAGCAAAAACCTCTCTGTGAAATTAGTTTGGGTTCTCTAGGATGTCCTCATCTAATAACTTTCTGTTCATTTCAACAAATGCTATTATCCCCTGCACAAATTCTGTGGTGACCCATCATCTTTTCCACCACACCACAACCTTTTTAATGTTAATTTCTGCACACCTTTTATCCTCCATTTAGTTTTCAATTAATATTATTTACATCAACCACTTTATGTCATTTTCTTACTCTGTCTCGTATGATGGGTGTAAAACTGCAGAAGCAGGGAGTGGCAGAATTTCAAAACTGTGCCTCCCTGCATCTCCCCCCTCTGATTCTAAATATTCCTACATTCATAGCATCCCATTAAATTTTTCATCCTATGGTGCCTCAGACTATGGACAGAGTCAAATGTCTGCACTAGTAATTGATTGGTAATGCTGCGGCAGATACAATGGTTTAGGATAGTGACAATGCAGAGCATCACATCTGCTATCCCCTTTTAATCTGGACTGTACAATTATTCCAGAAAAAGAAAGAGTTTAAAACAAGCTCAGAGAATCAGATTCATGCTCTGTGGATTGACTATTATAACCCAAACTTCAAAAACAGTTGGAATGTTGCGTAGGATATAAACTAAATCTAAATGTAATGATTCACAAATCTCATAAGCTAATACTTAATTCATAAAAAAACATTATGAGCATATCAAATGCTCAACCTGAGGCATTTCACAAATTCATGAAACATATTAGCTCATTGTGAATTTGATGGCAGAAACACGTATAATAGTTTTTTTACAGGTGTAGCAGCCGGTTGTCTGGTTTTTGTTTCTATTTTTGTTCTGTTTCCTCTTCTTTCCTCTTCTTCTTTCCCGGTCCGGTTCAGCTATGTTATATATTGTAAACAAAAATAAATAAATGGGCATCAAGGGGAGCTTTACATTTATAAAACTTCCCTTGGCAAAGCAAATCTGTTTGGCATCAAAGGTATTCAGACTACAATTCTGCTGCCATAATGCTGAACAGGACAAGGGGGAAAAAAAAGAAAAAAGAAACACGTATAATAAAAATTGGAATGGGGGGCCATGATATGCATGATCTTTTGGCCCTCAGGCAGCTCTGCTTTAAAAACGGCAATGATTCTGTCAAGGAAATCACTGCATGGGTTCAGGATTACCTCCAGAAGTCATTGTCTGTGAAGACACTCTATGCCATTCACAAATGCAAGATCTAGCTCTATCGAGCTCTATCAAGAAAAGAACAAGCAAAATGTGAACATTATTCAAAACTCTGCTCTGGGCCAGAGCTTATTCATAATGGGCTGGAAATCATAGACACCAAGTCCTCTGGACTGAGTAGAGGGAATATCAGGCTTCTTAACAGCACTTAGTTTAAAGGCCTGTATCACTGATGGTATGGGAACTTCCTCCTTTCCCTTTGTTTTATTATCATACACTGCAAAAACTGGTAAGTGGTCAGTTACATCATTAATAAGTAGCCCACTTCTGACCGAGTTTTGCAAGTCATTTACAAAAATGTTATCAATTAGTGTTGCCCCATTCAATGTTATCCTACTAAGCTTAGTGATCAGTGGAAATATATGCATCCAAAAAAAATTATCTCAACAAATAATATTTGTTTTCAGCAAGACAATTCAAAGCCTCATACTGCATTTGCTACAAGAACATGGCTTTGTAATGGAAGAGTCCAGACCTTTCACCAACTGAAAACATTTGGAGCATCATGTGATGGAAAAAAAAAACAAAGAAGACCCAAGAATGTTGAGCAACTAGAATCCTGCAGTTCTCAGATGTTTACAGACTTTTGTTAAAAGAAGGGGGAGATACCACACAGTGGTAAATATGGATCCACCCTAACTTTTTTGAGATTGGGTTGCTGCCATCAAATTCAAGATGCGCTAATATTTTTTTGTTAAATAATTAAATGTCTCACTTTCAACATTTGACATTTACACAGTCTCAACTTTTTGGAATTCAGGTTTTAAAAGAGACAACAAAATTCCTCAAATCAAATTCAAAGCTACATTAGAACCTCCTTGATACTTGAAGCCAACACAGACATATCCAATATTTGTCATCGGTTCTCTCTGAGCGTATGATTAAAGTAATAGGCTCCCTAAGCTAGCCAACTACCTTTCCGTTTGAAATAAATCATATTAAGTGATTTCTTGGCAGTCGAAGATGACATTAAATCAACCAGGTTTCAGGGCACTTTGTATTTTCTTAAGAGCTGTAAGGGTGCTTCCTTCATTTGTTATAACAGAGTCAATGTTATTCAGAAACACGTTGACACAGTTCATTCAAAATTTTGATTAAAAATTGTCATCAAATATAGTTTTCAAAGAAACAGAGCTATGAATAAACTGACTGGAATAGTAAAGAAAATCTGCTATGAAGTAAGCAGTGCAAATTAGCTGGATAATTAACCAATTACAATCTCACCGTAAAATATTAATAGTAAGTTTTGCAAAGTTGTCAGTGGGTATAAGTACATGCACAGCACTTTTTGGGCAATTGACCCTAATCTAAATAAAATAATACTCTATTTATGGTATTACTTTAGTTACATGTAGGATTTTTTACATATATTCAATGTAAATGAATATATAAATGTTTAAATGTTACAGAAATTACTCTGTAGCTCCAGTCGATTAATGACTCATGCCCATTTTACATCCAACACATCCGACACAAATACAATGTATGCGCCCCTCAAGAGTCTACATCATATCAATATCCTTCAAAACACAGATCATTTACCAACTCTAATTTCCCCTTCATCCAGAAGTGTATCTTCTCTTTTATGAAGCCTTCCCTCACTGCACTGAACTCCCCTCCTGCCAGTTTTGCCAAAACTCATGACAGAAACAGACAAAACAGTGTTCAAGATTCAAGATTCAAGAAACTTTTTTTATCCCAAGGAAAATTGCTGTGCAACATTTATGGTACAAGAGGGAAAGTACTAAATAAAACAAAATAAAAATAAAATAAATCTAACATAGAATAACATAAGTAATTGAATACAACATGTGCAATGTGTAAATTAGCAGTCTAAATATATACAAACAAAGTGATCTGGACAAAGTGTCCTTGTATCCATTGTAAGTGGCAATGGGTAAAGTGAGATTTGGTATCAGGATGCAATGTTTCCACTGACCCTCTCTCGACCTGAGGTAGATTAATTTAACAGTCTGATGGCCACAGGCAGAAAGGACTACCTCTTGCGTTCTGTCTTACACATGGGTGGAATGAATCTGTTGCTGAAGATGCTTCTGTGGGAGCTTACCACCTGGTGGAGAGCACCATGATACTATGCAATTTACACAGCATCCTCCTCTCAGACACCACCAACAAAGAGTCCAGCTGGACCACCAGGACGGAGCCAGCCTTCCTGATGATCTTGTTGATCTTGTTGGCATCAGCTGCCCTCAGCCTGCTGCCCCAGCACACCAAACCAAAGAAGATGGCACTGGCTACCATCAACTGGTAGAACATCCTCAGCATGATGTTACATACATTGAAAGACCGGAGCCTCCTCTGGAAATATAGCCGGCTCTGACCCTTCTTGTACACAGCCTCCGTGTTCTTAGCCCAGTTCAGTTTGTTGTCCAGGTGTACTCCAAGGTACTTGTAATCCTGGACCACTTTCACAGTCTCACCATTGATGGAAATGGATGTGGGAGCAGATTTCCTCCTGCGGAAGGAAATCCACCACCAGCTCCTTTGTCGTGGTGGTATTAAGATGCAGATGGTTACTCTTACACCACCCGACGAAGGAATCCACAACACCCCTGTACTCCTCCTCCTTTCCCTCACTGACACAGCCAACAATTGCAGAGTTGTCCGAAAACTTCTGCAGGTGGCTGCACTCAGAGTGGAACTGAAAGTCAGAGGTGTACAGGGTGAACAGAAAAGGGGCGAGAACAGTTCCCTGTGGGGCCCCTGTGCTGCTGACCACAGTGTCAGACACACAGTCCTGTAGTCTGACATACTGTACTGTCTTCTTCAAAAACAAACAAGAAAAACAATGGCTTAATCTGCTTAATATAGAAATATTGCTGTGCATGTAACCATAGCCTGCATGTGAAATGAGAAGCAGCAGGTCGAGTAGAGGCGGACACGTATCAGACGGTGTCCTTCAGCACCTTAACAGCTCTCTGTCGTCTAATGAAAAGATGGCGGCTGCGTGATCTGACCTAAATCTTGCAAGTCAACAAAATGCCAAGTGCACTGACAGTGAGGTAAACAAAAGTCTTTGACATTCCCAAAGGCATGACACACGCACACACACACACACACTCTAGTGTTAAAAAACACATGGTTTAAAATAAATAATAAAAAATCCAAAAAGGGTAATGGTTCTCATACATAAGGGCTTGCTCGGTTTCACCACTTCATGTTTTGTTTTTTGTGGAAAATCAGACACAAATCCTCAACCACTTTTTATAGCACCACAAAGTCATCTCACTGACAATAGAAAACAAATCACAGATGGCGCAGTGGTGGAGCTGATAGCACTGTCTATCCCAGCAGTTACTGCAGTGCATCAGTTAGCAGTGTTGGCTCAACCTGTGTGCACGATGAGGATGCAATTTTTTTGGTGTTTTTTTCCCAGTTTGCTCTAAATGTGATCCTATGCATTAATGTGTGTGAGGAAAAGAAAGTGTGTTGTTGTGCTGGCTGCCCCACAGCAGAGTGGAGCTCTCTAAATATAGCTACAGCTCAGGGCTCAGAGTGGAAGGCCCTGCATCGAGACAGCTAGGGATTAGCCTTACCCTCTCTAACTCACACACAGACCTGCACGCACTCCTACACACAGCTGCTGACATCACAAACACGTGAGTATAGGATACACATAAACATTAGGTAAGCATGTATAACAGATAGACAAAATCCCATGTAGCAGATCAGTTAGTGTTAAATCCATTAATATAATTAATGAATCAGTTACAGGAAAAAGAATAAAATGAAATGTACATTTCTGAACCGCTCTGGTGTCAGCAGGAGGTGTTTGGGATGAATGCTGAGGTGATAGATTTTGTTCTGTAAATGTTCATATTGTTATATTGGAATTCTTCTGAAGAGATGAATCTGAATCTTGTCCTGCGTTAATCAACTGATTCAATCAAATTAAAAAGTTGAGTTATGCTGTTGCATTACTTCAAGGAGATACTGTACCACATGGTATAATAACTTGGTGACATCTTCCCCTTTATGGATAAGTTTAATGTCAAAATACTTATAGCTGACCAAATATTTATATAATTATTTCCTCCCAACATAAAAGAAAATCTAATGTGGCATCATGTTTTCTTCCAAATACACTTGACATTTTAAGGGACTACCTTTTTTTAAAATTTTTTCAAGAAAAATTGCCTTTAAGTCAGAGAAACACAGTGATAATTTCTACAGTTCCACTTCTCTGACTGATAACGATTTTGTCCCAATTTAATCAGAGCCCACTCATTTGACCACTCACAGACAGAGTTCTCATATTCTAAGAGGAGCAGTGTTGGTTTGGCTAAACAAATTAAAAAAACATATAGCAGGTATGTTTGTCTCCATGTCCACAAAAGAAACTGTGATTTGGTGAAGTTTGCCTTTGTCTGCTGTTTGGTACATGGCAGCATTTAGTTTAGCTGGTACAAAGCTGTAACCTTATTTAATTGAACCATTTACTTATGTAACCATTTCTTTATTAATTTTCATTTTTCATGAATGTTTAAGCCAAACCATCTGTTTTGTATTCCCGTAATACTGATGGCAGATTTTGATGCTCAGTCTAGAAAATCTTTGAGAAATGGTTCTCTTCCAAGACAATCTAGCACTATCTCTAGCCCCCTTCAGCCTCCTTATGAGCCTATGAGGCATTTGTTCCTGCAGCCCAAATGGCCCATATACTCTCATAGCCTCTAGAGGTTATGAGAGGAACTGCATGTGAACTGTAAAAAAAATGGAGTCCATTCAGGTAAAAGCCAAGTCATATAAGGATATATTTAACTCCTAACCATGATCATTTTCTAACCTAAACTAATATTTGTTTTTTATTTCTAACGTGAACCACTTGATTTTGTTTTTGTTGGAAAAACCACGCCAGGATGAAACAAAGTTTTGTTTTAACTTGTTGTATTTACATGTAACCAAGATGGCAGGCAAAATGGCGTCCATGAGTGTTACAGTCACGTTGTCTTTTAGTCCTAACCATAGGTCTTTTCTAATCTGAAGCAAATGGTCATCATTTCTGTCCAAGCAGGATGTTACACAACTGTTTCTGTCAAGTGCCGTTGAGTCATTAACCAAATTAAACTATTTTTTGTCTCCAACTCATGTCATAGATGTGTTAATCTTTGAAGGGGTGGGTCTCATTATTGTGCCATCCAACCCCAAAAAGACATATTAAAGTTTGAACTGGAGGTCTTTCATGTTATGCAGAGTTAGTATGCATCAATCTGCAAAAAGGAAAATGGAGGTATGTAAAGTTTGTGGACCAGCATAACTGATGCACATTCTGGAGTGAGACTGAATTGATGGTCCATAGCCATGAAGGGAATACTAAATGAAATCTAGATTAAAAAAAATGTAATAATAAATTATTTTTCATTTTTCAAAATGGCCTGTCCAGGGTGTACTCTGCGTCTCGGATTAGGTGAAAATGGATGGATGAATATATTTGGAGTTTAGTTACATTTCTAGTACTGTATTTTGATTTGTCTGATAAACAGGAGAAATCTTTCATTATTTTAGAGAACTGATAACAGTGTTTATATTCTTCAGTGCAGTATGATTGTGACCTATACATTTATGAGAACGTATTGGAGGTATGGTGAAAGTGAAAAGGTGCAAAAGTTAAAGAAATTGCAAAATGAGACACTTACTAATGAAAAAAGGGATACGTTTGTGCTTCCACTTTTTGGAAAAGAGTTTGCAGATTGTAAGGTGCAACTTTTTGACGTCAAATTTAGTAAAAGGGAAATGTAGAACCTGACAGAGCCCCTGAAATTGTGTGTGGGTGCTAAAGCAGAAGAAGGTGAGCAAAGAAACAAATGACAGTATAATAGGCTCTTGAGAAATGGCTTCGGAACAATAGATGGATGAACTAGAGGGAAATTACAAGGGAAATATTCTGCTCACTTCATTAAGGTGGAAAATGAGACCATGGAGAGGAAGAGACGCATTTTAATCGAGCCGCCGACTTCTGCAGCCCACTTGCATTTTCCATCACATATGAAGGCATCTGCTTCTTTTTCTTTCTCAAAGTGTAATGCCAAAAGCACTTCGTCTGTAGTTATTGATTTTTTGACACAAATACATCAGTCAGGCGGTCCTTGAACGCTCCTACTCACTGTTGGGGGACTGAAGAAAAGCTGGCAGCAATCAAAAGAATTTCAGTACAGTCATCTTTCAAGAGTTAGATTGAGTTTAGTGCTTGAAATGCTGACTGGAAAACCCTGTAAACTAAATGTTACAGGCTGCATTTTCACTTAGGTATCATTCCATTTTCATAACATGGGGAATAGCAGCCCCTGTATTTGTACAGTCTCATGCAGGTGAAGCTTTTTACATGACACAGTGTTAACAAGCCGTGTGTCACTGAAGAAGGGTTGAAAATGCTCAAGCAGGTTGTTGATTTCATAGAAAAGAGAAATACCTTAAAAGTATAAAAGCAATAAGATGTTCCTACACCACAACAAACCTTAGTCCTATGTCGTAAATGAAATAGTACGATGAATTATGGAAATTATGTGTTCAATAGTTTTATTCTGGAACTTTTGGAACCTTGAAGCTTTCTAATCCACGGCTATTACTGAGATCAGATAGCTGGTGAGACAGCATAGCTGGCAAAAGGTGGCCAAAGGTTGAAAGTCCACCCCAACGCAAGCAGAGTTCAAATGTCTTACTGACACGCCGACCCTTATTCCCCTTAAACCTTGAACTGACTCTCTGCAGTGGAAATACTGCAATACAAGTAAAATTAAGTGTCCTGACTGGCCGTCACCAGACAGAATCTACGAGAAAGCAAATAAGTTACCCATGACAAATAAATTGTTACTCCATGTGAGATGTCTCATCTGTCTGTGATAAAGAAACGTACAGGTATCCGTTTGATACTGACAGATCCTCTCTATGTGTTGTGATTTTCATACCCTTTATTATGTTCCATGTGTGTAAACTGTCTCACTCTGGAAGTGTCTCGATGACTCCTGCTGAGGTCTGCAGGCATCTACTAAACTCAGCTCTGTTAACATTTTTGGTGCTGAAATGTGGAAAAGGCCTAGCCAGCCTAATCAAGCCTCAGATCAGCCACCAGTGCCTCCTCTTGGCACTACCTCCTCCGTTTCTGCAGTGGTATAGTGTCTTTTTTCTTCTGATGATTAAGGATTAGTGGTCAGTTTACTAGTTGTGTGGTGCAGGGTATACCTGGTTACATGGAGCATATCCATTATTTTTTTATGCAAAATATAGCATACCCACATCTAAATCCTCTTTAATTATGTACATCAAATTCAGTACTGTACTGCAAGTCCATTTTTATTTTCCTACAAAGGCAAAGATATGTCCTGCCTTTCAGTGGCTCGTGCCAGATGACTTAATTGAACAAGTTTGTTAAAGGCCACAAAAACATCACATTTATATTGTGGGGTGGAGTGGATAAACTCATTGAAATGAAGTTATAGCCGCTTTTTTATATACTTTTGATGAAAGCAAACATTTGATCAGGTGTATATTCACAAGCATACAGCTGTACATACAGTGCGTCTCTCCACACTCACCCACTAGTTGATCCCCAGCCAGAGATCAACATCTCACAGGCAAACCACTAAAGTTTTTTCTTTTAATATTCCATCTCTACAGGGAAGCTAGAGGCGTCTTCTACTTTATAAAGTATCCTGTTCATATGACGTCTGGATCCGATTAACTGCTGATCAGATTCAACATATCTATACATGCACGCCTAGAAGGTGCTTCAGATCTTAATGGGTTAAAGAGCAGCATGAGATTTAGAGGATTTGTGTTGTAGTGTGAAAAGGGAAAATAAATTTTGATAAAGAAAATTACATATTAACTGCTTTAGCATAAAAGACAAAATAAAGTATTTTCTCTATGTAAGAAATTGTAAAAATCAAAAACTTGTCATTCTGATTACTAGTCAGATGACTAATCTTGACTATACTGCCTCTATTTCTATAAAGTTTGTGACAAAAAGAGAAGCTTTAACATTGATGACCTAATGCTGAGGGAAGATAGAGGTGATTGTACAATTTAGTTATTTTCAATAAACCATGTTTAAAATTGTTGATCACAGCATTCTCTTACATCAGTTACATTGTTTAGAGTGATGGGTTGGATTATTGTATTACTTTCATACCTCTCTAAAGGTACTTTTTTTTTATCACTTTGAAAAACCTGAAACTTTAGGGATTCACCTGAGTTGTGGTGTCTCTCGGGGTTCAGATCTTATCCTACTTTATGTTACCTTCCAGTCAGATAAGTATTGATATTTTCCCTATTGGCTCCAAAGGTAATATCCAATCTTAACATCTGCTTTGATTTTATTTGTGACATATGCAGGACAGACTTAGGCAATCAGAAGCTCAACATTACTGTGTGTCGCTTCTCTAATCACCGTATTCAATACATTAAAAACTGTATTATCATCATAATTTCCTGGTTATGCCTAAAATGAGATTCTCTTTTTTTAAAAGACTAAAGTTGACCTCCTGATGGTGTCTCTTTGTGTAACCGTTTGCTTTCTCCTGACTTCCTGTGACAAGCCTCAGTGTGCCCAGCAACAGTATCTGGCCAAGTGTGGCTGAAAGCTACGTGAGTGCGTATGTGTGTTTGACAGCAGTGGTGAAAGTCAAACAACACGCCAGTGGGTACGTTTGACTAATTTTGGATGACCAGGAGGAGAACACACACACACAGACAGATAGAAAGATGAACAAACACACACACACACACAAAGCTGTACACTTGCTCGAGAAAATATGAAAAACAAGATTTACTTCTACTTTTCACTATTTTTCGACATTTTTAGATCCACATAAATTTACATTCATAAGATGAGCTCATTTTAATCTGACCTTGATTAAATCTGGAAATAGGCTACTTAATAATCCATGACACATAAACAAGGGTGGTGAAGGGGAACAGAGTAAGTCATTAACAGGAAAATGCTTTTTGTCCCTGTCCCACAATTTTCATTCAAGCTTTCTGAATATATAAATTTAGTTCACAACTATTTCACACATAAAATCCTTACTTTGAAGGACAAAAGCAAGTATAATGTATTTGGGAGGATGAATATGTTACAGCAAAATGTTTGAACTATGGGGGCTGATCTTAAAAGCCTTGTATATTGTAGCAGCAAGATTCTGAGATATTGTTTGAAAAAGCATAAATATGTAGTCTTCTTCATGTGTCTTTCACAGAACATGGATCATAAGTGGTAAAGATGCTAACTTTTTGACAGAGGTCATTCAGCTTAGTTTCAGACCTTCAGTTTGATATCTTGGATCAAGAGCAGATTTACCACATCGTTTACATAATCCACATTTAAAAATATGCCTGGGGAGAATAACAAATTGTCAGCAGTTGACTGCGGGAGACTTTCAGTTCATTGGTGCAGCTAGCATTAGCTTAGCTATCAAATCAGTTTGAGATATGAGAAACTATTTTTGTGACAGAGAAAATGGAAACCATTTCTCTCAGCCAAAAATTACAAACTGCATAGCTGACTCGTAAAAACGTGTAAAAACGAGTCAGCTAGGAACATTTAAACAACTCATGGAGCTAATATTAGCTACCCAACCTGTAGGAAACAATGATAACTCAGTTTTGACCTCCCCTTGTGTGAAATTAAGGACATACATTGTTGTTTGACAAAGAAATATGAAATCTTGAAATCCTAATTTGCCAAAGTTTTTCAAGAAAATTGCAAAGGTTTTGTGCTAGAATGGTTTAGCAACCATGACCAAAATGCATTAACTGTGGGTCATGAAAAGACAATGACTGCCTTTCCCACTGGCCTGCAACCTTTTTTAGATAGTCTTAGATTATCCTACTGAATAGCTTGAACAGTTTCTCTTACCTTACCGTAATGTTTTATGGAGGTTTTGAGTGTATTTGGGGTTTTCATTTTGTCTCCTTTTTTTCTATTTTGTGTCCATTTGTGGTGGTTGTGGCTGCTGTTGAGTTTTCACTTTCTCTGTAGTCATTTAGTGTTTATATTATGGATTTAAGTCTCTTTGTGATAATTTTTTTGTCTCATTTCAGTCATATAGTCCAATATAACTATCTCAATTAAGTTTCTCAAGTTTCTGGATCAATGAGAAAGACAATAAGACAATTTTCTTAAAAAAAATTAACAGGCTAATTCTTTATTGTGAAAAACCTTTTAAATTTAAATGTGCGACCATTTAGAAGCAGTACTGACCAAGCTATCTTGTGTTCTACCCTCATCCCATGAATCAGCCAGCTGTCAGATTGTTAAGACCCAGCACTGAAACAAAATGCTGCTGTCATCGCCCATTTGGGCTCTGCAGTAAAAAAGGAAGCAAATGTACAGGCAGATCAGTTCCATTCAGCTTTATACGTATATCATACATATTTTCTGTTTGGTTTAAACAGAGGTATTTGGTAAAATGGATAATGAAGGGAGTTCCTCTGTAAATCTAATGTAGCAGCCAATATTTCTCTATCAGCCAGCACCACACGTCTCTTTAGAAAACAGCACTAAGCTAAAGGCTTATGCATGTCCTGTTTTCCATATTTCGCTTTCACTATGTGACCAACTCTTCACAGAAGAGCCTCCGACTGAAATATACTATGTTTGCCAGCACAGAGCTACACCCTTAAATGCACATGCTTTCGCTCAGTATAACATGGAGATAATGAGACAATCTTGATGAAAAATACTAAAGCTATTAGCAACCTACATCATACCCAGTACATTCTACCTGAACCCATATTATGACGTCAAGAGTCTGACATAATATTGATTTAAAAAGTATGATGAACGTGTGTAACACAAGATGTCCAGCTGTGGATTTAAAACAGCATTGCATTATTCCCACAACAAAATGGCTGCTTTTCTCCAACCTGTGGGCCATTATCTCTTCAGGGCCACAAGCTAAAGCTTAAGGGTCCTGGGATGATTAACAGGATGTCTTATCTTTTTTATGAAATACTATATATGTATTATTCTGAAAAGCCACTTAAATTGGGAATCACGTTTAACCCTAATCTCAGGAGCAAACAAAAGCCACAAACACTCCTGCTCCTGTCACATGTATATAAAAGGCCAGCCCTGTGCATCTGTTCTATACTTCCCTTCTGCTTTGTCTGCCATCAGACATCTCTGAGCTGGAACTGATCAACAACTACACTGCAGCTCTTTACCCTTCTTGATGAGCAACGACATCATACATTACATGCTCATTTTATACACAATCATGTTCATATATGTGATGGTATATGGCATTAAATGGAGTCATTCCAAATTTTTGGCTTGACTTACAACAGTCAAAAGTTCAGATAAACCAAACCATTAATTTCGAAATAGCAGATGTGTCCACCTTAAACTGTACTGTAAGCCCTCTAAAAGTTAGACCATGTGAGAGTTAATGGATATTTATCATTAGTTTGTTTTTTGACATGGTAAACATTGGGGAAGGTTAAGATGACTTAAATAAAAAATTGAGGTGATGCTGTTGATGAATTTGGTGCATTTATTGTGGACATACATACAGCAGCATAATGCATCTTGCTGCTTTAACATATACTTAATCCACTTTTGACAATTTGAGTTTCAAATAAGAGACTGCCACTTTTAAGATGCTGCAAACAAAAACAAATATTCTTCTTTATTCTGTCACGGGAATGTAAAGCTGTGTTTAACAAAGGAGGTGATCTAGGAGAATTAGGGGTAATTACATAATCCTGGCTTCTAGAAATGCCCTGCATTTTATTGTCAGGCTTTCAGACTGAAGCCTCTATTGTTAGATGGAACCACCTCTTTCTTAATCTGGGCTACAAAACGGCTAGAAATTAAAATGATAGGCCAGTGAGACAAGCTGACACCAGTTCCCTAACATCATCTCCCTTGTGTGTGGTCAGGCTGTACACTCAAGCCACTCAAACTGGTGAAATATGCACACAATCCACCAATCAGCCTTGCGCTGCTGTGCCGCTCCACATAGCGCTCACCAGAGGACTGCAGATGGGAGGCTGAAGTAGAAACACATATCATGGTGTTTTTTCAGTGGTATCATCAAACGCATGCTGCCGTGCTCTTTTCTACGTGTTCTGGCCACTCTGTGCTTTCCACACAAACACCCCCACACCAGTTATCTCGAAAATTTATTCAAAGGCTGCTTGTTAGGGTGTCACGGTGTCTCAAGGGCAAGCAGAGTCTTGGATTACAGGCGATACTACCAGTGAATGCAGCAGTTAGCAGGCTGAGTTGGCCCATGCAGACCTGGTCAAAATGCTTTCATGAAAACACGAGCCAAGGTATAGGCGGCTGGGAAATAACATCATGTGAAATAAGCACCCTGATCAGCAGTCACGATGACATTCAGGCGCTGAACGGACCGAGACTGCTCACAGTTTAAAGGGAGATTAGACTCGCCCGACATTTTGCGCCATGCTCATGTTGTTGTTTTATGGCTTTTTTTTTTGCTAGAAAGAAACACAGGGGTGATGTACTTCCTACAGGGATAAAATAAAGCATAGATCTCTTACCCGGGTAGCCATCTTCACGGTTGCTGTAGATCAGAGATGCAGCTCGCTTCAATGATTCATACGGCGGGGACGGTGGGGTGAGCGGCTCAACAGCAGATCAGTTTATAAACTGCAGCGCACCCCGCTCTGATTGGCTGATTCAAGCGGAAGCGTGCAGACCTGGTGGGTGTCAGCATTAGCTCTTGTGCGAACGCAAGGATCACTGCTACAACACTAACGTAACAATCTAAGGGAAGTTGGCAATGTCCCGTTTATTTACAGCTTATTCTGTTGATATCGTTGGAACAGAAAAATTATGATGGATGCAAGAGACGCACGCGAACACGACAGACTTATTTTACTGGGCTGCTCCAATTTCAATGTGTATATACTATGTGATAATGTAATTCAATAAAGCGTCATCATTTATTCTGTTTTAGGCCTGTCTGAGCTGAGGTGTCTATCAGCACCATGGACAGCGCCCTGCTGGCTACCCTGTATTCACCGGTCATGAAGTCCTGTACCATTACCTGCAGTAACCTGAACATCATGCAAAATACATGGCGAGACAGCAGCAACAATAGAAAAAATTAAGGTTAGAAAATGGAAATAATGCTTGAAATCAATTAGCTAAATTTATAAACAGATGATTAACCTCTAAGTGTTACCTGATGCAACCTGCTTGCTCATTTGGTTTAATGGATCCATCCATCCATCCATCCATCCATCCATCCATCCATCCATCCATCCATCCATCCATCCATCCATCCATCCATCCATCCATCCATCCATCCAATAAAATCTGTCCAGCAACCTTGATGACTCCTCACAGCTCATGATCCTGAATAATCAACACCTTCACCTACAAACAACAAACTACAGTGTTGACATCACTGCAGATGCTACCCTCATCCACTTGTCAATCTTCTGCTCCCCTTTACGTTGAGATACTTAAACTCTTTCACTTGCTCACTTCCAAACCAGAGCAAGTATGCCTGGCTGTGATCGTAGGTTGTATCATCATCAATACAGCTTTGCCCGCATTTATTTCAGCTGGTTACGCTTATGGTTATAGGTTAATGGACTTGGTTTCTGAAATAGCATAACATTTTCGGATGTGGGCAAAGTTGCATGATGTAACTCCATCTTCCTGTAGGTCATAGCAAGAGGGTGGGCAACTGACCCTTTTCTTTTCCCTGACTTTTCACACTTAGTTGGAAACCTCCCTACTACCTCATGGAGAGCCCTGCTCAATGACACCAGTGGAACCACATCATCTGCAAAAAGAAAAGATACCAACCTAAGCTAACTGAACTGGAAGACCTGAGCATCTTGGTTGCATACTTATTAGTAACCTTGTGTACCCTTGTGATGATGATCATCTTGTTCCTCCTGCAGTTTGACTTTCACCTCTTCTCTTCATCAGCTTTCCCGGAGAAGTTTCAGTGATTCCTTTTTAATTGGGACGTATTCATTAACCCAATCTGTCAATCCACAGGCACTGTCCCCAATTTCCACATGATGTTGCACAGGCATGTCAACTAAGACAGCCTGACAATATCCTGGACCTTAATGAACCCAAATCTCACCCACCTCCAGTGCCCCAGCCACCAAGGAGCTGTTTAACTTTGTCGGCAAACTCTAAACCAGTAATAGGTGAGTCCTACCTTAACTCCCTGACTTTTCTATGTATTTTTGAGGGAATATCATTCAATTTGAATGGACACTCAAAGTATTCCTTTCACTACTGGACTACATCCCCAATTGGGATCAGCAGCATTTCATGCCTGCTTTAAACAGTATTAACAAAGATCTGCTTTCCCCTCCTGAGGTGTCTGACAGATTATCAGAATCTCTTTGAAGCAAACAAGAAGTCATCTTCCATAGCTTCAACAAATTCAAACACTCTTGAGTTTCTCTCTCTGCAACCTGAAGCTGAGTTCCACTTGATCTGGTACCTGTCATCTGCCTCTTCTTCAGAGTAAATCTGTTTAATTTTTGTTTTTATATAATCATCTAAATTTACACAACATTTTTAAGAACTATTATAATTTGGTTCAGCTGCTGTATTAATGATAATTAATGACTCAGCCGTGGTGGCCTGGCATTTACGTTAGAATACATAATCCCAAGTAACAAAATATGAAACGTTTATGTGGGCAAGAGCTAAGCTTTAACAATCAGGTTTAAATGTCCTTGGCAGGCTCCAGGATTGGTGCAGCTGTAGAGGACCAGAAGTGGAATGGTCCAATCCTGGACAGGCAACTGCACAGTCTCTGATTAATAGGAAATGAAGGGAGATGAACCAGTCCTGGATGGGTAACCACACAGCCGCTGAAACAAAAAACCTAGAACAGCAGACCATGGGTCGTAACACCAATCATCATAAATAGCAAATGGCATGATAAAATGCGTGTTTGTAAACCTGAAACTCGTCCTAGATGTCTGAAAACAATCTATGTTACAAATGCATCTCCTCCTGTTTTATCTGTTAATACCCCATAGAGGAAACTGGTCCTTCTGAATGTCAGATCTCTAGTTAACGATCTGGTGAAAAAAAACAACTTAGCTACAATAACGATAACACGACAACAGCAACACTGATAGAAGCGTGTCCACCTGATTACAGCTTCCACCAAGTTTCTAGGAAATCATAAAGAGGTGGAGGAGCTACTTTCTCATCTAAACTGTTTAAGATCATGGAGCTAAATTACTTTACATCAATTGAATATCTTGCTATAGAGCTCAAAACTAAATAAATTCTGCTTGTTATTATATATCGGCCACCCAAGCACTTGCCAATATTCATACAAGAATTCTCTTAACTATTATCTCTATGTGTCACTAGATATGATAATGTAGTTCTAAATGGAAACCTAAATAACCATGTAAATAAAAAAGCAGACCCAAGAACTATTGAGCTTTTAAATCTCCTCGACAGTTTTGATCTAACTCAGCACATAACAGATCCAACACACCGGCAATAAACTAGATCTTGTAATTACAGCTAGACAAAACATCAATAATATCTCAATAACTGACCTACCCCTCTCTGACCTTCAATGTATACTTTTTGATGTCGAAATCATCTTAACAGAAACCACAAAATAATTCTTCAAATAAGACAACTAGATGATGAAGCTACAGTGAAATTTTCTGAGAAGATTGCTCTATATGAGCTAACTAAGTCCAGAGTCCTGGGGCATGCCCTGCCTGGCTCTATTGCTGGCAGGGTCCAGCTGGGCTGCACAGTTCCTGCTGGGACTGAGGGGCAATCTAGAGCACTGGTAGAGGTGCATGGCACTGGTCCAACACACCAGCACCAGCTGTGATCCAGCCTGTCACTGGCTGTGGTCAGTGGTTGATACTGGTCAACCATCAGCATCAAGCATCTCTGCTCTATATCTGACTGCTGGAAAGCTTTATCTTTTGGTGGATAAAGAGGTTACAGACTACAACACAAACTTCCACACATTCATCTATATGCACTACAGTACACCTTACACAAACACCTGACACCTGTCATTGTCTGTTTTCTGTGTATTGTCTTTATTTGTGCTGTTCTTTTGTGTTCCACTGTCAGTGATTCTCGTCCTCTCTAACTAAATCAAGGTTTTTTTAAATCAATATAGCTGTTTAGAATAGATGGTCAAAGTGGGCTGGTGAAGGATACTCCCATACATGAATTGCACCTATTCACAAGAAAAAAAGCAAGATTAAATTGCATATGTAAGAAAATTGTTTCTTTGGCATCAACCATTGATATATATGCAGACAGTGGAAAAAAAATTGATATTATATATTATAATATATATATTAGGGAAGCAAGCAGACACTGTCAAAAGCCATCTTAAAACCTACCTTTTCACAAAAGCATTTTTATAAATGTTATCTTACCTGTTCAGATAGTGCCACAGATAAATGAGAGATAGGTTTATTATCTTCTTTTTATTTGTTTTATCTTTTTTATACTTTTACTTATTTTATGCACAAGTTCTTATTTTGCACTATTTATTTATTTTTATCTTATTTTATCATTTTATTTGTGTTTCAAAGGGTGCCATAGCACTGTCCTAAACCATATTTGGGCTTCAACATGCTGAGGTATATTCTTTGAACTGCAATTCTTGTATGAATTGTGCTATATAAATAAAGTCTTATCTAATTACTTACTTTCCCTTTGTTTATCTTTTAGAGCCTACCAGAACCATTTTTTGTGTCCCTTCTTCCCTTTTATCTTGGCAGATTTGCTGCCTGATAAAATAATAAGATGCTGCCCCCTTTCGTAGAACTCAGTAAGGCCAATTCAGTTTAAAGATAGATTTGGTGTAATAGATGTGTTCACAAATAAACTATGAAATTGAGTAAACACACCTACAGTACCAGTCAATGGTTTGGACAAATCGATCCATTCATTTTGAATTAGTAACTATGTGTAATTAAATATAATTTGTATATACACAGATAAGCCATAACATTATGTAACATTAAAACCACGGACTTATCTTTAATCCTTTTATTTTGTACGAATACAACTCCAAGGACAGACTGTTTGTTTGTTGTGTACCGTATCCTACCCATTGCAACATGTGACTGTAATGACATAATAATTATGATATAATGACATCATTTTTTTTTTCACTTCATCCATCAGTGGCAATAATGTCATGGCTGATCGGTTACAAGAAAGTAATCAGTTCTTTGAGGCATTTGGTATTAAAATTACATCTCTCAGGCTTCAGTTGTATCCACTCGATTTTGCTCTTAAGGACCACTACAACTTACCATATGTGCAAGAGATCCAACAAGCAGTAATTGCCTTTTACAGAGTTTCCCACTGGATAAGGCCTTTCAAAATTTCAAAACACCTCCTTCAATGACTTGCTACTGCCATCCTGAGGTCAGACGAATGGGTCATGACATGTACACTTTTTTAAATATCCCCTGATCTGAATACAAACAAGAAACACAAGGCATGTAAAGATTTTTATATAAAGTACCTGTAACAGTTGATCAAATTATTCTTATTTCTCACATACATATTCATACATCCACATAATGACAGACTGCAGCATCAGCACTCTAGTAACACTAGTAGCTTTGAATCTTCTTCAACAAAGGTTCTAGTTTGTACAATGTGAGTCACAAATGAAAAGGAAGAAAAACTGTACCGACATCATCACATGGTTTTTGTCTTGTACATGTTGCAAGAGAAAATATGGCACATTATAATGAGTTGATCCATGATGAGAGCATGAATAGGAGGGGGCATTGTCAACCCATACTTCCCTCACCGACTTGAGGGAAAGGTTCAATTAGTGGACAAGTCTTGTTTCCTCTCTTTAAGTCTTTTAGATAATTGTCCCTTCACAGCTGACAGGGCTAGAAAAGTTAAGAGAAGATACAGTGATACATGTTGAGAGCTGTCCATGTTATTTAAAAAATTATACCTTTCCAAAAACCCCAGAAGCAAGAAAGTAGCTTATTAGCTTGTGCAGCTAACTATGTTACTATCAGTGCTAGCATGTAGTTTTGCTCCGGACTAAGCAGCTAATTATTTACTTAAAAGGGCCTTATACATTCACTTTATTGTATTTCCACTGTTTTACTGCTGAAATTAGCAGCTATCAAAATTTTAAGCCAACATTAGCTCTTTTCCGCTTTTAGTAAGTTACCACTTCATTAAACCCTGCTAGCATTACCTCACAAAACATAAGCCTCTGTCTTTAGTCTTTTAACATTAAAAAAGAAAGAATAATCTCTGCAAATTGACATTTGTACTTATCACTGTTACATTGCAAGAATGATACTGTTTATTTTTACCAGGTACTGAGGACATTGGCTTTTAGCCAAGGACTTAACTTTTGCCTCAGTCTTTTAGCCTAATATAACCTATTTAGCCATGAAATGCATAGTAAGAGCCCTTTTACATTTTTGAAATGAGTCATCCAGAAGCAAGAAGAAAGAAAGAAAGAAAGAAAGAAAGAAAGAAAGAAAGAAAGAAAGAAAGAAAGAAAGAAAGAAAGAAAGAAAGAAAGAAAGAAAAATAGTAATAGTAATAGTAATAGTAATAGTTCAACATTTTTCAGCCCTATACTAGACCTAGGTGATGTTGAAATCTAGAAAAAGACTTGTCCTTTGGTCTTGTCCTTTATCTGTGAATCTGCAGCTACGTAAACCAACCTATTACTGGATTTTGGATAATGGAGTACAACAAATAATGTGTGTATATATATGTATGGCAACAGTCATCTTAGAAATGCCACTGTGAGAAATGCTACTGTCTCATCAACCCATCAATAAGGAGGATGGACATGTAGACAAGCTTGTTTGCTTGTTTCATATGCATAATTGTGGTTTTAGGTCTGACTCTGGATCAAGGCTACATGTTTTTTCTTCATACCGTGTTAGCTGCTGCAGCCCAGTCAGATATCATATCAGGGTACAATGCAACCACAGTTGCCTGCATAATGAAGAGGCCCAGTTTTGAGTCTTGAGCCTTTCACTA
The DNA here is from genome assembly GCF_036924035.1 of Leuresthes tenuis. NCBI lineage: Eukaryota > Metazoa > Chordata > Actinopteri > Atheriniformes > Atherinopsidae > Leuresthes > Leuresthes tenuis. The sequence goes on from NW_027325371.1 coordinate 22,512,129, forward strand.
TAATTTGTACATTTTTAACATTCCATTCCTCTTTTTTAAAATCTATGACAATCATGATTCCAGCAAAGTATTATTTTTCAAAAATTATAAAGTCGCTAGAGATTGTTGAATGCTTGATTTTTGGATAACTCCAATGTTGGCATACATTTGGCAAAATTACATATACAATCTTTCAAAGTTTTAATCATAGAAAGTCCCTCTTTTCTGCTCTACATCTCTGGTATACAATGTAGCATCACTATGAAATAGCTTATTAATGATGCCTTTATAGTCTCTCTTGTTCAGTATTAAAAGACTCTGTGGTGGGTTGTGATTCTTTTTGTCTTTTTCTTGTTTTGTTTTGTATGAAATAACAAGTCTTTAAATGATATGGCACAGGATCTCTGTCTTAGAGGGCAAACTTTTTTGAGAAATGAAGACAGTTTATGGGCTATGGATAGACTCTGTGATCTGACATTATAAAAGTAAAGGATCTCTCTGGAGGGAACATGTAATATTCCTGTTATCTTTTTACTAAATAAGGGATTGAGCAAACCCCTCTAATTTCCTCACAAATTGAACTGAACTCCTCTGTGAATTCAGGCGTTTTTATTAACATAACCAATCGCTGGCTTACAGCTGGGAAGAGTATTTATTCTTGGTAGGCTATTTTAGGCTCATGAGTATCTTGTTACCAAGAACAGAGAAAATCTGGACGTAGGACTGATGCTGACAGTTTCCGTTATAAATGTATTCACAGGCAAGCCTGCTGTGTCTTTGCTACCCTTTCCCTCATTAGAGATTCCTTGTACTGTTGCCTTGATGTCACATCACTCAGTCTAAATTTTAGCAGTTCAGTGTGGTGAGCACTCAGTTATTTTTTTTGTAACATGGGGTGCGCTGAGTCCAACACAAAGCAGCATGCTAGGAAACCTATAGAAGCACACATGCATGTCAAACAACTTGGTGAATACATAAGCCATCAGGTCACCTGACCAAGAGTTCTAAATATTGGATAGTTGGACTGGACTGGACAGCACCAGACCGAACAGAACTGGTTTCAGACCAGACTGGGCTGGGAGAGAGAGAGATTTGATGTTGTTTTAGTTTGTCCGGGTTGCTGTTGAGAGCACTGAATGGAAGAAGTGCAGGTGGGTGTGGAGACTTCAAACAGCAGCCGAGGTCTCTGAAACCAAGTGGCAAAAGCAACATCAAAGCTTTGCTTCAGAAGTCCCATCTAGACATAGCATTTGCCCCTGCCCTCCCATAGAATCACATTTTCATCAGACTTTGATGTTTGTAGAGATTGGCTGAGACAGATCACATGATCTAGTCTTTAAAAATGTCTTTCATGACCACAGGTCATTTGTAAGTCTTTCTTTCTTTCTTTCTTTCTTTCTTTCTTTCTTTCTTTCTTTCTTTCTTTCTTTCTTTCTTTCTTTCTTTCTTTCTTTCTTTCTTTCTTTCTTTCTTTCTTTCTTTCTTTCTTTCTCCAGTGGTCAGCACCAATGTGGAGTATGGCTAAAAGTGCAGGATAATTAAAATAAAAACCATCCCCATGTAAAACGTGCCCTGGAGACGTCAGTATTGCATTTTCCCATTTTTCATAAATGTAAACATCTTAAGAGAGGGCTCGCTTAATGATTATTAATCGTACCAGACGGACTGACATTTCACATACATTTCAGAATAGATAACCCATCTTCAAAATCCTCAAGAATTTGACAGGGCAAACCAAAATGTTGCGTCATATGTACAGTAGGTGACATAGTATGTGGATGGATAGATCCACTACAGTACAATTAACTGGACGGGAGCGTGAATTTTACAGTTTGAAAAGACTGCAGACAAGGTGACTTCAGCTCATCCATGTTATTGAATTAGTAAATGTTCTGCACATTTCAACAGAGGCTCTCATAGAGCAACTTTATTTGAGTCCACTAAGGTTGAGCAGGAGGACTGTAATAAAAACATAAAGAGGAGTTGAAAAGTTGGTGGTCATGTGCAAGAACATGTAAAGTGAACACATGGAAATGCACGTATATGTAGATTATCAGTCTCATTAATTTCAAATGAATTTGTAAGTTTAGCCAAACTTTTGACTGGTACTGTAAATATATATATGTGTCTCAGGCCTAGTGTGGAGAATTTCAGGTTTTATTCCTTATCTCATTAAAACAATGTACAGGTCAGATCAATAGATGTCTCTGTGCCTGGGGCAGAAGATTAACATGATAGATATCTCAAACTCACAGCCTGTTAATGTCACAATGAAACTCAGCTGTTTCATTGTAGCTTTTCAGTCTTGAGATTCTTATCAGAGCAAATCATGTCAGCTTATGTGGCAGATGGTGAGGGTAGCAGTAAACCTTTTATCTGCTTTGTTACGGTAAAACTGCCCCATAGGCCAACTGTTACCTCCAGGCATAACACGGCAGATAATTTACTGAAAGTGCCTCATTACCCACTTAAAATGGTTTAAATGTTGTTTTAAATATCAGATGTTCTTCCCTCTGGGCCACAAACAGGAAATTTGGTTATTCATAAATCAGTAGAGACGCTAGACAACAGTACTGCTCCAGGGTAGCGCTACACCACTTTACATTTGTCTTCCTGACTGCAGCCTATTAACTTTCTACCCTTCCATCCTTCCTTACCCCCTCCCAGCTCCCTTTTATCGGTCAAGGCCTATGAGGAGTTTGGTCTTCTCCTCCTCTTTCTTGCTTTCGTTCTTCAGGTCAGCAAACACCTGGGTAAAGAAGTGTGGGTCGGTGTTGATCTGAAGCATCTTGCCACTCATGCGGTTGATGATCTCCAGGCAGCGGTCCCAGAAGGCCTCCTTCTCAGCTTCGACCAGGAAGGGCTTCAGTGGATAGGAGATCTCATTACCCATGTAAGAGTAGGACAAGTAGAGGCAGGTGAGCAGTGAGGCCTGCAGCTCACGCTCCGAGGCCACCTCAGCCGAGACCACATCCCGGCACAGCATGTAGAGGAAGACCACATTGGCTGGAGTAATGAAGCCCTGATCCTGCCAGCCCTGCAGGAGGAGTGAGCGGTCCACGCTGCGTAGCCACAGCACCGGGTCAGTGGCAGACAGACGCTTCAGTCTATAACACCGACGGCAAAGGAATTCACCCAGGCTACGCATCAGTTCACTGGTGGATGCCTGGGTTCAGAAAAGAAGATGAAATAGAAGTATGATATGTGAGTGAAGGATCTGATGAACTTACCTGGAATGATATTTCATGATTACAAGAATGACATAGTAAAGGATACCTGGACTATGACACGTTTTGGGGTGCCAACAGCAGTGGGAGGGTGGATTCCAGGTCCTGTAAGGGAATTCTTTTTGGCAACAACAGTAGCTACGTTTGCCAGGGTCTTGGAGATGGGCATATGGGAGGAGGTAGTGGTAGTGGTAGCTGAGGGGTCCTGGCTGGATGAAAAAGACGAGAGGTTTGCACAGGATTGAGACTTCTTCAGCTTCAAGCTATTAGAGGCTGAGTTGGTTGTTGTGGCTCCATGGCCATCTGGTGAGCTCCCCTTGCCACCATCCCCGCCTTCTGATTGTAGTTTCTTGGATCCCTTCCTTTTTGCCGATACCGCTACTATGCGTTTCCATGGCAAAGCACTTATGATGGAGGGGCGTTTGAGGGACTTGGCTGCTGCTGCCGCTGCATCCTTGGCATTCTTGCTGTTTCTAACGGCTGTGTAGTGGCCCACAGTAGCCGGCCCATCCTCGAACAGTGCAGCCTTGCGGTAGCTGGGAGACAGCGATAGTACGGTACCCATGATGCTTTGTGCGGGTCAGCAGATTGGAGAAGGAAGTTGTGAAAGTAAAGCTCTTTGTTTACTGGTTAAAACCAGGAGCTCGGAGTGGGCCAAAATCTGGAGTAAATTGAACCTGAGTAGAGAAAAGTAGTGAATATTAATATTCTACATGAGTAACATGGAATCATTTAGCCAATCAGCAACAAGAATTAAAGTTAATTAACTAAAGATGACATGGAATTAAATAGTCTGCTAACTGCCTCGTTTCAAAACTTTCAAAGTTTTCCTCAGCAGATGGAATTTTTACCATTGTTATTATCAAGTAAAACTGCATCAATTCATGGAATAAATGGAAGATTTGTTGTGGGGGGGTTTTCTTGTCTCAAAAGGCTAGAATCTAACCTCACACTTAAGTCTTTACTGGTATTTGGAAGGTGTCAGTGAAGAGAAAGATAATCCAAGGTCCACTAAGCAGCTTTTAAGAGCATTTTATTATCTTCTTGAGAAGCTGAGTCTGGTGTGAAGAGTCATTTGTCATGTTGGCATAACAACGTGACACTTATCCCCCCCCCCCCCCCCCCCCCCTTTTTTTTTCCTTTTTTTTTTTACTGAGGTTCCTGTGTATGTAATTTTTTCTAATTTGGTTGAAAACTTCATAAATTGTCAGTATAATTTTTTTTTGAAGGGCAGAATTGAATTCTGAAAAAAAAATCTAACTGTTGCATTACTTATACATACTTATCGAAGGGATATAAAGCCATAAGTGTGGAATTATTTTGTTCTGTGTTATCTTTGACAATTATGAACAGTATGATGGCATTCCATCACAGAGGTAAAGTATATACGTGGTACCGCCACATAATGTTGCAAACGGAGGCATTTTCGTTCGCTTGGCTCTTGCACGGCCCTACCAGTGTTCATCAGGGTTATATAAGAACCAAGATAAGACCATAGAGGCAGGAAAAAGAAATGTGCGCAAGCATCCATCTTAACTCCAAAATGGAAGCCTTGAATCCACCCCCTCCTTCCCAACACAAGTCAGCTTCACAAACACCAGCAGAAAAGCTGCGCTTTGACACATACACGACCTCAACATCCAAAACTACAATGCCCCGTTTTTAGTGAATTTGTGTGACTGCTTTTGAGCAACATGACATTACAGGGGCGCTCTGAGAGATGATGCTTCAGCTTGTTGGCTTCATTCTTCAGGTCTTTAACGTTGAGCTGTTTCATATATTACCAGTTGCAACAAGAATTATGTTGCCACATACAGCAATCCTCCTTGTTTTCCTACCTTCTAGTTAATCCACTCTTCTTGTGAAATCCATATATCACACCCTGATACCCCCACCCCCACCCACCCCCCCTTGCTGCTGGAAAAAAGGTGTTCAAAATATAAAGATGCCGTCCGATTTCGGTGTTCACAGCGTCACTACGAGCTGTCCGCTGTCCGGACTCAGGGTGTGAAAACGGTTCAGTCCAGTATAATAACCTATGTAACCCCCCCTCCCCCCAAGAGCGTCACAGGGCGACAGGTTTTTCTCCCAATTTGGCTTCTGCCTTTTTCAAACCTTCATTTAGAGTCCTTCACTCTTCGATGAGAATACAGATAAAAAATAAATGTGAATATATGCTTCAGTCCTTCGCTCGGAGCGAGTGGAAAAATGTCTTCCATTGAGAAGCGAAAATCTAGACGGTCGTAGCTGTTGATGTCCCGCTACGATGCGCACAGCGCGGACAATGCTCCTCCAGACATAAATAACACAACAGGTATTGGTCTAAAAACCTAAATAAACACAAAAGCTGAGAAAAGAAAGAGAAACAAGCGACCACTATGGTTTCCAAAAATAGATGGTCGCTTATTCCCTCAGCTATGCAAACCTGCCAGAGAGAGAGAGAGAGAGACCCGTTGCTTGGATGCGGGCATCTGCAGTTATTCGGGTTGGATGTGGGGGAGAATCGACGCCTTCTGATTGGCTGCTGACGGGATGCTGCTGCCGATTATGCTGTCGGTGGTTCCTGTAGCAGCCGCGTCGCTGAAGCCATTGGCTGACCGCGGCTTCCAGCCTATCGCGAGGTTCGCTGTCCGAGGTGCTGAAGCAGCCGTGTCAGAGCCGCAGCTCCGATGTGGGAGGCTGCCTGCTGATGATTAACGAAGTGGATTTTTGTGAATCAGCTCGAGCAGGCCGATCTCCACCAGTACAGTGGGTGCTAAATACACCTGGAGATACATATCGTTATGGCATGTTAACATAGCTTACCCCAAATTCTTTTAAAATGCTGAGGATACTCCAAAGCTTTTACCTCAGATTTCAGCAAGAGTAGAAATTACGACATTTTAAAATGTGGATACTATTACTTATGCTATACAAAAATTGAGAAAATAAATAATCTTCCTCTAAAACCAGTCACACTAAACAGGAAATATTCAGACCTTTCTCACAACAGGCATTGACTTGTCAGAGTGGGAAAAGCAGAAGTCCTCACAACTCCTGACAAAGAACCAGTTCACACAACATCAGCACCTCTTCTGTCGAATAGCAATCACTGATACACTTGTGTTTGCTTTGAAAAATACCTTACTGGCTTAGATTAAACCACCATTGCCTGATGAGTACCATCTTATTCAAACTGTCATGCCCTAAGGTTTGTAATATAATTTTATCCCAGTTTCAAGGTGTGGTTTAGGTACAGCACTTTTATTGGTCTTGAAATGCTTTATGAATAAAATTGACATTGATATAGACAAATAACAACCTAAAAGATGGCTCAGTTCCCTCAAATGTCCCAGTTAACCATAATAATCAGCTAACATGGGCAATTGTGGGATCCCCCTTAGTGGAATACAGCAATACTTTCGAACACCTGTGCTTTTCCTGACATGACATCTCAAAATATCTATAACAGGCCATCTTGTCAGCAACAAAAACTGAGGGAAGAAAGAGATGGTGAGCTGAAGTTATGATTTGTTTGTAGGTGTGCACCATTCCTTTTAAGTCCAAAAGCTATGGTTTACAACCTGCTTTTCAAAATAGCAAGAATTCCCAGATAGACATGGGCCCATTAACAAACACAAATGAACACAAGATATCTCTTCTGTTCAGCGTCATATTGACTTGCCGTCTTAAAATGAGTCAAAGACAAATGAGTCATTTCAATTTGTATTGAAACTAAACTTTATTTAAGAAGTGTTTTTTTAGACAGAAATTAACTAACAAAATAAGAGATTAGCAATATAAACATAGTGCATGTGTATCCCCTTTCAGTTTGATTTTGGTTGATGTTTGAAAATGTTTGCCTCAAGATCCATTGCAAAGTTAGCTGTATCAATTGACTTTGGCACACGTTTTATGTGTACTAGTGTTGAGTGGACTGTTGACACATAAGTACTCAGGGAAGAATAAATTAAGTGAATTTTGTCTAGTGTGACAACTGACAGTCTTTCTTAAATAAACCATCATGTCTGACTCCAGTGGTGACTCTAAAAGCTAGTAAAGTCAATGAAATACTGACATAGCTACAACAGATTTGTCAGTGTGATTTTAGTGATCATCTCACATTGTCTCGCTATTTCCTATTTGATTACTCTGTGGTGACACATTTTCAGTGCTACACAGTTTCTCACAAGACATTACATACCCTGTCTCTGAGTCCACTTGCAGACCAACACAGATATTCCAAGCTGTTGTAGAACATCAGCTGGTGTTGTCATCAGATGAAAGTTATTGTAAAGACAACTGCAACATCTCACAGTATAATATATCAATGGAATTTTGTCCGTACTGCATATGTCAACATGACAATGCCAGGATTGATTGGGCTATGATTGTGAAAGGGTGGTTGAGGGAGCATGAGACATCCTTTTCACACATAGATTGGCCACCACAGACACCAGACCTGAAGCCCATTGAGAATCTTTGGGATTGTGCTGGAGAAGACTTTACAGTCTGACTCCCCTGTCATCAACACAAGATCTTGGTGAAAAATAGAATCATGGATGGAAGTAAATGTTGAGACTTTGCATAAGCTTGGAGAAATGATGCCATGGCAAATGTGCACTTTAATCAAAGCTGAACTGGAAAGTCAAGATACCTATTTTGAAATGTATGTAAGAATACATACAGTGCCCTCCATTATGTTTGGAACAAAGTCACATTTTTCTTTGAGTTTCACCTCTGCTCAAAAGTGAAAAATTATAAATCAAATTATTCAGACGTGATTAAAGTGCACATTCCAGACTTTTAGATTATTTTCATAGATTTTAATTACAAAATTTAGAAACACTTTTATACATAGTCCCACTCATTTTGGGCTTCATAATGTTTGGGACAGTTGGCTTCCCAGGTGTTTGTGATTACATGGTTACATTTCATTGCTTCATTGGTGCAGCGATAAGATACCTAGACCTGCTTCTACAATTTGGAGTCTGTAGTTGTCATTGTTCAACATGAGGAGAGAAGCTGTGCCAATGAAAGTCAAGGAAGCTATTATGAGACTGATAAACAAGAATAAAATCATTAGTGACATCTGTCAAACCTTTCAAGGTTTAGGAAGAAAGGATGCACTGGTGAGCTCTGTAATCACAAAGGAACTTATAGGCCATGGAAGACCTCCAGTGCTGATGACAGCAGAATCCTCACTATGGTAAAGAAAAGTCCTCTAATGTTTGTCTAACAGATCAGAAACAGTCCTCAGGAGGCAGGTTTGTCTTTTCAGAGGCTACTGTCCACAGAAAACTTCATGAGCAGAAATACAGAGGCTACACTTCAATATGCCACTAGTTAGCCATAAAGACAGGATGGCCAGATTACAGTTTGCCAAAAAGTACTTAATGGAGCCTGCAGCGTTCTGAAAAAAAAGGTGTTCTCATCCTGACAGACAAGACCAAAATGAACCTGTATCAGAGTGATGGAAGGAAGAAAGTGTGGAGACAAAAAGGAACTGCTAAGATCTATAACATAGCAGCTCATCTGTTAAACATGGTGTTGGGTGGGTTTATGGCTTGGGCATATATGGCTGCCACAGATACTGACACACTCATCGTCATTGATGATGCAATTGCTGATGGCAGCTGCACAATGAATTGTGTATAGAACCATCTCATCTGCTCAAGTTCCAGTAAATGCCTCCAAATTCATTAGACGGCGCTTTATCCTGCAACAAGATAATGATCCCAAACACATTGCTACGGCAACACCAGAGTTTGTAAAAGCTAAAAAATGGAAAATTCTTAAATGACCAAACCAGTCACCTGATTTAAATCCAGCTGAGGATGCCTTCTATATACTGAATAAGTAACTTGGAGGGACAACCCCCCCAGAACAAGCAGAAGTTGAAGGTGGCAGCAATAGAGGCTTGGCAGAGCATCAACAGACAATATACTCAGCAACTACTGATGTTACTTCAGGGAGTCATTGTGTGTAAGGGATATGCAACAAAGTACTAAACATGGCTGCTTTAATGTACCTACCAATACTTTGTCCAAACTAATTCCAATTAAAGTGCCCTTTACATCTTTTTAAATTTGCCCATTTTCCTCGCCTCCTTCTTTTCTGAAATTGCTAGAATCAATCAATAAACCCTTCATCTGGGGTAACCAGCCCCCATTTATCACCATCTACAGAAGCCCACTAATGAGGGGGCTTTGGCCTTCCTGTATTGTGCCTGCAGTGGTAAAGCTTGAGTTTTTAGAAATCACGCTTCTATTTCAATGGAGTGTAATTGTGCACTTTCCGACAAGTGACCTCTATTAAGTCCTGTAATGCAGTGTCACATGTTGGGCCTTCTTTATCAGCCATTTTGTGCTCCAGTTTCATTCCAGCTACCTGTCACCTTAAAATTGACTATCTTGCGTAACTCGTCTCTTGCATGGTTTCAAGGCAAAGTAAAGCTGCACTGGGTCGATCAGAAACATCTATTTATGCTCCTACATGCCAGATTTCCCTGTTGAAGCCAGGGCTGATGGATAATTCAGATTTTATTTATACAGTGCCAAATTACAACAAATGTCATCTCAAGGCACTTAAATAATATAGTTCAATTCAAGCCAATTGGAGTTCAATTCATTCCCACGTCATAATTTTTAACGAAAAACACTCCCCCCTCCCTTTTTTGTGTCTCTTATTGTTGTTGTTTGCATATTAAATATACTTTAAATGAAATTAAGGAAATACTAAATTCAGATACGCAGGATTTTTTGGCGGGGGGGTTGAGGTGATAGTTTACAACTATTCTATAATATAATAACGTAAAATGATAAAGGTTGTGTAATGAAATGTAAAAAGCGTATTTTTAATCAAAATATCTGTTTTAATTTTAATATTTGCGGTTCTGGCGGTAAAGAACTACATAGCGCATCGTGCATTTCGCTCCTAACTATTCAACTTCCGGGGCGATGGGGTTAAAACCTGTGAAATGTTTTCCTTCAGAACTTTTCCCCATATGTAGTTGGCGTGTTTGAACTTTTTGCATATATGTAAACGTACAAACACGAGTAACACTTTTAATGGACGCTTTGCACAGACACCGCTCGCTTTATAAGGGAACCACTCCGCCATGGAAAGAAACTTACCGAAAGGCGAGTACTAAAACATAACACGACAGACAGCTAGCTAGTTAGCATATTGATAAGCTACGGGTGGTTCTTGGGAGCTTTAATTACATTTTGTTGGGTTTTCCCTGTTGTCTTTTAAAGCGTTGTGTAGACAGACTGAAAAACAGCCGATCCAGGCTGCTGGAGAGGTACCGGCAGACCGGAGAGAGCCAGCAGCGTAGCAGCTCCGGGACCTCCATCATCGTCCAGGAGGTGATGGAGGAGGAGTGGACAGTCCTGCAGTCAGAGGACCAGAGACTGCCCTCGCTTTGGGGGTCGCAGGGCATGGCAGAGGTCGGGGTCTGTCAGACGTTCCTGACAAAAACAAGCTCTTTTCTTTCTTTTGATTCTTCTCGATTTATTACCTGCGCATATCTGTCTCGGAGATGAGTTGTTTTTTACTTTGCAGTTCGATCTGATTCATGTCCTTCTAAACAGATGTTCAGTGTTATGAAGGAGTATGATGAGCTGGCAGTGCTTGAAGAAATCCAGCAGGAGCTCATGACCCAAGGTAATCCATGTCCATATCCTTATGAACCACACACTTAAATGAATGAACCAGTGGTATTGTCTGCAGGCATGGAAAATGTGAGCTGTGTAAGCCTGTTGAATTAAGTCTTCAATAAATCTATGCATGATTTTCTTGGTGCCACAGAAATGTCCATAATAGAAGAGTATGAGACGAACCTGCAGTTGGAGCAGCAGTACATATCATCTATTGTGGAGGGATTGGAGGAGATGCATATTATTTGCCCCATATGTCACACGTGAGTCCAAAATGATCTACTTCTACCACTTAAATACACGATACCGATAACGATTTCCCATTAACTGCCTCGGTTTTCAAACTAGTGGCAGCTGTTGTGTTGATATTCTGTTTCCTAAGTAGAAATGAGTCAACCTGCTCATACTTGTCAATCTTGCAGGAACAACTTGAGCATCAACATCTATTTTATCTCCTGTCCTTGTGGACTTTACATCAACACTAAGGTTTGTTTCTTAAGCTTTATTCATTTAAAAGTGTGGAGTTAATAGTAAAGCTTTCATTCTTTTATTATTAGTTTTAATTTAGTTATTAACTTGCCCAGTTTAATCTTTTAAGCTGTTCAGTTCAGCCACAGTTCAGCCAGCCCTTATTATCTTTTGCTTCCAAGCAGCCAAACTTTGTTTTCTTTTTCTTTTTTACAGTGGTCTTGAGCAATGGTTCTCCAGGCTTTCTGAAAAGTCTTTTTAAAGTTTTTTTTCCTCTGGACGTTGGCTCCTTTTTCACTAATTCTCACTCCGGTCGTAGTAGGTCATTAGAATTTTCAGAAACCACTTAACACCGAGATATAAATAATTCCAGTATAAAAAAATTTCACCTAACGAATTCACAAAGACAGTGGAGAAGTTCCCATTTCTTTGGTTGCATTTATGAAAAATACCAGAGAGAATACAGTTTGACAGACAAGAAAGCCAGGATACATACTGACTAGACAGTTCCTTCTATGTAGTTTATTGTTAGCTTTTTATATAGCTTGTTATATCTTCATTTGTAAGTCGCTTTGGATAAAAGCGTCTGCTAAATACATAAACATAACAAACATAACATAACATGTGTAGAACAATTCATGAAGGAATTGTAGTTGCCATCTTTTCCTGAAAACGATGCACACGGCTCACGTGACTCTGCTGAAAGCCTGTTAATCAAGCAAGAGAGAAGATGTTGATGTCTTTGATCATGGCTTTGTCTTGTCTTTAGAAGCGGAACATCACTCCAGATGTCCTGCAGCATCTTCTGGAGACCAGAGTGTCGGAACACATGGAGGATTGTCTGCACAAAGCTGTTTTCTCCGTAGCTCCCAATACAGAAGGAGAAAGCTCTCCTAACCTGATGATAAGCTGTAAGGTATGCAGCAGTTGCTGTTGAGCCATCCAGGCATCACTGTTGTGTAGGGTGTTCAGATCCATTTACATTTCTGTTGATTACCAAGAGAAGTAACTTAAAGCAAATGACTCATTTGTTAACAATGAGAGCAGAGTTTCACTTTTTTTTTTTTTCTCTCCTCTGCTTTCAGAAATGCGACTACCTGTCTGTTGTCCTGTAAAGTCCGTCACTGTCATCATTTGTGACTTCACTTGTGAAATTAAACTTTTGAGTTTTTTGTGTTCTGTGTATGTTTTCTGAAATAAAGCCTGTTTTCCCTTTGTATCTGATGCCCGACTGCTGTCCTCTCCTTCTCCATATGCTGGCCTTCCCTTGCCAGTGTCATCTGTGGATGGTCAAACTAAAGCTACAATTAAATCTGTTTGTTAAGTAGTTACTCACATGAAACTTGGCTGCTGTGCTTCCATAAAATAAATAAATTGCAGCAGGCTGTGGTTTTCAGGGTTATGTTTATGGAGTGTGAAATGCAGATCTGGCTCTCACGGCCACAGTAGGGTTCAGAGGCTATCTATATCAAAGTCTTAAAAGTGCCCTTGCAAAACCAGAATACATAAATATGTATTGCAGGGAAGGAAAGTAGGGAAGTGGCTGAATTAAATTTCTTGAAAAACATCTCGCACAATGCAGTTTTTGCTTATGTGCTTTGGTGTGGACTTTTCCGTTTTTTTTTTTTTTTACTTGAACAACTTTACTTTGGGATTGAGGAAGGCAATCCTTCCCAAAATAATAAGCTCTCAAGAGTGTCCAAGCAAGTTTGTCTTTTGTTGGAACTGTGGTCCTAATTGATATTGATATTAGATTTGGCTTAATTTGATACTATTTTACTTTCTGTAAATGAACATATATATATATATACATACACATAGTAAAGATAGCATAGAACTCAGGATCTTAGGAAGTATCCGGGTGACCTTGCAGCATTTCCATGAGATGTGTTTTGATAAAAGTTCCTTTAACAAAGGCTGCTGGTGCATTGGATAAGCGGGACTTCGTATCAGCTGTGGTCCTCGGCGACAAACAAATGCAACCGAATTGTGTTCAACAAGCAGCACACTAGTACTTAATGTAGAACTTGTAAGAAAGTAGTTACTCGACCCTACTAGTAGGGGGAGGCATCGTTCCGACCATGTGAACGACCCACCCGGAAAACAATCTGGCAGAGAGAGCAGAGGCAGGCAGCGGAAAGATGGCAGCCGCGGCTGTGGCTGAGTTTCAGAGAGCACAGTCTCTTCTTGGAACTGACCGGAATGCCTCTATCGATATCTTACATTCAATAGGTAAATATAGTCGACACAGCACAGCTCTGGAAAGATAATCGTTTTACGCTCAGACACGACGTCTACACTTTTCTCCATCAGTCATGAAGCTGATGAGTTAGCCAGTGTTGTTAGCTAGCAGCCAAGCTAAACTCTGTTAGCTAGCCCAGTGCTGGCCGTCTTCCTTTTCTCCCTTCTTGCACAGTGAGTCAGCAGCAGTGGGCTAGCCGGTTAGCAACATACCGGCTAGCTTACCAGATAAGCTAACATTAGCTGCCTGGTTTCATTCATTTAATAGGAACTTCTGTGACTGCTGGCTAGTTAATATTAGCTAGTGGCCAATGCTGTTAGCTGCTACTATTCGTCTTGTCAAATGTCAGGCCGACAAGGAAATTACTGTAAACAGAGTTGGCCCTCCAATATCACTTCAATTGTCATAGCTTTTAGCTTGTGGCAATGTAGCAAATTATTCTTAAATATCTCTACTAAAGGGCAGCTGTGTAGCAGCCATTTCTTTGTGTTGACCAGTTTGACTCTTCTGATATTTCGCAGCTTTGTTAGCCACTTGGCTGCCTGCCATCCTCCCCAGTCAAAGCGCGACGTAATTTCATTGAACATTAGTCTCAGAAGACGAAAACAAGACTGTACACCAGAATATTTTTTGTCTTTGTATGTCTTGGGGGTCCATGTTAAAACGGTTAAGATGACATCATCGTAACATTGACGTGTGTTGTAGTGAAGCGGGACATCCAGGACAGCGATGAGGAGGCGGTTCGTGTTAAAGAGCAGAGCATTCTGGAGCTGGGTGGGCTGCTGGCGAAGACGGGACAAGCTGCAGGTAACCAGAGCGTCATGTTCGTATTTTAATACACTGTTTGATTTTAGGCATATTAAGGAAGTAAAGCCGACGACTTGTTTAACTTCAGTAAAACACGTCATTTTATTTCTGACTAAGCAAAGTGTTGCAAAACCTTAATTGTAGTCATATTAATCTGAAAATAATAAGAAACTCAGAATGGCTCAAATCTCTTCTCACCACTGATTTTAGAGCAAAGAATTACGTTTGTATCCATACAGTCAACTGTGAATGCCCGCGTGGTTCAACCTTGAACTTAATTTCCCGCCGACTTTCTTCTCAGAGCTTGGGGGCTTGCTGAAGTATGTTCGACCCTTCCTTAACTCCATCTCCAAGGCCAAGGCAGCCCGGCTGGTCCGCTCCCTGCTGGACTTGTTCCTGGACATGGAGGCTGCCACCGGTCAGGAGGTCGACCTCTGCTTGGAATGCATTGAATGGGCCAAAGCTGAGAAGAGGACCTTCCTCAGACAGGCACTAGAGGTGAGACTTGGTGCTTGTTCTCTTCTTGTATTCTGTGCTGGTCAGTTTAGGCTCACTGAGTGCTGATGATAAACTTGCTACTACACACTGTAAAGTGTGTACTTTACTGTACTGTATCTACATAAACTTTACTGTATCGACCTAAAAAAAAAACTGGATAAGTTTTTTTTTAATTGTTTCAGCTATTTGCCATCCCCAACGAACTGAACAGAAAGACCACCTCGAGATCAGGAAGGAGGTCGTCAGGCAGGTGTCAGGCTTTTTGCAGCGTTTCCCACCCAGTGTTAATACTCAGGGGAGCTGCTCGACTGTATTTCAGAACTTAGTCACATATTTTTACTTTTTTATAATCCCAACGTGAGCCGAAACATTACGCACTTTAATAAAATTAAGCTAATCTTTAATAGTCAGCATGGTAAAAACTGCTCAAAATGTGTGCATCTTGAGTAGATTTGGGTTGCAGTCAAAAATGAGAACATGCTCAGTGTCCTTAAGTTAATTTTGATCATCGTCACTCAGAACATCAATAGCTCAGGGCTTTTTTTTTTTCTTTTTTTTTTTTTGGAGCTTGAAAATGGATTAATTTCTTCCACCCCGACGGTGCTCACCGGTGTGCCGGCACAGCCGTGCAGAGGGTACAGGTAAACCAGGAAGTGCCTCAGCTGTAACAACTCAGCCTGTCAGTGTTGCACATATTAACAGGGTTTTCAGTGTTTTTTTTTTTTTTGTTTTGTTTTTTTTAATCCCTAGAGAATAACCTTTTGGGGGGGAGTCATAGATGAAGATTTTATTGCTCTCAACTTTGTTACCATGAACTTTGCTTCAGATCAGCCTGCCAACAAGGAAGTGCAATTCAGCTGTGTTAACTCCAATTTTGTCCAGGCTGCGTATTTCAGTGTGGTTTGGGGTGTTTTCTTTTGTATCTAACAGCATAACTGCTGTGACAAGGGATTAAAATCGAATTGCTCTGTTTTCACTGCCTTCTTACCACAATCGGAGAAACCACTCGTTCCGGAGCTGTGGGCTGTGTCCCCTCTGCTGCTTCTCACACTGACGTAGAAACACAAGGACATGCTCGTCAACTCCATTCACTTAAAATATGTTAATGTTACACACTTTGGGTGTAAGTAGGCAGTAAAAGTGTTCCACAGGCCTCGTAGTGCTGCTTTTCTACCCCAGGATGATAGGCTGCAGGTGAAGCAGGCAAAAGCATGAGGATTGAGAAAGAAGTAACACATTCAATCTTGCACAAATTCAAGTGAATATAACATCTCCTCTCCCTTCAGGCTCGACTCATCTCTCTGTATTTCGACACAAAATGCTACCAGGAGGCACTACAACTGGGTAAGTGATGGCTTTCCCTAAAACTTTGATAGGAGAGTTTCAGCTTGAGCTCCTTATTTTAAACTTTTCCTGGTCAGGAAGGTGTTTTTGGCAAAACCTTTCCATACATCGAGCAGTGTGTCGAATCTTACTACGCTTTCCCTCCTTAATCCAGGCTCCCAGTTGCTGCAGGAGCTAAAGAAGATGGATGACAAGGCCCTGCTCGTGGAGGTCCAGCTGCTGGAGAGTAAGACGTATCACGCGCTCAGTAACCTGCCCAAGGCCCGCGCTGCCCTCACCTCTGCCAGGACGACCGCCAACGCCATCTACTGTCCCCCGAAACTACAAGCAGCTTTAGACATGCAGTCAGGTACCATTTAGAACAAATTAGTTGTTAATCTATACAATTACGTGAAGTTTATATTCACGTGAGTGTGTTTGGATGGGCTTCCAGGGATCATCCACGCGGCAGAGGAGAAGGACTGGAAGACTGCGTACTCCTACTTCTATGAGGCCTTTGAGGGCTACGACTCTATTGACAGCCCACGAGCCATCACAGCTCTAAAATACATGCTGCTCTGCAAAATAATGCTCAATGCGTAAGTAATAGCATGACTTTTAATCTTTTTAACTTTCATATAAAGTTTTAGAAATTAAATCAGTGTCACTTAACAAGAGCCCAGAGTTGGGATCTGTCTTTATTTACAGGCTTCATATTGTTTCTTTTTCAGGCCAGAGGATGTTCAGGCGCTCATCAGCGGCAAGCTAGCTCTGCGGTACGCTGGCAGACAGGTATCAGTCTTCATTCCAAAGTGTTTCTTTAATTTAAACTTTTGAGCAGTGGTGCAACGGATCATCATTGATTCGTGATCTGTTCGGATCAATATCTTCAGTTAGACACACACGTGATCCGCGGATTGATTTATGAAGGGAAAAAAAGTTGTGCGCATGTTTAGTTCACACACAGTGTGGTCATGGTGAACACCCCGCATCATTTAAATCCTCTGTATGGGAGTATTTTGGCTTCCCTGTCAAATATAATGATGAAGGAAAGAGGTTAGTGGATAAAACGGGGACGGTGTAGGCACTGTGGTACAAGAAAGTCATATGACAGTGGAAACGCATCAAGCATGGCAACATTTGAAGCGACATAAAGTACTGTGAAAACGAAGGCTGCTCAACAACCGCATATCACTGCAGCATTTATGCAGCCCCTTGTGCATAATCTAAGCTATGCCTTTTTATGCTGCACTTTAAGTTTTTCATTAATTATGTTAAAAAGAAGATATTATGCCTTGTGCACTTTAAGTTTATTTTATATTTTTTTTATTTAATAATTTCAAAGTGTCAATAAACAAAAAGGCAATGTTTCTTTCTTTTTTTTCTTTTTTTTTTCTTTTTTTTTTTTTGCTGATCGGAGAAATGATCTGATCTGTGACTCTGATTCGAGAAATTATCCAAACCGTGAGCTTTTTGATCCGTTGCACCCCTACTTTTGAGATGAGCAGAGATGTTGTAGCTTGGCCACAGAAGCCTGTCCAGCTTATAAACTCCAAGTGAAAGTCATTATTCTTTTAGTGAATGAGTCGAGCTGTTTTCACACATGCAATGCAGTCCTGAAATGTTGTTGACGCTCTGGAGGGGTGGCGTGAGAAGGCAAATGTCCGCAGCTTTTGAGATTATGCCTGCACTGCTTTGACCTTTCAGGTATCATATTCATCCAAGCTTAGTTATTTATCTTCTTCTCACCCAGACCAAAAAGACTTATGGACCTTAATATGTTGTGTTTACTCTACACATAAACATTTCTTTGCCAAACTTTCTAAGTTTAATCACTTCACTTTACCTTTACTTTATGTGAATGATACATTCTATTTCTGTAATGATGTCCCCACATGGTGCTGCTTTAGGGCTTCGTTTCCAGTCAAAAGTCAAAGTGGGAAGTAAAGGAAGTCCTCACAGCTTTCCTAGATGACGGACAGAGCAAAGACGGCTCCCTAAAAACTTGCCACATCTTCCCGATTTGTCAGTTAGCATTGATAAGAGCGATCTAATTGGTGTTGCATCTCACTGTGTTATACGTCTGTTGTTACATCCCACTGGGTTTTGGTGTACCATTTAGGAATGAGAGCTTTCTACAGTTAAATCAGTTAAACACACACAGCTGCTTTCATTAATACGCCACAACGTTTATACCAACTGCTTTGGTTTTAGCTGAGAAGAGCCACACCACTACTCTGGTAAACGCTGACGCGCGGTTAGGGTTTCACAGAACTCTGTGGCGGTGGTTCATTGTTTGTTGAGTTTAACGCTGTCCTGAGCCAGGGTAATCAAAGTTTAAATTCAGAGAACTCTCTTATTAACAGTTTGAACTTGAATTCATCAGTGCCGTGACACTGACTGGTTGGAGTAACCGGAGTGAAATGGTCCTCAGTCAAAGTCACGGTCCTGGTCGGATCTCTTCAACATGTCCACTTTGAACAGCAGATACCAGAAGGTGGCGCTCTTTCTTTAGCGTTGAGGGGCTGCTGCTGCACCACAGACCCATAGCCACTCTCACCTTCCCACCTCTCATCTTCGTCAGCTCGTGTATATTTCCAGTAACGTCTTCAGTCTTTTCCCACCGTAATGTGCAGAAACCGGAGCTCTTTAATTAATTCCAGCTTTATTTGTATTGCGCCACATCACAACAAATGTTATCTCAAGGCACTTCAAAGACACACAGTCCAATTCAAGCCAAGTGAAAAGAAATTCTAAATTGGTCCAATTCATACAGAGATGATGTTACAAAAAGTCACCCAGCTAAGGACACCAACAGTGAAGTTTTGGTGTAATCCTGAGCGTGCACAGAGGCAACAGTGGAGAAAAAACTCCACTTCCTGATACAAATGTTTCCTGCAGGGAAAGACTGATCTGATGTCACTACCTATCGATAGTGCGACATAAACAATAATGGACTACAAATATTTATGTAATGCTATAAAAACAAAGACCACGAGATTCTGTCGTTTTATTTGTGTAACTGAGTCCAACTTTAATCTACCAAGCCTGCAGGTCATACATGTTGGAGTTCCATTTAAGCAAATTCTTCTACCTGAATTAGTTACAGATGCACAATATACACCCTTTGTTTCGAAAAGTTTAAATGGGTTTTTGTAGATAAATGGAGATGGATACCCATATTTGAAAAAAAATCTGTTTAAAGATTAGGAATGACTCAAGGCATTTGTTCTTTGTAAAGACGTTTTTCAGAGCAATATCCTGTATGTAGCAGCTCAGTGCACTTTTCACTGAGTTTTAGTTATAAATCCGTCAAAGTTAAGTTACTTAAGTCTTCAATATGGAGAAATGCTGAGCAAGATAAAAGCTGAAATTTAACAGGGTTAATTTGAACTTATTCTGTAAAACTGCATAATTTGATTTAGCAGCCGGAATTTCACTATGATCATATACACTGTTGCCTTGATTCAACTAAGCAACGACCACCCTATTGGAAAAGTACTGTGATTGATAGTTGTGGGAAACATGTTACTGTTACAGAAGTGTCAAATTATTGCTCTGTATGAAGCACAGAAAGCACTACAGAAACTTGGCATCATCTTTGAGGTTGAAATGTGTTCAATCTTGAATAATTGTGATCACTGTCACGTGCACAATGTGAAGACAACTCAACATGTTGGAACTAAATGACTACAGAGCCTTATGAAACTTTATCTGCTGCGTTAGTGGGAAAAAAGGCCCTCAGTTTTCTCGGAGGCAAAAGATTAGACCATTGAGCATTGGAAAAGGGTTGTGTGGTCTGCTCAGGACTCGTACCTGCTCTAGAATCCTCATTTTGTGCCCCTCTACGGTCTGAGATGTTGGCACGTGTGAAAGGGTATTTCTGGGATGATGAGACGTTGTTTCCTCACTTGGATTGGCCACCAGAGTGCACAAAAACCCTGTTGAGAATCTTTGAGTTCCCATATGAGTCCGACTCTTCCATCATCGATACAAGATCTTTTCCGGGGTCATTAGTCTGCTTTCTGCTTAGTTCAGCCTTTCACTGTAGCCTCTCATAAACATTCATTCGTTAATGTCTTTTTCTTTTTCCTGACAGACAGACTCCCTGAAATGTGTTGCACAAGCCAGCAAGAATCGGTCCCTCGCAGATTTTGAAAAGGTTAGTTCCTTTTTGTTTTTTATACTGTGGACAAACTTAAAACTGCTGTCATTTAAATACTTTTTTTTTAAGCTATCTTTAATGGCATTTTAGTTTTTAGTCTGATTTATTATTAACACTCCTCAACTCTCTTAAGGCTCTAACAGAGTACAAAGCTGAGTTGAGGGATGACCCCATCATCAGCACCCACCTGACAAAACTGTATGACAACCTGCTGGAGCAGAACCTCATCAGGGTCATCGAGCCTTTCTCCAGGGTTCAGGTGATCATCTCCACATATTTTCGATTGAATCGTTCAGATTTATGTATCAGTTACTGATGTGCTTATCACTCTGCTTGTGTGTGTTGTCTCGAACAGATTGCGCACATCTCCTCCCTCATTAAACTCCCTAAGGTGAGCTTTTAGTCCTGCTGCGCTCTGTTTGCACACTGCTTGCCTGTTTTATATAGGTCTTTTGGTTTTTCCCTGCTTCAGTCCGATTATGTGTGTCTTGCAGCGAGACGTGGAGAGGAAATTATCCCAGATGATTCTGGATAAGAAGTTTCACGGTATGTCTAAAAACACTACACAACAAGGCAGATGTTTTGCTCTAAATGCTAATGTTTGTTGGTGTTTTTAGCAGCTTTTTACAGATTGCTCTGTTATTGGTTTTTCCACCCTCTTGATGTCCTCCTTTGTGCCCAACAGGTATTTTGGACCAAGGTGAAGGAGTGCTGATTGTCTTTGACGAGCCGGTGGTGGACAAGACGTACGAGGCAGCACTGGAGACCATTCAGAACATGAGCAAGGTGGTCGACTCGCTTTACAACAAAGCAAAGAAGCTCACATAAGGTATCGGCCATTTTCTTTTTTCCTTTTTCACTTTGGAAAAACACTTGCTGCATTTCTTACAAAACAACTTTATTTTGACCTCCAAAACAAGTAGCTATTAATAGATGGTTAATCCGGTGTTATTGTGGCGCTTCCAGAAGAACCTATCCAAATTTATGCAAATATTGACCACATTAGGAAGTGAATTTTTGATAATTGGATTAACAGAACATTTAGAGGATACGGCTAATGGTGTTCTCTATATCTACATCGGCAAAGACAGAAACTAATCCAAGAGCCACAGACCTGCCGTAATTCACATCTTCCTGAAGCTCTTTTATGTAGAAGTGATGGGATTCAGTCAGTCAGACATTTGTCACGTTTCCTTTTATGGAGCTCCTGTTTTATTCAGAGTAACTGTTTATAATTACTTTTCATATTAGATTGGACAGCGAAGTGTAACATATTGATTCTTCCAGAGTTCTAGTTTTCTCACATGTCTAATCACCATAACATTTCATGTTTCCGTGTTAGACTAAAATATGAAAATATCGCCGTTCCATATTTTTTAAATTACTCGAGAGTCATTGCTAGACTCATTGAGGTTTAATTGCACTATAATAACAGCATGGCTGTTGTCAACTCAAGAAAACATATTTTTTTACTTCACCCAAGGACAAACTTCTCCACATGTCCTCGCAAATCTGCCGCACGACTACACAAAACTCCGCGAGTCCGTCTGGAGTTAAGAGTTGTAACCTCGGTGGATAAAATACTGATGCATAACCAGCTCAGACACTTTGAAACTGTTTTTTTTTTTTTTTTCGGATCTGCCGTTGGTTATTCTTGGTGTTTGTTTAGTAACGTGTCCGATCATTAACGTCCCTCCACTGTGAGTCAGTTCTGAAGTGACTGCAGAAGTTCACCGTTGTGTCTGTTGTTAGTCAGACATGTTAATTGGCCTTACGAAGGGGCCTGACAGTTTGGATTCACACTTTTGTGGAGTTTTTCTTTTTTTTCTATTGAGCTGAAATGAAAGAAGATAAAGAGTTTGTGTGTTTTTGAACATTTAAAACACAGTAAAACAGATGGAAAATGCTTCCTCTAATGCGTAAACAAATTTACACCCTTCCTTCAGGTGTTTTTTTTTTTCCCATTTTTACCCCGCAAAGATGGAAATGACAATAAAGTCACTTTCCTGATAATATTTCAGATGTTCCCACAGATTAGTCATTCCTGTGGATAAGCCATCTGAATTTTCCTCATGTGGATGTCTACTGCAGTTTTTTTCCCCTCCTTAAGGTTAATATCTCCTTAAGGCTAATACCTTAGCCTACATCGCTACCCTCTGACGACACTACGCAGCCTTATTGACTTCAGGCCAGTCAGTGGAAACGTGTCTGGTTCACGTTGAGTTGGGGAAACATTTCACTGTGAACTGCTCCTGGTGGCCTCTCAGCTGATCTGTGCAGCAGGAGCAGAGAAATCCCAGATTATGGTTGTGCAAAAGCTTTGTATCTTTCAGTAAAATCCCTTTTTGTCCTCAGAGAGAATGGGACCATCTGTCCTCCTGACCGGAGTGACGTGGGCCAGTCGGATCTCTGTCAATCGCTCACCTTAATCCGGGAGGGACGAGGGAAGGACGATGAGGAGATTACAAACACTTCAACAACCCAGCAAGCAAATAAACCAGCCGTTCAAACGAAGCTGACCCAACAGAACAAGAATCTGACAGGGTGGACTCTGCTCCTCTCACTCCTCCATCAGCCCTCTGCTCTCCTCCCTCCTTCCTGTCACTGTCTCTTCCTTCTTCTCTGACTGGGGTTTGTCAGCCACACAGTGCCCCCCCCTATCCTGTGGACCAATCCTGGCACTGCACCCTTCTTTTCTTCCTCCTTCTGGTTTCTACTGTATGTAAAATTGGACATGCCTTTTTCCTCTTTTTTTTTTTTTCTCCCCCTCTCCCCCAGTTTCTCTCTGCACTGGCCATCAGGGAATGTTGTAATATAACAATAAAGAATACATATACAGTACTTATACATACATGTATCATAAAAAAATGTTGTTGAGTCTGTTGTCAGAGCAGGGGGGAGGCTGGTTGGTTGCTACCTACCTGCTCTGTTCACTTTGCCAACTGGCCCTGAAACTGAATGTTTTCATTTTTTTTTCCTGCAGTTGTAAAAAGAAATACACCCTAGGTCACCCAAAAAAAAAAGAAAGAAAAAAAAAATTGAAACTAAAGGGCATCAGAACGATCCCTCCTCACACCCACGTCCTGAGTTTGCCCACCCCCCACCCCCCTGACTGTTGTCACTCACTCACTCACAAGGCATCCTGGGATCGTGGACCATACAGGGAACTGCTCTTTTGTCCAATTGGGACCACGGGAGTTCCTCCCCCTCTGCACTCCCACTACCTGTTTGTATATAACATTGCCAAGCGCCTCTGTTCATCCAAGGCCTGATCTACTCACACTGTCCCCTTTTTTTATAACGTGTAAGAACAGAGTAAACTTCGCCACTGAGAGCTCCGACGGTCACACAAAGTGCTTTTGAGACTGTGTTGTGAGATATGAGTCGGTTGTGTATAAAAAAGGAAAGAAAAAAAAAGGGCAGGTTTTGCTGAAGAAAATCAAGCTGTAAATTTCTTGGAACTTAATTTTGCAAGGACTGGACAATTTACCATATATGACATAGAGAAGAGAAATGCTAATAAAAAAAACAAACAAACTGAAAGTTGTGTGATTTTTATTTTCAAGAATGCTGAAAGCGCAAGTTTTTTTTTTTTTTCTTCCATTAAGCCACAGTCATTCTCACTGCTTGTATTGTGTGCCTCATATTTCAAGGTATTAATTATGAAGTCAGCAGCAAGCCTATGGTGTCATTTTTCCCTCTGTTCACTTGCCACTAATCATACATAAGAGCAGTGATCCTGTGCAAAAGTCTTGAGCCTCTCCTCACTTCCTTATGTATTGTACGGAAAACAGGAAATAGGTGCAAGCCGTTGGAATTGCAGTATGTGAGCTTAAAAGTTAACCCTCTTAAACAAGTTATTGTATTCAGGTATTCAGGAATAGTTCTACAGCCTTCTTGAAGGACATCCCAAAACTCTTCTTTGGATGTTTGCTGCCTTTTGTTCTGATCTCTGTCAGATGATCCCACACTGCTTCAATAATGTTGAGGTCCGGGCTCTGGGGAGGATTCATCCCTCCATAAGACCTGTTGCCACTGATTTTCAGTCCACTTCTTGTGTCATTTGGCATAGCTCAGCCTTTTCTCCCCATTTCCCTTCCTTAAGAACGGCTTCTTGACAGCCACCCTTCCATGGAGACCATTTCTGATGAGGCTTGGGCCAACAGTAGATGGGTCAGCTGCATCTCTCAGGTCCTGTGTCAGGTCTATGCTGGATTTTTTTCCTTATTTGTTTTCAGATACTGTTCAGCTGTTGACACTTCTTTTGTCCTTCACTTGTCCAGTTTCCTCAAATGTTTTAAGGACACACTGCACACCATGCTGAGATATGCCAAGTTTTCAGCTAATGACTCTTTGGGAAACACCTTGTTGCTGCAAAAATGAGATTTTCTGTCTGTCAAATGTGTTCTCTTTGGTGCTTTTCAATGATGCAACTAAGGAACTTGGAACAAATGATGTGGATAAAAGTGGTCAAAGATACAGTCTGGAACAGATTTTTTGCCGAGTTACGTGTAGACACACGACAGGTCACTTCATAGATCATTGTTAAAGTGGCTTAAAAAACAAAAAGAAAAAAAGAGCAGCCACTGTCCAAAGAAAAACTTTGAATGACATTCAAAAAGTCTGGAGAACAATAGAAATATTGGACCACGGTCAAGAGAGAGAAACTAAAAGTACTTTAGACTTGTGTAATCCATTTATTCAGTAGATCATTAAATATAGATGAGATTGTGAATCACCTCACTCAAAGAAAGTTTACGTAAGCTTTACTTTGAATCTGCCAGCCAATATTTTGTAATTACGGGTGAATGCCAACATACTTTTTCGAGTTTTGCTTTTCATGCTTTTAAATTCCCTGAAACGTTCTTCTCTCAGCAGTGACACCTGCTGGTGAGGCTCAGGCACTGAGCTGCCCAGAGTTTCTTACACTGGTATCCGTTTGGTGGAAAAGGCCTGTGGAAAGTGCCACATTCTGTTATTTATAAAAAGAAAAGCCTCTCTTTTACCTCTGTGCAGAAACTGTAATAATGTTTCATATATTACTGTTTTTCAGTTTACTCTGCCATTAGCAATGTTTCTATATTGTCCCCCAGGAATGTGATAAACACCTCTCTGGGCTGTTTGACTTCCCCCTGATATAGAAAAGCACGGGGGGCCACGTAGACACATGTAAATAAGGAAAGCCCTTTTAAAAAGCCTTGATTAACTGTAAATAACCCCAAACATTGGTCTACAACAGCACCTGGTCCCGTATTTGCATTTGCATTTGAATAGGAGACAGCACCTAAAAGCTAATGCGCAAACACTCCTTATCACAACATCATTATGCATGGGCGGTTTGGTTGGTAAACCTTTATCTGCTTTTCAAAACGTTTTACATTTTGGGTCTTTAATTTATTTGAAGGTAGTTGCAAGAGGACTTTCTAACTTAGTTTTGCCCACTGTTTATGTGCTCTGGTTCCAGCCCAAGAGGAGGCTTAGTGGAGGTTTCTGCGGGGAGAAGCAGGGAGCCAGACAGGCGACAGTCAGCACTGTCTTGGCTTCAGGGCAGAGGCAGGGAGCGAGCAGGCGAGCCAATGAGAAGGAGACATCCACTCCTCTCTGTCCTGCCTGGCTTGGCTCAGCTCGGCGCGCCCTGTAATTAGGAGCTCTAGTTGGGTTGGGCGCCGCCCGCCACGGTGGACAGCCTGGCTGCTTCGTCAAGGGAGTCTGGAAGCGCTAGCTGCATACTGTGTGAGAGGGCAGTACGAGTTAGAGCAAACAGCAGCAACTACTAAAGAGGTCTGAAAATGAACAGGCAACCATCACCTACATTCGAGGAGAAGAAGCCGTCCCTCCCCATGCCTGGGGGCTCTATCTCGGCTGATAAGGACTCCCCGACCCTGCCAGAGTCCTCCTCCACTGACATGGGCTTCTACAGCGGCCAGAGCGCGCTCCACAGCTCGCAGGACTTTTACTCGGCGCAGCAGCCGTACTCAACCCAACACATGAACCCATACGCGTACCACCACTACAACCTGAACGGGGTGGCTCCTGGTGCTGCCTACTCTGTTGGCAAGGCTGAATACCCGTACTCCCCTGCAGCATTCAGAGAGCACGGAGGGTTCAGCAGGGAGGTTCAGTCAACGCTGCAAGACGGTAGTAAGTAAAACCCAACGTCCACCAGATATTGGTTCAGTCAACTCTAATTCACTTAAGTGATGACTAAAAGAAATATATCTTCTGTTGTCTTTGTCCAAAGCCGGTTTAACCACCTAAAGTTGATTTATGGAACGCTCATATCCAGCCATATAATCCAATAACTGTGCGTGAGTTTTACGCAATATGAATATTTTAATATGAGGTTATTTTTCATTCTCCAATTTTTTTTTTCATCCAACACTCCTTTCACGCTACAATCCATACTACTAGTAGTATTTAAATGATCTTCAGAGATCTTGAACTTCTAAGATACCATCATTTAAAAATGTATCTTCTTTTAAAACTCTTTTCAAACACAGTTACATAGAACTGGAGGGCACTCATTCCCTCAAAAGTAAAGTGGTAAACTGTCTTTGTTAGACAGTGAGTAAAAACATGTTTTAAATGTTCTCTGCTGTAAAAGTGAAAAAATATCTATCTTAATACTTTAATACGTGGTTCATGATTTGATTTCTGAATTTTCCTAAACTTAAAACAGAAAATGGGCTCTGCTGTAAAAGCAGAACTTTTAACTTGTGTTGATTATATTTTGACAACAAAATAGACATTGATCTGAAGGACGTGAGTGAAAACACAGGAACAAAACTTTAAATGTACGAAAATGCCACAAAAGGAACTTAAACTCAACACCCATCATGTGGAGGCACAGCAGAGCAGACTAGACATGACAACACATTAAAAAGCTTTTCTTTTTTTTTCCTCTGATGCTTCCTCAAGCTCGGAAGATGTCTATGCAAACTACAGAAAAGAAAAGAAACTTGACAGACTGGTGCTCTGTTTTTGGCATTCCAGTTGGGAGTTGACTCCTGGAAATGGCTCTAGGGGACTTTGGCCCTCAGCCACACACATCAGGTGTCACGACATGTCAGCCAGCCTTGGCCTTTGAATCATCCAGCGTTGTCGGTTCCTTATCATGCAAGGCCTGCAACCATATCCAAACAAATAAACGAAGATGCCATTGAGTGAGCTGTTCTTTTCTTTTTTCCCCACAAAGATTTAATGCAAACTAGTAACTTTTGGCAATATATGATCAATTAAATGGACCAGACTTTATCTATTTATTTATACAATATATAATATATTCAAAATTCACGGAACAAATACATTTGTTAAATTAATGGCATTCAACATATATACATCTAAATGTGAGCCAAACACTTAAATGCTATGTCTCAATTGACAAGTTTTGACATGCTCCCTATTCAGATGGCAAAAAAATACCTGAAAAATATTCTTCGGCATTATTATAAAATTTTTTATTTTATTTTCAAAAGCTGACTAAATAAACCAGTTTTCAGATTAGCTTTAATCAGCACTGTTCAAACGGTAGCGTGTGCAGCAGTTTTTAAGTTGGTTTAAAAGATGTTTTACCAACTTTTTTTTTTTTTTCATTTTAGGGGATGAGAATTGATCAAATCCACTTGAGTAATTGGTTGTATATTCAAAGACACAGACAACACTGAATGCAAGAATAGTCGCACAACTGGGGAGCGATGTACACAAGCGGGCCTCCGGGCTTCAAGAAAAGCACCTATAAATCTCTGCCTCCCTCTGCAGCTGTGGGAGACTCTGAGAGCAAATTATAAGTTCAGAGCGCTAGCGGAATTTCTTTGAAATTTTGGGGTTGTAGAAGCCGAGGCTATTTTTGTGTGACAACATCTCTGCACAATCTGCTTCTGTAGAGACCTCCCAAACCTCCATGTCACTGTTTGAAGAAAGAAAAAAAGGTGTGCGTCACACACAAGTCTAATACATTTTGTGCAGGGACATTGCATGATCTTTCTATTTTTTCACAGTCAAAGAGGAGCTAGACCTGGAAGTGCGGATGGTCAACGGGAAGCCGAAAAAAGTGCGTAAGCCTCGAACAATCTACTCGAGCTACCAGCTGGCAGTTCTGCAGCGGAGATTCCAGTCAGCCCAGTACCTGGCTCTGCCAGAACGGGCTGAGCTGGCTGCACAGCTGGGCCTCACACAGACGCAGGTGAGACCACCATCTCCTGTTGCTCTCTTTTAACTAGAGAGGGTCAACACTTGTTCAGAAAATGTAAATGTGGCAAAACATTTGAACCTGTTCCCAGTGCATTGACAGGGTCTGAATCCGGGGGTGGTTCAAGTCAAGTTTCAAGTCCTGTAGACAGTGGAGTTGTCAGTTTGTATGTAAACACTAAATTTAAATTTGAAGTTGGGGTGTTAGAAGTAGTTATTCAATGCATGTGGTTTTAGTGTGAGCTGAAGTGAAAGGACTAATGACACGCTTAAAATGACTGAAGGGTAGGAGCTGAAAAGGTGAAGTGTGAACTGTAGATAAAGTGTCTGTAAGTAAGATAACTGCTGAGAGAAATGCAGTAAATAATAACTAATAAATGTATTAAAGCTAAAGGTAGATTATATTATTTTATCTTAGGCAAAAAAATTTAAAAAAGAATATGACTACAACAGCATGAGGTGTAGTAGAATGCAGATAAATTAGCCTGAATGATAGAGCGTGAATGTAGGCAGTGTTAACTCTTGTGTCAGTCTGTTTTTTTGCTGTCATAATCTTTGTGCTCTAATGATTTACTATCTGATGAATCATTTTTGCTGGAGCGATAAAGACCAAACATGAGCTCCACACTGTTTTATCACGGCTGCTGTAAATCATTTCTCACTTTTATGCTTGAGTAACATTCATAGGCTTTAAGAAAACAAATAATCAACTATAGTTCCATTCATCTAGGACTGCACGTCAATACTTAAGTCAGAAGGAGAACATGCTAAAAACACAACTCTGACTGTATGACTGACAGCAAAGTTGGATCCCTGTCTCTTCTTATCCAGTGAATGTATATCTCTCTATTTTAGATTTGTCTTGGTGGAGACCAACTCCCATGTTAAATATTGGTTGGTTGCAACAAAAAAAAAAACGCAGAAAGAATAACAACCTTTATTTAACATTTTCCTTTAAGTCTAGGTTTTAAAAAAATAAAATCAGTTGCATAGAACAACCTCATGTCCTTTGCTCCAGCAAAGATTTCTTTAAAAGATCAACATTTCTTGGTCTTATACTTCACGGTTGGTGAAAGGTCTGGACTGCAGGCAGGTCAGTTCAGCACCTGCACTCTTCTCATACGAAGCCATGCTGTTGTAACAGATGCAGGATGTGCTTTAACATTGTGATTGTGATTGATTATGTATGCAAGGCTTTTCCTAAAAAAGATGTCATCTGGATGGGGCATATGTTCTCTCGAAGCTCTAGAACCTGTATCTTTCCGCATTGATGGCACCATTCCAGATGTGAACGTTGCACTGAATGCTGATAACAAGCTGGATAGTTCCTCACTCATTTAAGTATGAAGCATAACAATTTCCAAATAAAATTTTAAATATCGATTAGTTTGACCAAAGAACGTTTTTTCATGTTGTTTTAGTCCATTTTGAATGAGCTCTGGCACAAAAGATGGTGGACTTTCTTGGTCATGTTCCCATATGCCCATCTTTGCATGATTGAACTTTAACTTGTATTTGCTGGTTGCGCTGTGAACTGTGTTTACAGAGAGTGATTTCTTGACGTTTTCCATATAGGGATTTAAAAAATAATGCCTTTTCTAATGTAGTGGTGCCTGAGGGCCTAAAGGTCATTGGTGTCCCACTGACTGTGTCCTTTGCGCACAGAGATGTCTCGATATTGGCAGAATCTTTTGATGCTATTATATACTACGAATGATTGAAAAATATTACACTGAAATTTCTCCACAATATGTAGACACAGTTTTTGCAAATTGCCGAACCTCAACCCCTTTGCAATCTGAGATACTCTGCCTCTCTAAGGTACTCATTTTCTGTTGCCAGTTAACCTAATTCATTGCAATGTGTTCCTCTAGCTGCTTTTATTACTACTTTCTTTTCTTGTCTTTTGTTGCCCTGTTCCACATTTAATGATATTTTGTGATATATTTACATTGTCTGATTTTCTACATTTTATTGCAAATACAATATTGCTTATGAGATTTGGAAATCATTGCATTGTTTTTTTTTTGTTTTTTTTTTTACATTTTACTCAACATCCCAACTTTTTTTGGCATTTGGATTGTAGTAGAATAGAGGCTAATTTTGCATTAAATATTTGATTGGCAGATAATTCAAGATTTGTCCAGTCATTTTGAGTTACATCTTTCTACTTCCTGTTGCTGTGTCTTCTACACTTTATAGTTAAAAATTGCAGATGGCTTCATGCTACAGGATCTTTCCACTCAGTTCTTGGTAAGCGACTTCACGTCTACAAGTCAAGCTGAACATCGTGTTAAGTTCCTGTTCAGTTGCAGTTATAACACGTTTTTTTTATTAATTTTTTTTCATTTTTGTTTCTTAAGAAATGCTATCTTTTTCTCCTTCAACCTATTTGGTTTTCTCCTTTTTATGACAGTACTTTAAAAAAGCATCAAATGCGTTAATGCTCTTCTGTCAATAAGAACACCCATAAGAGATTTTGTGCACTCTTAAGTATCTCACAAAAGATGAAAAATGTAGGTGTTTTGTGCAATAGACCCCCTCAGGGGCTAAGTGCTCCACTATGATCACTGGCTAATCGTGAACGACTTCCTTCTTTGACAGAATCATAGTTGACAAGAAGAAAGCCAAAAAAAAAAAATAGCCAAAATAAGAGAAAATGTTTAAAGGGCTCTTTTTAAGCAAGCTGAATAAAAAATGTTCACGTACAAATTAATCAAAAGACCATGTGGTTTCTTAAATGGTTTGCCCAAAACAACAAATCCAGAGAGAGATTTTTTACTTAAATACTCACATTCGTTGTAGCTGTACAGTTCATTTAGCTAACCAATGTACAGACCAAAACGGGTGCTAAAAGTGGTGAATTCTGATCTTCATAGTGGTTTTACCAGTTGATAGAGCCACGAAGGTGCTTTCTTTATGCTAACCTAAGTTAACCAATCTCTGGCTGGCTAAATCATTTTCTTCCAAAGAAGAAGGCAGTATTAATGTTAAACTCCAACTCTATGCGAAAGAAGCATATTTCTCAAATTTCCAGAATATTCCTCTCATACAATTACAATATGTCAGTGATGTTTTTGATATATTGCACCTGAGCTGCTAAAGAGAAAAAAATACAGTTTAAGACAACTCTGATTATTATTATTTCTTTTTACATTTTCTTCAATATTTTTCTTCCTTCCAGGTAAAAATTTGGTTCCAGAACCGTCGCTCCAAGTTTAAGAAACTCTTCAAGAATGGAGAGTTTCCACTCGGGGAAATACCTCTTGAACACAGTCCAGATGCCAGCGATTCCATGGCCTGCAACTCTCCCCCATCCCCAGCTGTGTGGGAAAACAGCAACAGTAACAACCACAACAACAACAGCAGCAACAACAGCAGCAACAACACAAACAGCAGCAACATCAAGAATAACGCAATGCTGGAACCTGCCAGCAGGGGACAAGGCCTGTATCAGCCCCCAGTCACAGTCGATTCATCATCCACTTACATGGAGGAGTTGACACACCAGAACTGGTACCAACAGCAAGGTGCCCATTTAGGTTTGCCACATTCAGGTCAGCCGAACCACGTACCACCAACAGGACCATCAGCCTCACAGAGTATGGGAGCCGTCTACTGATCCAGGAAGATGGACTCTCAACATTTTGATCAGAACCTGTGCTGAAACACTGGGAAGATTTTGAAAATTTTTTGGAGGGTAGTGCTCAGTCAGCTTAACTGTTACCTGAAACACCTCACAGTGGCCATCAGACACAAGTCATGACTGTAATAAATACGGCTGTGGACTAACAACAAGGGACTTCCTCACTTAGTCTCTCTCCAGGGCATCTAAGTAATATTACGGAGACTGAAGTGCACTTTTCGGTGCTGAGACTGATTTAAAATGACTGATTACAGATAATATTTTGTGTATTTTTTCTATTTGAAAAATATGCATATTTATGCCAAAAACTTTCAGTTTTTCAGTCCTTTCCTCAAAATCGTCTGGAAATGTTCTTTAACTTTTTAACTTTACGACTAAAACAACTACTGATAGTCTACTAGAATTTATAAAAAAAAAAGTCAAGATTCACTCAAATCAAACTCATTTTCCTCTGGGACATAACAATGGAATAATTTTTTTTTAATGGATGCATGCTAGCTCCCTATACCCAGTCTTTGTACTGTGTTACGCTAAGTAGCTACAGCTAGTAGCAGATTCTTTTTTGTACAAATTCTTATGGTGTATCAATCCTCTTGATACTCTCATCATCTCTGTTTCTGTCTTGCTACTGAAGGGTTGAATGGCCATGATACACCCGAAACTGAGGCCATACTATCAGGTTGCATTGTGGACAATGTAAGTGAAAGCTTTTAATTAAGAGGAATTTGAGGAAGAAGCTATTTATGCCAGTGCTGTATGGAAGCACATTGCATTCTAAAAACCTCTTCCACAGACCACATAATTTGTGATTACAAAGTACTATCTCATAAGAACAGATTTCGTGGTAATTATGATACAATATGTAGTCATTTTCAAAATTATTCAGAAATGATAATAACATAAGTAAATAAGGGTGGAAAGAATGCATTTGGCTATCCCCTTATTCATCATTCCCATTCTTAATTGCAAATATGAAAAAACAAAATTCCCGTCATAGCTTTTGAATCTAGATATATACAGCCACTTTGTTCAGATACAGCATAGATAGTTAGCTGCCCGTTTCCTGTGTTGTTGCATTAATAGTCGACGTCACATTTAGAGCAGTTTAAATGTTTTTATTTGCACAAAACTTGATCCAAAGACGTGCAACTGAGAGCGATGACAAGCACTCGTAAAACATCTCTGTGACGTTCGCATTAGCACCAGTTTGACTGGTCTCAATGTCTCAATGATACATGCAAAGCAGTTTGTGTTGTTAGACAACTTACTTTCAGTGCAGGCATATAAAGTATAATATTTTGTCAAGTTGTGAAAAAAAAAAAATCAGTTAAGAGCATCGGTTGAAAATTCAGCAGGTGTGTGAAATGTGTGAAAAAAATAGCAGAAACATGGAAGATATAGGTCAAACATCTACACAGAACTCTAGAGACTTATTTACTCATCTTCTGATCTGTTTAATTCCTCCTTTTTTTCATATTAAGGCCATTTACAGAGAAGAGATGAAAATTCTAGTGTCTTTGCCCCTCATGAGCTAGGTCGTGAGCCTACAACTCCCACAATGCACCTTAGTACTGTCTTTCATGAGACGAGCCTGACCTTGCCTTTCTTCACATCTTTTAAACAACATTCCTCGACTCTTCAAGACAGCTCTCAGAGGTTTTCAACCTGATTAATCAAAGCCTTATGAGAATCACGGAAGACGTTCAACTGTTTTCACATGCTCTGTAGTCTTCCACATTTGTTGTCAAACGATCTTCATGTGTGTAATTACTGGAGTGGATCTTTTGTTCCTTCTCATTGATTCTATGAGGCCATGGCTGCTCTTAAAGTGAGCAAAATTAGTAAGTTGGTGCTAGAATATTTAAAAAATATTTGAAAAAAACTAAAATTCTAATAACGTGTTTTACTCAGGTTTTTTTTCTTTTATTTATGGCAAACGTAGATATGAAGAACCACAACACTTAGTGTCACTGAAGCTTTTTTTTGTCTGAAAATAAGAACAAAAATAAAATGTATTTTGTGTATCTCACTGAGCTACTAATGTATTAATTTCTACCAACATTAACATGTGAATGAAACATTTACACACTCAGAAGTGTTGTGCTGACAGTGCTTTATCTTCTGTGTCTGTCAGGGTGAGTCACGACAGATACAGGTTGCACCCAGCTATATATTATACACTCACATGCAGAGTGCGTGTAAAGAAGGTTGTGGGAGGTGACCGTGCAGCAGACACTCTGGAGTCTGGGGATGCTAATAACATACCGCTGACACTGGGAGAGACGGGTGTGCACTGCTTTCATGTGGTATACAGTTCGAAGAGGAGGAGAAATGTATATGAGACTAGCAAACAGCCAAAACAAGGGTGTTTCATAGGAGAAGAATGTAGATATGTAATCAGTGTAAGTCTGAAATATTTTCTTGTGTAAAATTGTGAACTAAATATGAAGCTACATCAGGCAGCTAATTGGCCCAACCTAGTACGAAGTGTAAAGCGTCCACATCAGTCAGATAAGTTTGCACCATTAGCCTACTAGTATGTATAAGGCTAGCCAGTCAACATTTAACCTACTTTTCTAGTTTAATACATACAAAAAAACAAGGTGTTTGTTGCTCCCAAACACATTTGTTGATGGCAAAAGTTGATGGAATACAGTTATTACACACAGCCCTTTTTCAACTTTTCTGAAACACAGTAGTACTTCTATATATTGTCAGGCTCACTTTTATCCCAGTTTAGAGTCTTTGCGATACTAAGTTAGTTGTAGCTCACTTTCAGGCTACACTTTACATGTTGCCATTTACATTTATCATGTGCATTTTGAAGTTGAACATTTGAAAAGGTTAATGAAGTAAAACTCGCTCGTTTTCACAATCAAAAAATTTAATTTTTGCCTCTTGTTAATGCCTCTTGTTAACAGCAACCAGCTGTTTTCGAATATGGTCTGGACTCGCTGACAAGAATAATATAAAAGTACTGTGTAAAATGTAAAAAAAGAAAAAGAAATAAATAATAAAAAACAAATACTAAAAAGAGAAGACTTCAAGCTTTTAAAACAAGGTGATGCATCCCTGCATACAAGAAAGAAAAAAAAGTCTTCCCTGATGCTAGGTCTATGCTAAAAATCCACTCAGAACGTCCTTTAAATTACAAAAATGTGAGACAATCATAATGGTCTGAATGTAACTATGTTTGTCTCAACTGAACTCATTCAGTGCGGTTATATGCGGGCCAGCAGATCGGATTAATGGAAAAATTACAATAAGATTGAGTTATTCAGCTCATGTAGACAGCTTAATCTGACAAGAAATCGAATCAGATCGGGTTACTTACGATCGAATTAAGACCCCGGGATAACTCGATCCAATTGCCCACTGAACGTGCCTGGAGACAACAGTGGATCAGATCGAGCTTTTTGCGCTTGCTCAAGATTTTTTCCCGCGATCGTCAACCGGAAGTCGAAGGAGACGATGTTACTGTTGTTGTCGCCACCGTCAGAAAGAAACACACAACACGATGTGTGTGTTTCTTTCCATTGTGCATCGCGTTTGTGCCATAACCATGCTCATCACAAATGTAGAGGGACGTAGCTTCATCTTGCTCTTCGTTCGTCCATCTTTCTCAAATGCCTCAGTTTTGCTGTTGTTGGTGGTGAAGACGTCAACCGGAAGTGGCTCTATTAGCGATAGTTGAAATGGGTACAGCGCCACCTATCGTACTGCGGTATTGCATGCTTTGTGCCAGCGACTCGATTCATTCACCGCCATATAACAAAGGATAATTACCCTTGCTCAGATAAGGAGCATAATATACTAATAATAACTATAGCTACAATCGAGTTAATCTCATCATGTAAACCCACTGACTATATTCAAACGTCATTAATTGAAATATACAAGCAGACATTCAGACATATGTGTCTTTATCTTTTTTCTACCTAATGTTTAAAATATGTCAGTATTTACACGTAAAAAACATAGTTTGAATGATTGATTTTATGTATGAAGACACACAACATATGTGCCAAATGAAAGTCATAGAAAAGTCCTGATATTATGGGTATAAGAAAGATTACATTAGCCAGGAAATTAAAAAGGGATGCTCCCTAAATCCTGATAAATGTCTCATTAAGGCCATTGCACCAAGACCAAATAACACATTTTTATGGACGTCAATATTGTCCTGCTAACATCCTACTGAGAACTTCATAGAAGGAAACAATAACAGACTTTGTAAGTGTCTTATGGTCATTGCTTATTTGCTTTGATATTCTCTGTTTACTGATTGAAAATTTACTGATAAAAATTAGCTTCAAATTCATCATAAAATTGGAAAATAGTTATGGTATTGTCTATCCTATACACCTTTGCAAGAGAGTCAATCATTTTTTTTAATCATATGTCAGCTGCATTTTCTTTACCATTAAAATATTGCTTAGCCTAAACATAGCACAAAGATTTGGAGCAAAGGGATTAAGACAGAAGATTAAAATGGATAAAAGTTTCTCATCGGTCTACAGCCAAAAAAAAAAAAAAAAAAAAGACAAATAGAAATACAATGACAAGCACATTTTTAGAAGCTTGAGCAATTTTTTTTTTATTATTGAATCGCAATTCTTTATTCGGTTGTTAACTTTGCCTGATGCTATAGTCAGACAATAGGAACAAAAACTGAGCCATGTTGTAAATGGACTGCATCATACATTTCTTGTTTTATTGACCACTCAAAGCATGCATGAGGGGAGTTGAATCGTAGACCTAAGTATGTTGGATACTGCAAGGCTGTGAGTTCAAGACATTCTGCTGCTCGTCAGATCATCGTACATGCAAGTATAGCTGAAATCAGATCGTAAATGTTGTTTTCAAGTTGCTCGAATGGAGATTTTGCCAGATGACGCTGCATTTATAAAATCAGGATTTTATCAGAGCAAACTAACAATCTGGAAATACATAAAGCGACTGCAAGTTCAGACATATTGCTAATGGACTATAAAGTTGGGTTGTCACAAGAAACAGAAAACTTGAACAACAGCAGCTTTATGGGGAATTCAGCTGTATTTATACACTCTGTACTTAGTGTACTTACTTTACATGGCATCCTTTGTAGTTATTCTTTGTTGTTAGTAACTTCATTCTTCCTCTTCCGTATACTTGACAGGAACTTTGCCCCGAGCATCAGTCTGTCTAATAGAGCCTTTACATGAAAAAGCAGTTTGACTCCCAACTGCATTATCTGGGTGTGTTATTCCAGTTTTAGGAAATTCAGTTTTGTACGATTTCATCAGGCTATGTTTACATGTGTTTCAAAAGTCTGGTTTTGGTCAGACAAAATATTTTTCCATCTAGTTTTATGTAAATGTACTGACTGTCTTGATGATGGCCCAGCTAACTAATTGGAACGTTTTTTAATCATTAGGCCAAAATACCATTGTCAAAATGTCCTGCTCTACATTTTGGTAGTATTTTTTGTGAATATAATGTATCTCATTAAAAATCTGGGGAAGTAAACCTGCCTGAGCCATCTGAGCCCAAATTCAAGTATGTAGTGCAGAAAATGATTTCATGTTATGCCATAACTCTTTCATATATTTTACATGAAGACACAGCAACATTTTTTTTCTAGAAAAAAAACATCCATTCTTATTACTGTGCCGAGGAAATGGGAAAAAAAAGCAAAGAAACTTAAAGCATTTAAAAGGTTAAAGCTTTTGAGACAATTCGTTGAGTTGTGTTGTGCTTCAGAAATACCCTTATTTTTCCACTGTAGCACTCTATATGATGGCAAAAACTCATCAGCAAGGTAATGGTTCGGAAAACTCTATGATTACTTTACAGCATTATAATAGGACATTTATATTAGTTAGATGATAACATTTTTAGAACTTTTGCAGTCACAAAAACCATCCTACACTGAGATGACACAGGCTCTTTTTATTGATAAATGAGCTGACCAGAGAATTGTATTTAGATTAAAAATCTCTTTTACATAACACAGCAGATATATGTAACATGACATGAGGTTTACTTGACTTGAAGTCACTAAAAACTATTCATCCTAGCATCTAAAAGTTACATAATCAGCCAACAAAACTGATATTTAGTGTCACTGAATATGTGACTTTTGAATTAACACGTGTAGTGAGGAAAAAATAATAAGGAAAAAAAAAACGCGCATTCACATCCACATTATTATGTAACATTCCCCTGAGCCTACAAGTGTGGGCCCATAGATCCCTTAAGACACCTTCTATGTTTGTTGATGCTCTTAGTTTCCTGTGCAGAGCCCTCAGCTTCCAGGTGTCAAAGAGGAATGCATCCGAACAGCACAGGGGGATCGGCAGAGAGAACAAACAAACTTGTACCAACCTGTGACCAGTGCTCCTCAGGAAAAAAAAAATATTGTGAGTTTCTATCTGTCAGATAACTATTTCCAGAGACAATCAGCAGCATGTAATCATGTAACAAAAGACAAATATAGCGTGTAGTGTTGAGCTGTGATACTGTTTTTCTTTCTTTTGGGTTTCCTTCACATGGAGAAAATAAGAAATCATCATGCAAAAGTCTCTGGATTCTACAGGAAGGCTGAACACAGCTCGACAAGGTGATGAGCCATTCATCAAAGCTGAGGGAAAAACTCTTTCAGCTTTGCTGCAGAGGGAAAATTTTTAGGAGTGTCATGAAATATTGGGAGCTGACATGACTTTCCTTGCCTCCAGGTTCAACCTGTTCACCCAGACTGATATGTGGTCCATTAGTAAGGTCCGCACCTATAGGGCATTTGTGCTATTATGACACATGACAAACTATGAGTAGTTCTCTTTGAATGTTCTTCAGTGAGATTGGCTCAAAATGAAAACCGCCGAAGTTTTAAATACTGAGTTTTTATAGTTTGTGATTGTGAATCATTATTAATCCTGTTGATTTCCTGTTTGAGTATCCAATAATATTCTGCTGTGCAAATGTCATGTCAGTGGAAAAACCTATTTGTTTGGAATTGTATGTTTTCTTTGTGTGTTTAGGAGTTCCTCTTTCAGCATCGTCTTAAAGACACATTAACAAGAAAGTGGAGGTGACCATTGCACAAACAATGTGCATATTTTAAAATACTGCACTGAGGTGAGAATAGACAGTGTTTTGTTGTCTTGGAATATATACTGCCATGGTGGTGTCATATTTGTTTTGGATTGTTCACTTTCCACCAATAAATTATATGAATGTAAGCGTTGTTACACAGTAATTTATGTGGAATTGATTATTACGTTTCGTGATGTGCATTTTGTTGCCTGTCTAATTCCTGCAGACTGATAACTCATTCCATTTATCACTTTTTACAAAGTAATATCTTAACAAATCAATCAAATCAAGTATGCAGTGTTTTTTTTTTGCTATATCTTTGGTATCAGGTTAAGCATTCAACTGATTTTAGCATCCACTTAGAGACTGTTGGTGCCTATGAACTTCATCATTTGATTTATTTTTTAAGTGTTCATGAAACAGAGCAGTTTTGGTCATAATTTCATGGAAAATGAAATTTTCCTGTTTTCAAACCAAATATTTCTAACCATATATATATATATAACCAGACATATAAAAAGGATGTTTTTTTTACTTTTTACTGTACAGATATGTCTCCTAAAAATGGACGCTTATTCTAAGGACAGACTTTACAGAAGAACTTTAACTATCCACACTCCAATAGTGTTCTGTAGACCGATTACATCTATGCATTGGGAAGCTTCATCTAAGTTGGTCCAATGTTTGTTCTAGAAGAATTCCAGAACCCATGTAATCATTTCTGTAATAGAATCATGTAGTGCCACCTCGTGACTTGAAGATGACAGGCATATTGTATTGATTTTCAGTCTGATTCCTTGCACACAGATGTCTCCAGATTCTCAAAATCTTTTGAAGATATTATGTACTGTAGATGATGGAATGTTCAAGTCTCCACAATTTTGGAATAATTTTTGAGAGGTGTTACTCTAAAATGGCCCCAAAATTTGTATATGCAGTTTTTGGAAGATTGCTGAGCCCCTGCCCGTTTTAGCTAATGACACTCTGCCTCTCTAAGGTGCTCTTTTTACAACTAGTCATGTTACTCACCTACTGCCAAATAATCTGGTTAGTTGTTAGTTTCTTTTTAGTACCACCTACTTTTCCAGCCTTTTCTTTTCCCCATTCCAATATTATGCGTTGTTTCCATCAAATTCAAGATGAGCTGATATTTTTCCTGAAATAGTGAAATGTGTCACTTTAAAAATTTAATGTAGTTTGCATGTTCTATTGTGAATTAAACACTGGTTTATCCACCCATCCATCCATCCATCCATCCATCCATCCATCCATCCATCCATCCATCCATCCCTTGTCATCTGCTTATCCAAAGTTGGGTCACAGAGGCAACAGGTTCAGGTTGCCTCTCCCCCGCAATGCCCTACAGCTCCTCCCGGGGGATCCCAAAGTGTTCCCAGGCCAGGGATATAATCTATATAATCCCTCCTGCAAGGCCTGGCTCCTCACCCCATTGCTAATGCTGAGCCCAGCCACCCACCAAAGGAAACATTTCAGCTGCTTGTATCCCCTATCTTGTTCTTTGTGATGTCATCAATGATCAACTGCACATTCGGGTCACTTTAGGAACGTGAGCTGTTCACACAGCAATCCGTTGACAGGCCACATTTAAAGAAGTAATGTGAACAGCCAAACAAAAAATTGGATTTGAGCAGTAAATTGGAATTGTGCATTGATACCTGCAGTGTGAACATAGCCTAATATCCTGTAAATATGCTCTTACTAAGTTAACAACTACTACAGGCACTCTAAAATAATCAAACGCTTTCCAAATAAGGCTTTGTGGCACTGAACCAAATGCATTTGCTAGATCCAGAAATATAACATGCAAGTCTTTTTTCTCAATATTGGCTGTCTGAATCTGAGTCCAAATCATGCTAGAGGGCTCTGAACACCCTGCGAAACCTGGTATTCCTGCCTTTTGCACAGTAGTATCCATTAAGCTATTCTTTTCTAAATAACTAATTAATCTCTGTGCAACTACACTAATGAAAATTTTCCCCTCTACATTTAGGAGAGAGGTCATCTGGAACTGACTCGGGTCCAAGGACTCTTTCTTCTTTGGAATAAGAACGCCTCCTGCCCTTCGCCATGCTCTAGGAATAAACTGTTTCACCCAAACTATTCTTAATTGCCTCCACAATAACATTAGGATATGAGGTGCACTTTTATAAACCTGGTAGGGAACTCCATTTGGCCCTGGGGCCGACGAAGCCTTTGCACACCTGACTACCTGTAGTCTGCATGCCATGGACCAACCAATCCACTTCACCAGCATATACACTAAAGATATCGGAATGGAACAGAACCTGATAAGGGAGAGGAGGAAGAAGACAAATCATTATGACAGTAAAAGTCCCTGGATGGAAGATAACACAGACATTGAAGAAGTGGTTTATATCAAGACGTCCCATCAAGTGTCTAGAAAAGGCTGGTCTGAAAGAGCATAGAGGCACTAACCACTGCAGCACAAGAACAGGTGCTGAGCACAATACAAATAGAGGTCGGGTTGTACCATACCAAACAGGACCCTTTATACAGGCTGTGGAAAGAGACTTCTGAGATAGTTCAGCGCACAGTAGCAGAGTATAATATGCAGACTGGTATGACCTCCAAGAAAGAACATAACCAAGTGGCTGGAATAATTTACAGGAACATTTGTACAGAGTATGTACAAAATAAAAGTGGGAGGTTCCTCAAAAGGTAGTGGAGAATGACATAGCAAAGATCCTGTGGGTTCCAGATCTAGACTATTAACCTGGGCACAGCTAGTCAATTGGACGTAGTAGTTGACAAATTGCAGATGGAATCAGTGTTGCCTGTGGTAATCAGAGCACTCCCTAAAACTGGGAAAATTGCTTCAACTGATTCCAAGATCAACACCAGAGATCTCTGCCCATAAGAGTGTCCTTGTAACAGCTAGGCACTGTGTAAAAGAGATAGATAGATAGACGGGTAAAAAGTGTTGTATGAGTGAGTAAATAGGTGAATTAGAAACACATTTATCATTTACCTTGGTTTCTGCCCGGCTGGATTAGAGGGCCTTGATTGATGACCTGTGTACTTAGACCAGGGCTGCCAACTCACTCACTGATCACGAAACTGAAGTAATTCACACTTTTCTCATGCTTTAATTCCACACATTCAATTCTCTAATGCAGTGAAAAACTGATGAATGATGATGTCATGGTACAAAAAAAGGAGGACAGGACATGTTCAGACAGGAAAGAATTACACTGCACAGCACAGTATGTTTAATATGATTTCAGGACATTCAAGAAAACAGTAAAAAGTATCCATTGTAAATGACTGCTTGTTTCTATATGACATAGAACTTGTGTAGCTAGCATAGATAACAGTGTGCTCCCTGTAGCCAGTACTGTTTGGAAAAATCTTTCACTCACAGAGTTTAGCTGCATAAAATCTTTGTGTTACATTTAAAGTACTTTAATATGCTTTCAAAATGTGATGTTATATTCCTATTAACACTGCAAAGTTAATATGTTATGTGCTATTATTATACTACAGACAAGTGTCAATCAAATTAGGAGCACATTATTTGAGTGAGGAAGCCTTTGAGGTTTAAAGTGTACTTTACTTTACTACTATTTTCACAAATATTTTGTGAAAATGCATCTTTAAAAAGATACCAATGACCTTAATGAACTTACAAAATTTAGATGCAGAAATCTAGAAGAAAAAGTTGCCAGTCAGATCAGCAAATAATTTGTCATGTAATTTTATGTTACACAGTATCTTTGTTGCAAGTCTGTGTATATTGTAGACGGCACCGAGGTCTTTGTATATTTGAAAGAGTTAGCTGGTTGTTTTTTGTGATTACCCTCACCATGAATTATTTTGTTTGTGCAGGTTGCACAATCTCCACATTTCACAGATTTTCTGATTTAATTACTGAAAACTAATAACTGTTAATGATTATCTACCCTGCAAAAGAATGTCCTTTTTTGATAAAGTATTATTTTTGATAACTAAATTTCTGTTTAGTTAAATTGAACAAACTAAACTGAGATAACTGTTTTCTCCATCACACACTTTCACACCCAATGAACGGAGGCAGTGTGGGGTTCAAACTTTCTATTGGCAGGCAACTGCTTCTTGACCTGAGCATAACCACCAAATGGTCTTGTGCTACGGTGTCTGTGTTTGAGTGACAGCAGCTGGCAGGCAGTTTGCTGGTGAAACAATGGGAGGCAAAGTCAGCAAATTCAGTTGCCTTGTTGTAACATGTCATGAGCAGCCAGTTATTTGTTGCTAAATTCATATATAGATATATATATATATAAGGTTTAACAGTAACCTGTAAAGACAGAAAGCTGGCATGATTTAACTAGTTTAAAAGACTTAGAAGATTGCCTCTGCCTTGAAAGTAACTACAGTGTTCAAGTGTGGCCCTTTGCCTTTTCTCTCTCTTTTACTGCTCTTTCTATTTAGCCCTCTCTTCAGCAGACATGGTTGTGTTGCCATGTGCCATGAGCCCCCGACAGGCTTCTACCAGTTCATTAGGACAATATCATGTGTCTGAAGTATTCTATAAAACTCTATGGTGTGAACTCTGCCACGGGCAACAGGATGCTGCTCCCAATAACAGATTAAAGTTAGGTGCCTTCCGAAAATTCCTGTGTGTATGTGTGTTTTTCCCTGTAAGAGCTGTTTGATCCTC
The DNA here is from genome assembly GCF_036924035.1 of Leuresthes tenuis. Classification (NCBI taxonomy): domain Eukaryota; kingdom Metazoa; phylum Chordata; class Actinopteri; order Atheriniformes; family Atherinopsidae; genus Leuresthes; species Leuresthes tenuis. Next base: position 22,556,063 of record NW_027325371.1, read on the forward strand.
AGAGGGAAAGAAAAGAAGAGGAGTAATATATGTAAAATCTAACTTATGATCTGTGTTTCTTCCACTTTTAAAGTAATAACATAAGTAAGTTTTTCAATTAATGCTTCCGACTTTGCGTATATTCCTCTAAATGTGTTTCCCTTTGAAAGGACTGCAGTTAACTGTCTCTGAAAGAATAAAGAGGAAGAGGAAAACAGTCTCCAGGGTGAGCCCAACAGTGCATTAAATGGTTTACTGCCAGTTCTCGTTCTGACAATGTAGCAACTTCATGTCTTGATATAAAAGACTTCTCTCTTCTGATTTAATACTTAAAGGCAGCACTAACACAGCCTAATTTTGGTGAGCTTAGTGACAATATATTTTGAGGAAATTTTAGATCAAAACAATTGCATAGATATTCTAAGGGGCTTTTTTAGTTGATAACCATTGTTTTCACTCTGTCTCGCTGCCATATTGCCATTGTGTCATTGTGTACATCATTGTGTACATCATGTGATTTGATAGTTCAAAAGTCATACAAGGAAATGGCTATTTTGAAGGACATAAGGCAGGATAAGAAGCTGAGGGGGTATCTTTTTTAAAAAGAAGAAATTATCCAAAAAATGCACATACAAGTACAATTCTAGTTTGTCTTGAGGTTTTTGCAGTGCTAAAATGCCAGCTGGCTAATGTGGATCACTTATTTTTGAGACCTTCCCTGCATAACCCCGGCTTGCACTGAGCAGACGCAGAGAACGTCTTCAGTCTCATCCCTCGGCTACACAGAGAGTGGCCCACAAACATCAGGTAGGCGAACCATAGCTAGCAATAGCAATATGACATACAGAGGGATTTTTGATCCTTCAGTATGAATTAAGCAGTACTTGAATATGTTACATAGCTGACTAAAAGCAGTTTTTCACCAGGAAGAGTGCTACCCAGCAGTTTTGACATACAGCTAGTTAAGTCTAGTGAAGGCAAATAAGCTGTGGGTAACGTACTGAGGAAAAAAATGAAGAAAAACGAGGTAGCCTAATGATGAATTCAGAGTGTTCAAAATACACAAGTTTGTGAAACAATAGGCAACCAGTATGCAAAGGAATCCCAGTCTCACAGCAAAATATGAGTCACATGAATTGAATCTATTGATTTGTGTCCACAGACAAGAATCTTTGCGGGATTACTGAATCCAAAAATAACTCCATAGAGTACGTCAGTGTTTATTAAATGCGTTTTGACTGTTGACTGTGGTCACCCAACAGCTAAGTCAAGATTGAGTCATGTCCTGATCACTGGTGCTTTAGTTTGAAATGAGGGTCAACTTCACTGATAAACTTTCTGACACACTATAATCCAATATTATGTTACACAATATCTTTGAATTTCTCTTTATATTTGTCACAATGTCCAAAGTGAATGGTTTGAAGGACCCAAATGTGGAAAGCAGCTGTCTGGAGGCAATGGACCATTGCCATTGCAAGTATTCATTTAAAGAACAAACAAAAAGCCGTAACATTTAGAAACTAAATCTGAGCAACGACAAAACAAGAAAAAATGGACGATGACACAATGGTAACGGCAAGGATCTGACAAAGACTGAACAAAACCTAGGAGCTTAAATACAGAGGGAAACTGATGAGTAAAGTGAGTGTGGGTAATGACTAGATCTAGACACTGAAGGCATATATATAACGGCCCTGAGTGCGCCGATTACTACTGGTACCACTGCTGCCTTCAATTCCAACATTGATTCAACTTCTTCCTTCAGCCCTTAGTATTTTACAAGTTTCTTGTGTTCCTTCTTCTTAATTTTGCTGTCACATGGAATTGCTACATCTATCACTTCTGCTTTCTTCTGCAGTTTGTCGACCACCACAATGTCCAGTTTGTTAGCCATCACTATTCCCGCTACTTGGTAATGGAGTTCCATGTGTGCTGTACCGGTCTGCATATTACACCTCACTACTATGTGCTGGACTGACTCACAGGCCTCTATGCACAGCCTTCACCTGGGGTACTGTGTGGTGTGATAGACCCCGGCCTCTATTGCTCTTGTTTTCAGGGCCTGTTCTTGAGCTCCCATGATTAGCGCCTCTGTACTGTCTTTCAGACCTTGTCTTGCCACTGATGGGACTTCTTGACATCAGCTACTTATTCAATTTGTCAGTGGTAAAGGCTTTTCCTGCCATAATGGTTTCTCCACTGCTTCCTCCCCTCCCCTGTGATATTCACTTAGCAGTTTGTCACTGGGGGACATTTTCCTGATGTATTGATTTGATTTGATGTGATTAATTTGAACATGTTGAAGCAATACAATATTGATATAACAATATTCATAACATATAACATGCTCAAGTAGGAAGAAGTTCAAGCTTATTTCGTCCTACCGCTTCTCCACAATCAGTCAACAATTATGGAGTTATAAACTTATGGAGTTGTATGGTCAAAGTAACCAGCTATAAATAATTCTTATTGTCCTCTTTTACAGTATGGATAGTGATGCTAGTGAACATCTGTATGTGTTACCCCAAACTTCTACACAGTAATTTATATGTAGAGAAACCAGTGACCAATAGAGAATGTGAAGGGATTTATGATCCAGAATGCATTTAGCTTTACTAAGAATAGAAATGCTTCTTGAAACCTTGTTTTCATCATGTGTAACAATTTCCAAATAACAAATTTAGTTTTACTTAAATTTGAGGATAGTTTTGTTTTATAAGGTGTCCATTTATGAAGACATTTGATCCGTTAAGCTTCTTTCCTTGTTTGATCAATACAGTTTTGTGTTTTATGCAAACAAATCTCATTATTACGCCTGGTTTGTCATTGTCATTCCGTCGGCGTAGTGGATGGCAAGTCAATGTCGTGGTATGAACCTCGACACCTTTAGACTGGAGGAAGATAACCACCTGTTGCTCCATGGAGCTGATATCCTCCTCACCTGGCTCTTTCTCCCGCTGTCAGTGGTCATCCCCCAAGCGTATGTCCGGGGTTTGATGCAAAGCCCAGTGATTTAATTTAGTCTGGTGTACTGCTCCAGATCTGGAGCAGGGGGTTCAGGATTATGTAGAACAGCAGAGGGGACAGAGAATCTCCTTGGTAGATACCGCACTTCATGTTAACTTGTGCCATTGGCTTCTAAGGTTGTCCTCCACAGTCCCTCTAAATTCTTGATGAAGGGTCTCAGAGTCATAGGCTCTCTTGTTGTCAATCCACACAATGCACAGATTTTGGCCAGTAGTTGGATGTAATCACCCCCTACAGGGGATCGTCCAACACACTTTCTTGTGTTGTTTATCTAGTAGCCAAGCATCTCTAGGATCACTGCAGCTTATTAGTGTCTGTGATGGTCTCACTAAGTATAGTATGTGGTGCTGTATTCACCTCTCCTAGCAGACACACAGTGTTGAAGTATTCTGGTTAATGCATGAAGGGTTCGACAAAACACACACACACATACATACATATACATACATAGTGTCAGGTACTGCAAATCTAAGGCACATTTTGTCAGGTTGTAAGGTTAACCTGTCACAAGGCCGGTATACATGGTGACATAACCAAGTATTAAGAAGCTTAGCTGTAGGTATTGAAGATAAACGAAGGCAGGTAAATTTAGGAGGGTCTAAGGTGAAAAGAGTGGCAATTCAGTTTGTTTAAGAGAGGGAGAAAGTTAAGACAATAAGGAGGCAAGGCAGCTTAGAGGATGCTTGTGATTGGGAGATGCAGGTAGATTTAGGAGGAAAGCTTGTTGTTCCCCAGGAAATAGCCTCTACAAATCTAAGACACGATATAGTCTTGTGGTCTCGGAGTAGAATGAGAGCTGACTGTTCCTTGGGAGAAATTCGTAGCAGAAGCATATGAAAGGAAAAAGTTTAGGTATGTGGAGTTGGGGGCAGATGCAGAGCAGTGAGGATGGAAAGTTAGGATCTGTCCAGTGGAAGTAGAATGTAGAGGATTTGTTACAAAGTCTGTTGTCTCATTCTTGAGGGAGCTGATGTAAGTGGACAGAGTGTGAGGAAAATAGTGAAGGAAATGTCAGATGAGGCAGTAAGGTCCAGTCAGTGGATTTGGATCAGAAAAAGTAATTGTAGCTGGGGGCCCAGCAGGGGGAGCACCTAGGGTAAACAGACTCTTGGAAGAAGCAAGGAAGAAATTCAGGATGTATTTAAGTGGAGGGTGTGACCCATATGAGCCTTTTGAAAACAGGCGGCCATTTTAGGTGAGTTGGTCTGTATAGCCTTGTTTTTGCAGGCATTTTTAATGATTGTAAGACTGTTCAGGTGAGTTTATCTCCTGAATTTGCTAGTGTGTCTTTTCCTGCCTCCACCTCTGGCACCCTCTTTACTTTCCTTAGCCCCTACCTGAACCAGTGTTTGAATCCCATTCCTTCTTATCTTTACCTCTTCTATTTCTACCCCCTACCCAAACCATGGTTTGTATCCCCACCCCACTATGACTGGTGTGCAGTTGGTGAGAGGCTTGTGGTTGTGGAAAAAAAAGATGGTTCTTGTGGTGTGAGGAACAGTGATGGCTGACATAAGGGGAGTGACTCTGGGATGCCAGTGATCACTGTCTAGCCTCCTGGAGGTTTCGTGGGCCCAACTCGACAAAACACAGATGAGATGAGGTTCACACCTGATGACCCCAATTACATGTTGGTCAGTACTGCTCACACGTCTATATAGGGATTATAGGGAATTATTCACTGAGTCTGGCCCATTTCTTGTGTTTACCTTGAACCCACTGAAATGTTTTGGGATATTATAAGTTCCTTTTCTTTTCTTGCCTATTTTGTTTCTCTATTCAACCTAGTAAACTCAATGGCATAGCATGAAACCTGTTAATATAACTTTTCGAATGTTGAAATCCCCTTCCTTCACCCCTTTGAAAATTTGTCAGATACATATCAAACACATGCACTCAATGACTCTCTCCAAAATAAAAAGAACAAAGAAGAAAAAAAGGAATTCACAGATCTAATATAACACTCAATTTGATGAACATCAAAACTAAAGCTTCAAGCTATTGTCTGTCATCACAAAATGTATAAACCCTGTTCAAAATTTTAAAAGTTCTCTAAAATGCAAAAAAAAATAGAATTTGTAATTTGTTAAATTAGTCAAAACCCCTTTTTAACTGGCAGAAAAACAAAATAAATTATTTTCAGTGTTTTCGCCAGCTCCATTGTATTAAAAATTATGTTTCAAATTTGATACTAGAAATATACTCAAAAGTTTGGAGAGAGGCAAAGGAAAACAGAAGTTTAAAGAATACAGACGTGACAGTGTCCTGGAGGATTCTATAATCAGCAGATTAATTCATGACCGGTGAAGGTGAGTGGATTTGATATGAAAGGAGCATTCATGAAAGACTTAATCTTTCAAAGTCACATTGGGTCATGGCTCTCCACTTTGTACAAAATTCAGTCAGAGAACCATTAATCAGTTAGAAAGAAAATTTCAATGACCACCTACAACAAAGTTTGTTATCACAACATTTGTATTGCAGAATGGTGTGAAGAGATTAAAAGTCTTAGGAAATCTGTCATAAAGGCCAGGTACAGAAAACACCGTTGGATCGTTGAGACCTTTGAGACCTCAAGTCAATTTTGATGTAGACATGTACAGTATTTTGTATTGTCACATCAATGTTTTTCTCCATGAATTCAGTGGTTAGTTCAGTTTGGTTAGTTCAGTTGGGCAATAACAGACCTCATTCTGCAAGACTTGTAATGGTGTGGCATCATGAAGAGTGCAATGACAGACTGTTGAGCAGAGAGACACTGCAAATCATTTTCTTTCTACCGCTCTCTGTGAAATAAAGGTTTAAATTAACAAATGATAAATTCAAGTTTTTGTTGCATTTTAAAAAAAGCTTTGCAACCTTTTGGGAAAAAGAGCTTGTATATCTTACTGATATGGTCCAGTGTATTGTAAATATATATATATGACTCTTCTTTAAAGGATGTGCATTTGTTAAATTATAGCCAGGCTAAGAACATAGTATTGCCAAAACAGAAAAAGACGATTGAAATATAATTCACAATTCTTTGACAATTAATTATCAAATTAATCTTATGATAATGACAGCCTTAGGAGTAAGCATGCATTTTTATTATTGTTCAAGAGTAATGCAGTATTGCCTAATACTATAATGAATGTACAAAGATAATCATCTTCAGAATTTAACAGCTGATAGAGTTGATAGCCATTTAAGAATACAAATGCAAATTCATTGCTTTTGCGAAAGTGAAACTGTTGTTCCAGTTAAAAAGTGTAAGTATGCCTGAAAATTTCCAAGTTTACAGCACAGCTTTTTTTTTTTCTTTTTTTTTGATACAGTCATGAAAAGGAAGGTTAAAATAGTCATTCCTAACATTGCAAAACAATGCAAGGTTCAATCTTTCAAAACAGAAACCTTAATTGTTGGTTCTCAAGTGTCTTTTGCAGTCATTTTTGTTTAAGTTAGAAGCTGATTTAACAGGTTAAAAAGGTTTGGGGTCAACAGACAATATTGTACTAATGTTCTGCCATTTTGATAATGTTTAAGATAATCACTAACCATTTCAAAATGATGATTTCCACATCTCATTTCAAATCTTCTTTCAAATTAATTAAGAGACAGGCGGAGCTTTACTAACAAGAGAACCAAGTTTTGAGATAATCTCAGAATGCCCGCATTTTGGATCACCTCACTGGAACATGCTCTGACCTGTCCTGCATTGGGATGCACACAGTGATGTCCATTACAGGAGAGAAGTGGTTTTTTTGTTTGTTTTTTTTTTTGTTTTTTATGTTCTGATTGATGCTCAAATGTTTCTCAACTGACAGGCCAACTTGATAACGCACATGCAACTGCAAAGTCTGTATCAACTGTTGGAAGACGGCTCCAGGTAGAGCCTGCAGAGTTTGTAGAGCAAAGAAAACTCTTATTCCCTGAAAACAAGATGAAGACACTGAAGTGTGCAAAAGACCATCTACATTGGGCCGATGATAACTGGGATAGTTCGATGGAAAGAACATTCAAAATTCAAGATGTTTAGTTCAAACTGAGAATAAAGGAGGAATGTGAGTTACCTTGAAAAACTGCAAACCGATCCAAATTCTTTTCTGTTGAAAAGAAAGTACTCTATATATATAAAGTACTCTCTCTCTATATATATATATATATATATATATCACATAAATACTTCACATTGCACCAAAGAAAAGCATGTTATGGCTTTTTAATTATTGTTTACATGGTAGCCACACCTGAGACTCATTTAGCCAGAATTTTTATGTGGCCTGTACAACCATCTTGCCATTAAAATGCAAACACAATATTGGAAAATATGTAATAATTATTTGAATTTTTTTTTTTTTTTAAACAGAATTTCGAATGATTTTCAAAAAATGATAGTTACATTGATGCAAACCTATGATTTAATTTCAACAGATCAATTAGCTATAAAAGGATTAGAACTCAATCTAGTTTGAAGTAACCCATTACTTCCCTGCCTTTTCCTTTAGGACCTGAGACAGAAGGATATTCCCCTGACTGATAATTATACATAATTACACAAAGCTTTATTTAACAAGCTGTGTCCTAAATTACTTATAATTGACATGGTCATTTAAAAAAATAAAAAATTGACATTGACAATGTTTGACGACTGTTTTTGCGTTTCCAGATGTTTATTGGGGCGTAAGACATAACTTGCTTCTTCTGATTTACGACTTTAAAAGAAAATGGCTTCAGGCCACTGGGATACACAAAGAACTGAAAAGGAAAATGTTTTAGTTAACTGAAATTTGAGTTGGATATAATTGTTAAAAGTAAGAAAAGAAATATTGTCCACAGATGGACATAAACAAAATCACATAAAATATAAAAAAAATATATATTTTTTTCCAGATAAAGTGTGCTGTGATGAACAGGTGATAGTGTTTTTTTTTTTTTTTTATTCTTTAATTTTTTAATTGTTGTAATGAATTTGAAAGTAAAATTGACTTAAAATCCATCCTTAGAGGACAGCAGTGCTGTAGGTATTTTAAGTTTATATCCTATACAGACGACAGACACAGCAGTCAGCACCAGAAGAACTTTATTTCAGTTCTTTCATTTGAACGTCTTTAACATTAGCAAACAAGTAGGGTCATTTATATTATACAAAAAAATTAAATCATTAGAAAGTGAACACATTTTTTTTTGTTGTTTTGTTTTTTGTCTCACTGTAATACCAATAAAAAGTCAGAAAATAATATCCAAAATGTCCAGAATCAGAGATGCAGGGCTGGCATTTGCTTAGAGCTTTTTTTTTAGCTTGATCCAATATGACTTGATAGATGTGACTCCCTGGAGGCAGAAATACCAATTAATTTTGGTCTTGTAATTTTTAATTATTTATCTAAAATAATATTCATCCTTACACAAATTAAGAGTCTAAGGTCAATGCTAATAAAAAGCTACAATTTTGAAATTACAGTTCTCCTTGAATTGTAAGTAAGCTGTGGTCAGGGCTGCAGTGTTCAGCCAATGTGGCACAGTTTCTTTCTTTTTTTTTTCTCTTTAAAGTATGGTATTGCAATATCTGTTCACTGCTGGTATAAATCCACAACATTTCCTGGAAGTATTGCATCCTCCTGTGTGTCACATCATCTGAGTCCTTGGCATGGAGTCCTGCTGATGTCCAGGGTACCAGTGTCCAAAATTGTTCATGTATCCCCCTGAGTGCACTGGTGCACCTTTGGCAGCCATATTGATGTCCCATAGGGAGCATGGAGATGAGGAAGATGGCGGTGGTGGAGCAAGGTGGTCTCCCTCAGGTCCACAGGGCCCATTCTTCATGATCTTCTTGTATTTGGATCGTTTGTTTTGGAACCATATTTTCACCTGGAAGATGGAGAAAGGGAAGGAGTTAATACCCAAACTTGGGACCCAGTAACTGGATGGGCAGATGTCAAACACAGGCCACTAAGCTGCCGAAATATAACATACAGTGTGAAGAAGTATGCTCGATATTTTGTCGACCCACTGTATTGATTCATATGTATATTTTATCCTTAACCATTAAAATCCTCCAAGTTGCACTTTTTGTTAATTAAGCCAATGATTTAAAAAAGAAAATAAAGGAACTTCCCCACAATTAAGACGATATCAGAATTAATATAAAAGTAATTTGATGGTAATTCAGGTAATTCAACATGTAGCCCAGTTGGGTTAATAATTACTTAGATTTCTCAAAACTACTGACCAATAGAACAAAACTAGAAAATCCTTTAGAAATCTTACATAAATACCATTTTCTGTACACTATGTACTGCTTTGTCTTTTGCACTACTGGCAGCCAATGTTATCTCTTCTTAGCCCATTGCAAGTAAAGGTAGCTAACTTAAGTTTTGATTCAAGTTTGCTAATATTCTCAATTCTTCAGTTTGTCCCACTGAACAGTGTCACTGGTTCATAAGGCTCTAGTAGTAAAGTGAGCTAACACTACTTATTCTTGAGGGGAGCAGATTAAAATATCAATTCAAACCACTGAAATATTTGACAAGAGTCAACAACCAAACAACTAGGACAAACCTCAAATATGTAGACTTGAATATGTAGCCATATTAGTCTATTAGTCCTCCTAATTAAAAGCTTAGCTAATGTTAATACGCCATTATCAAGAACCATCAAGCAGGCTATGTAGATAGGTGAAGGATTAATGATACCTTCCGTCAACGGTTGTGTTTTATAGCTAAGAGAGGCACAAGTGACAGATTGACTGTCAACTATTTAAACCCTCTGTTTGCTGTTAGTATAAGACTTAGCTGCTCCACTCATGTTTCCAACAAGTGAACAGTTGTCTATTCTACTGTTTGATAAATTCAGCATTTTTCAAACATTAAAAACCTTCAAAACAACTTTGTGCAAAATAATGAAATATGAATAGAATTAACTTAGAAATTATTAGAACACCAGAATAACACAATAATGAACCACAACAAGTCAGTGGGTGTAATATATTATGATTTTAAAAGCTAAAATTAAGTTATACAAATAGAAGTAAAGTTGGCCAAGCCACAATACAACCCTACAGCAGTATTAGAAGCCACTAAACCTGTTGTAACATCACAGCCTAGCAAAGAATGTCTTTCCTAAATCTGAAGTTTCATTATGATTAATTTGGCCTTAAATGATGGTATTGACTCAGGATGAGTGTGGCTGCCTAAACTCAGCCATATATACAATTCTTGCTCACATAGCAGCTGCTGTGTAAATGTGACATAATTGCCAGAAGTATTCAGAATTTGGCTTCACTGTGTCTGCTGTATGGGAATGACATTACTTTACACACACACAGCCTGCAATTAATACAGCATTACTGTTACTTTGCTAAAGCATCATAATTTACAGTGTTTAAAGTCTGCAAGTTTGTATGAATGTTATCTCGATTAGGCTATCTAGCCCTCAACTTCTTTACACAGCTTACATGACAACATACAGTGGAAAAAAAGACTCCATATTATTTATTGTTACATTGATATCAGGATATTTCACGACTTGTGAAACTGATTTTCAGTGTGTAACAAGATGTAAATTTTTTAAATGGCTGTCTAAAACTGATTTACATGAATTCCAATATAATGACTTATTTTTTTTATGAATAAATGCCTACTTAACTACACACTACATGACTGCTGTTCATCAAAAGAAATATTTATTTTCAAATTTAGAACAAAAATATATAACAATTGATAGTCAATGGAAAAAAAATAACTCGAATATGTCTTTTTCTTCAATTCGGCTGAACATGTTAAGTCCCTAAAACATAGATTGTGACGTTCCATTTATGATGATGGTTCTGTACAATAACAACTACAACCAAAGTATAACCAGTTTTTACATTGCCACTTAAAGCTGGCTGAGTATTGATGGTATTTTACAACATCTGTTATACATCACAAGAATGACCTTTCTCTGCTGGCTCATTGCTCAAATGTTTTTGAGATTTTGTTGTATTAAAAGTTCATGAAATTTTGTCAAAATGTATGAACAACCAAATGTTTTTTGCAACATCTCAATTATATCTTCCTCCTTACTCTAGTGATATGTGACAATACAATAAAGACATCTTCAAGTATTTTCAAATGACTGTAAAATTCACATATACATTTTGGAGCAGCTATCAAAAGACAATTTACCTGCTAGAACCTATATAAATGGTATGATATGGTATTGTACAACACTTTAATTCCTGCAGCCTCGTATAAAGGTTTAGAGAGCAAAATTTGCAAATGCACACATTCAGATGTGCAACTTTAAAGAACACAAATGCTCAGCTTTGTGAAATTTTAAAGTCCAAATAATTTATTATTATTAGTATTATGATTGATATGAAAATATATGGCAGCATGAACTTAAGGATATCAAGTATAGATATGAGACACAATACTGTTGGAGTATTTTTAAATATTCATTGTTTTGTATTTGATATGATTCAGTCATGCTGTTGTGGATATAATTAGCATCACTGTTTTCATCACTGTTTCCAGCATGTCTGCAAATTGAGCATCAAATTACATGAATGTGCCTCTTGGGCAGCCTCTCAATGGGAACGAATGAATCACAAATAACAACACAGTCAGTCAGGGATACTTTTGTGTGAAATAGGTTTTAACTGTGCTGTAAAAGAAAAATGCTCTGGCAGACAGTGAAAAAGAAAAAGATGAAAGAGAAAAAATAGTCTTGGCACTAAAATTGTTTTCTCCTCCATAGTGAGAGTTTATAAGTATTTTGAAGATGGCTGAAGGGCTTTTATGGAAGATATTAAATTCTGTTTTTAAAAAAATCTCATTTGAGACTGATCTAATTGACTTAGAATATCTGGAAAAAATTATCTCTTTATGCAATAACCAAAAAAGCTCCCAGCTTTCACACCCAGCTTTTGAGTCTCAAAAAGGAGGTCACGGAGAGTGAAATTTGAAATTTAATTGGACCTCTATTCTTCAAATATATTTGTTGAAGTCAATCACAGCCTGTTTGAAGTTACAATGGATAGCGGCAAATACGTAAAATCTAACTATCACTCCATAAATGCGGAATACCATTATAATTACAGCCCATTGTGCTGTTATTCAGTAATAAACTTGTAATTGCTCTTTAAACGCTATCCCGCAAATTATTTAATTTCTGTATTTAACATAGGCAGTTCTAACAGTATTGAAAATTTCTTAAACCTAAAGTCCTTATTTTAGTTGTACTGTTTGTCACACTTTTTAATAATCAAAATGATACAGAAGTGAAATTATCTGCCAATACACTTCAATTCTTACAGTTTGCTTAATACGTGCACTGGTATATCACTACAGACAAAAACCTCAAGTGAGCATGTGGAACATGTTTATGAGGCCAGGAATCAATCAACAGCACGTTAAGTTAATGCAGCCTCGGTAAGAGGATTTCTACTGTAATTATTGGTTTCATATTCCAGCAGCAACATGGAGCTGACAGCTTCCATGAGAGCACAGCTATTGACACTGACATTAAGGGAGGACTGCGGCTAAGAAGCATTCCAGGTGCCACTGAGTGTGTGTGTGTGTTTGAACATTAGTATTAAATATTAAAATATTAAAATAAACTCTCCACATATTTTTCAATCCTGGTTTAAAAAAAAAAAAAATCTAATTGCAAGTCCCATAGGCAGTGTGTATGCGGGGGTGTGTGCATGGGTGTGTGTGTGTGAGAAAAGGACAAAGATGGAGAGATTTTTGAGGAAAAACATCTGAACTGTGCTACGTGCCATTTCTCAGCTGCGTCTGGGAACATTTGCGATTTCAATGGAAAGTGGTCAGTGGTTGGCTGACAGCCTAATGGCATGAAGGCGGGATGGAGATGTGGTGCATGATCACTATCGTCAAGTGTGTGTGTTTCTTTACATGTGTATGAAAATGTCCATTTGGACTGCATATGTTTGAGTGGATGGATAAGTGTGTGTGTTTGTGTGCACAGATGTATGCGAGGAATGTGCACAGGCTAATACATAAAGCACATACAGTATGCACATTTGCAGACTGTGCTGATTACAGCTGACTGTGTGCTTCACTACAAGCTGTTCTGTCTCCATAAATCAACAGTGTCACCCCCAGAAGAGAAAAAACAAGCCTGAAAATACAATACGAAACATTGTTTTATATTTCAAATTTAATGTACTTTTTCCCCACAGTTCTCTATATTTGAGACAGTGATCTGTAATCCAAACTCTAACACTAATTACTCTGGAGTCAACATGAAATGAATGCCTAAACTTTTCTGAAACTTTGTGTAGGACATTTCCTAATACTTGTTGTCAATGTTTAATTGACAGTTAAATGTATAATCTGCACGTCTCATTGCAGCATCACATGACACAAAAGCAAATTTTTCCTCAAAGAGAATCATTAGAAAAGGAAACAACTGTATGATGACTGCGGAAATTGAGCAATTATACTATGTTTTTTTTAAATTCCTTAAAAATGATTGTTGATAAACTCCACTTACAGCTACTAAAAAGTTTTGCTCAAGGTGACTTCAGGTGAATCTGGAAGGCGAGGATGCTCCCATGGTAGGATATGAATTCTTTGGTTAAGAAAGTCTACTTCCTTTCATTTTGAAAATACATAACAAAATAGCTCTGATAAGTGGGTCACGCTATCAAAAACACCCTACACACACATCAGCAAAAACACTGACATGACTGTCTGATAGCTGATAGCTGTAAGCTGGCAGCCAAATTACCATTTAGACTAGTACTTAATACTTTTCTGGTCTTTGATGGAACACATCATGGTCCTTTAAGGTGACAGCGAATATAGTGTATGCAAACAAACTAAATTTGAAAGCATATTGTGTCAATCAATCATTCTTTACTTGGGAACATCTTCAATAAGAGCAAAGTAGGGTGGTTGCTTTTACATCGAACAAAGGCACCTTAAAAAAATCCTGTTCATCACATCGGAGCAGTCTTTTGGTAAGATTTTAAGATTTGGTGATGTGGCATACCAGAGGTTTGAGAAGCACCATTTCTCTCTTGCTGAGTTTTTGGTGATAGGATAAATTCCACTCTCTTAACTGTAGAGTAATACTAATAGGATGTTGTCCTTGACGCAAGGTGTTGGTTGAATGTTGACTGGTTCATACATTTGATTGAATCTGAAGAGAGATCCACAAGCTATTTCATTACAAAAAGGATGAAGCTTATTACAACAATAAAGAACAAAGAAGCACCTGTGAACTGTGCACAGACAATAACTGCGCAGGACAATCTTAATTATTCTAAAGCTAAAGGACCAACAACAGTGCCAAAATAGGTAGGCGTAACCAACATTCAGATTCCTACATGTTTTCTAGACAACTTGCAAGTGGTGGCAAAAAATTACAACAGGCGTGTTTGCAAAACTGTCCATAACACTAATGCAGAGCGGATGAGAAAGCAGTTAGCTAGCTAGTTTAGTTTTATCCAAAAGCTCACAAACTCTGCTCATCTACTAAGGACATTAAAGGGTTTAAACACAACCCTAAAAAGCTGCAGTGAGCAGCTTCAAAATAGAATAGTAGGAAATAGAAGATGCCAAAGAGAGGCTTTACACTCTGATCAGGGCATGAATTCCCCACTATACCTTCCCATAGCAAGTACTTGTTGGATGTTGTAAAGAATTTGAAAATATCATACATTAGAACTTTAAACTTAAGAGAAAAGCATTAAACTGAGAAAGCTGGCAAATATCAACGATCATCCCATCTCATTATGTTTGCCATGAAGTCTCTCTACAGTAATCTTGGCACCTGTAACGTATGACGTGCATTACGGGATTGTTAATGACTATAATTATATGTGATTTATATAAAAAGTTACTTTCTGCTATGTCTCAGAAATAGGGAATTTAGAACTGGTGCTGACTACATTCAGTCTTTATCCCAAAACCATAAAACTGTGTCTTCAATAATCAAACTATAATTATCATGTATCTTTTGAAAATAGAGTGGCTCAAGTCCAAGACACGTGAAGACTAGTTTGTTAAAGCCCACTTTCTCTGATCCAATGTAACTCTAAAAAACATTGTGCTTCTTGAATAAGCATGTATTGTGCTTCTTCAGTGAGCATTTATATGAGGATGAACTGCAGTAGGCCACAATTACAACCACTTTACTGCCACAAAAAGCAAAGGCAAAAATGAACAGATTATCTCTTATTCCTAGTGTAAACATAGCTGCAGTGTTTAATTCATGGGGGATTAGGACCGTTCAGTTGATGAGATCAGCTACTCATGTATACAGAGTACACATACACACATGAAAGCATCATATTTCAAATAAGTTATTCATTTATATTGTCCACTATAATGTTCTTGGAGAGGGCACCTGCTCAGAACTTAAAAGTTCATTTTTCACCTCTCTGACAGGTGTAATGTATATGCAGTAATTTTACACAGAGTAAAGGTTTACATGTGCCACAAACCCCTTTTTGTTTGGATTTGAAATGTTACTTTATGCCCAGCACACTCATTTTCTGCTGTTGCTTCATGAAGTGCAACAACTATGATCACAGCCAGGATTATAGATAATTGCGGCTGTGCATTCAGACAAAGTAAGCCATTTGTACACATTAGGAATATGTAAGTGTAACAAAAACCAGCATGTTATTTTTTTTTCGGTTACAATTTCAGTTCTTGCTGGTGCGAGTGAAATGAATTTGTTATTAGATGCACCTGTATTTGGTTAAAACTGAATCCACAGACTGTGACATCAACCACTGATTTGTGGACTACCAATTTGAAGCTTTGAGTTTATCATTTGGATGTTGCTATCTTGTTTAGGCAAGGATCGCGCTGGATGTAATATCTTTTAATTCTGAATAAAATGTCTAACTTTTTATTTGTTTTCGAGAGGACCAAAAGCCCAACAACGAGTATATTTAATAAATGACACAAATAACCGTGTCTGATGTGACGTGAAAATCCACAATATAGCTCATAGTGCTATGAAATGTTTGAGGTTTAAGTTGTTTTAGATGGTGTAACATTTGTTCCTATCATGGCTTACTCCTAAGTAAATTTTAGTTTGGCTCACTGTCTATTGCAGGCAAAACGGAAATATCCTTTTAATCTGCTGTTTTGACCTGTGTCTTGCTAAGCTTTACTAAGTTTAGCTTGTTTTTCAGTATTACTAAATAGTAGCCAAATCCTGAAATGACAGAAAAGCACCAACTAAACTAACTGGCAAAGATTAACTAGATTATCAGTAGCCTAGCTATCACCTCCTCTTGTGAGCCTGTGTAGTTTGAGTTTATAAGATTAAGCAACCTTTGAATTGTTAAATTGTACCTAATTGGAAATACATTAAATGAAATCTATCATTCTTGGAAAATTGAATTTACAATAAGTACTAGTAATAGTAAGTGGAATATCACCCATTTCAATTTGGCTACAAACATGTACCTGCTTCAATCAATCGAATTAGAGTTGAACTACTATTGTCAATTAGCTGGACATAGCTTATGTAAAATACATGGATTACAGTTACATTACAATGCAACTTCATGAAAAAAACGACATGATGGTCTGGAGGTTGAGAAAACACGATCCAATGATTCACCAACGTCACATTACAAAATAGCCACCAATAAGCCTATGTTAGTCTGTGACAGCATGTGTGTGCACTTTGCAGAGAAAGAAAACAGCCAAATCAAAGTAATGACTAGGAAAAATGACCAGTAGAAAATCCTATTTTAACCACAACTAAAGACGAAACATGCACTCAGTGCCACCCTGTTTGATTTACTTTGCTCTTGTATCATCGGCTTCATGTCTTTTGCATTGATTTCAAGACATGATCTGTGACTCATATTCCAAAGACATTTAGATTTATGTCTACAAGTATCAGTTTCTAATTACACCCGGAATAACTTGTGGTGACACCCATAAGCAAGAATCGACAGTTGCCTGAATGAACAGGGCCTTTAATTTGTCTTGACTTTGAACAAAGAAAACAATCAGAGGTGTGATTGATTTGGATTAAATCAAGTTTTATTTATTTTAGGTTTAGTTTAGGTGTTGTATAGTGCTCATAATCTCAATGAAAGCAACTTCAAAAGTAATTTTTTCATGATTTTTTTAATACCTTGATATAATGTATTCAATTTTTCAGATTTTTGTGTATGCATGTGGAAATTCATTTTAATTCTTATTCCATGCTTCCCTTCAAAACATTTTATGTTACAGATGGGTTACTGTTGGGAGAGTGTTTTTTTTTTTCTCAGTGTGTAATAATACAAATAGCCCACTTTGATTTATTATGCATCTTTTTCCATATGTGACTTATCTTCTATCGTACCTGGGTCTGTGTGAGGCCCAGTTTGGCTGCCAGATCGGCCCTCTCGGGGAGGGCGAGGTACTGCGTTTGCTGGAAGCGCTGGTTGAGTGCCTGGAGCTGCAAACTGGAGTAGATGGTTCGAGGCTTCCTTATTTTCTTCCCTTTCCCGTTCAGCCTCACCTCCCCATTCTCTATCACTGCTGTGGGCTTTTCATGCTCTAAAGTGAAGAGAAGCGAGAGAACAATTTTCCTGAAATAAATGTCTAGACTCAGTGTTCAAACAGAGCTGAATCTTTTGATGAGTGGTTTCATGCCACAAAAATAAAGAAAATAAAACACATTAATAGATTATAGGGCTTAGTATGGATACAATTTAAAAAAGAAATTGATGGAGCAAAGTTGGAATTTGCCAACTATCCAAGTCTCTATTTAAATACAAAACCATACATTTATTTAAGGAAAGTGAAAGTTTCACTTTTCGTTTTTTGTTTATTTGCGTATAAGCCTTTTAGTATCTTCACCATCTGACGTTTACTTCCAACACAATTCATATACATACTCTTTACTGATACTGATAATAAAATAACCATATAATATTCTAACAAAACAAGAGGATAATCTTGTAAGATAAATTTTCTAATACTGAAATATGAAAAATAAGGATTTTCAATTTGTAATATATAAAAAATATGTACAGTAAATTTCACAAGCTAAAAATCAAATAGATTGCTTAAATTGTCTTTACCCCCTTTAAAAGACTTTACTGAGTGCCCCTTTGTAGAAAAATATTTCCATCCAACCCAAAATGCCATCAACACTGGGTTCAAAGAAGCAACTGTTACCTTATAAAGTTAACTCAGCTTATTTGTCGTCAATTTTTAACCTTGTGGTTTTGTGTGTATAAAAACATATGTTGATTTAAGACCAGGCTGCTATTGAAATTATAACATATACTTATTAGTTTAAAAGAAGTCTGTATATAACAGTGTGTGCAAAATAAATCCAGCTAATCCTTTCAAAATCGGTGTGGTTTACAGGTATTCAGTCATACACACAGCTCAGCCGAGATGGCTTTTTTATTTTTTTTCTCTCTCAAGAAAGCTATACTCTGTATAAGTTCGCCCACGCTGATCTTTGTTATGACATGAGCTTACAGCCTGCAGTGGCAGAAGAGAACAGCTGTGGACAAGCCGAGGCCTCACAAGACGCTCAAATTTTGTAACTGAGATGCAACTCCTGCAACCTGAAGTGGCAGCACCGACTCTGAAACCCACCGACCCTGCAAAGGGGCAGAGGACAGGGGAAGTCCTTGGAAAAGATTTGACAAATACACAACTGGATTTTTACACTTTGTTTTGTCTGGAACTTGTGTTTGGCACTGCACAGACCTGACTAACCCACACACAACACTGAACGTCTGATCAAATGTGAAGTTGACTACAAACAGAACATTTAATAAAGGGGGGAAAAAAACAGATTCCCATAAAGCTGTTGTTATGACATCAAGGGGTAATTTTATTAAGTCATTTATGTGAATAATTCTGCTTTAAAGTGGAGGACTTTCTGTGCCAACTCTTTAGAATTATGTTTATGAATATACTGTCTGTGATGGCCATAAATCTATCTGTTTACCTATCAATACACTTACATTATGGAAGCATTTACACGTCATGCAAAATCAAACTAAGAGAGCTGGAAGTTCTGATTTGAGGTATCCGTTAGTATCATATTTATGAAAAATTTCTAGACTGCAAGTTCACTTGTATTTTCAGTCATTTACATAATGATACATAATGTATAAAAAATTCTTAATCAAATTCTGATATATGTAAATTTACCAAACTATGCCATCATTTATCCCACTTTCTTTCTCACATTAACTATGTTGCTGGAGCTATATATGAATATATACATTTATGTGTGTGTGTGTTTCTTTGGATTTCTTGACTGATTTTTATCTTATGTAACTGACTAAGTTCTGAAACAGATTAAAAAAGAGAAATTAATGCATGGATGGCTTTGACCCTAACCCTGTCTGTGAAATAGCACAATAAGATGTATATCCATTTTTGAATATAGAGGGATTGTTAATATTTATAGTTACATATAGTGGATAGAACTTGACAGACAGACACTTCAGCTTATATGAATGAATTTCACTTAATTTGAGTTTGTTTATATACCCACTGCGCCAATTCACAACAAAAGTCACCTCAGGATGCTGTAAGGAGAAAGTAAGCAAGTCCAATTCAATCCAATTATAATTTAATTCAATGCAAACCAGTTCAATCAAATCTAATCCACCAATAATAACCGTATTCATATTTATACATTTATAATAAAAAATAACCTCGCTGAGGAAATCAACAAATCTTCAAATCTTTGCATTTAAATGAGCTAACTTGTATTTTTATACTTGACCATGTAATCTGGATTTTTGCTCTTTGAACAAATTAAATATTGTCCTGAAAAAAAAATCGCATTTGCTTTTGGCTGTTTTTGGTAGCTTTAAAATACGTGCTTTTTTAACGGTTGGACTCGAAAGAAATTATCACTATTGCTCACAAATAAGAATATGATGTAAAATGATTTCTCTTGCAGGTGGGGATTGTATAGATGTTTTACTTTTAAAGAAGGCTCAAAATCTCTCATCTTCACGTCGGTGACGCAGCAGGCCTGTTTGCGCTGAGTGATAAAAGGTGATGAGGAGGAGGGTTTGGGTTTAGCAGGGAGAGCAGGTCAGCGGGCCGCAGCGGGACACCACAGGGTGCCCGCCTCTGATGAAGAGTCCCAAGGTGTCTGCGGGCCTTAATCTCATCCCCCAGTCCAACCCCAATGTGCACCAAACACGACGCTGCGGCCGACGTGCGTGTGGATCCATTTATTCAACTGGCTTCTTTTGATGTTTTTCAGACCGACTTTTTATGGTCTATTTTCCGCTCACAATTATTTATTATCACATCAATTGTATATTGTGGCATTAAATGCCCCTTGTAGCATTAATATGTCTGGAGAAGCCGTGTTTATCCCAAAAGGGTGGGCCTGTACCAAATTATGATTTCAAAAAAGTATTTATAGGCTACGTGTGTATTTAATTCTATTTCCTCAGATCGTTTTACATATTTCAAATGAAAACGTAAACGCAAATTATGCGCTGTTGTCCTATTGTAAATAGTTAATTGTAATATTATGTTAAGGTTAGATTCAGAAACAAAGGTAAAATTCAAATTCATCATTTCCAACTCAAGTGCATAAACCTACCAGAATCCTCCAGTCTTGTGTGACCAAGCGCGCCGCCGTGACCCCCGTGCTGGTAGGGCAGGTATGTCCCGTGGTGGTGCGCGCTCACCGGACTGTGGTACGACGGGTAACCCAGCGGGCGACCGTAGGATGCTCCGGTCGAGAAGGGCCCGTCATGCTGCGAGGGCCCGACAGCGTGCAGGCCGTGGACCGAGTAATGGTTGTGGGATAAGCCCAGGGGAGTCTGCTGATGTCCGGGGTAGCCGTGGCCGCCGAACTCCAAAAACGCCGATTTGGACGGATCAGTTGGGACTAAAGTGTCCGACATAGAGCTCATAGTCATCACTGGGGGCGAGGGGCAGTGCTGTGGTCGGCTATTACCTCCAAGCGGGGGTCATCATAAGGCAACCCAGCATCAATGTATAAAAGTAGGCAGACTCTCAGAGAAGCGTTTCACTCTCCATAAATCTGCACCAGTCTTTCAGAGAGGAGACAAACGGCTCTGTGTTCCCGCTCAGAGAGAAGGTGGGCAGACTGCAGTGGCGGGTTCAGGTGGGTTTGCCCTCCACTCCATCCCAGTTGAAGGGTCCACAAACGAAATGCTCACTGCTTAAAACCATCGAGTCCAACAGAGAGAGACAAAAGTCGTGTCAGGGAAACACCGAAATCATAACCTGCAGTGAACAAAAACAAGAACTCATAACAGAGAAATATGTCAATATGGTAGAAATATCCGTTGGTATATTTTCTGTCCTCTGTCAGTCTAACTTCACCAGCGCTCGTTTACCTCCCTGAGTTGTGAACAGACACCAAGCAGCGGAGTGGACTGATGTGTGTGTTCCGCCTCCTCAGAGCGCACAGTGCGTCGGCCTAGACTTTGCACACAGCTCATTGGCTGCAACGCGTCACCGAATCGCGCAAATCGCAACCGACACCGACTAAGGTTCTGCAGGAGAAGTTTTCAGTGAAGAGGAATGAGGTGACGGACTAAATAACTAACAGAGCAAAGGTGCTTCTCTCTTACCAATTTGATTGGTCTTATTAAAGAGATTTACCGGCAAAATGACCAAACTATAAGTAGAGACGATAAAAAAAATCTAGATGAAGGGTTATTTATGCCAAAATTGTGCCTTATTTCATAACAGCATATATTTTGTAAACTTAGATTTATAAAACTGTAAAAGGAGGGAAAGAAGGCTGTAAATATTTGATTCATCTTAAAATGTTGGAGTCCTGTGTGATAAACACATTAGAGAGGCAGGTTGGCCCCAAATCAAAATCTCAGTGCCTGGCAGAAGCAGAGCAGTAATGATCAGACCAACAAACTCTCATAGACCTCATTATCCAAAGTGAGTTTTTTAGAATTTTATTTAAAAAAATCCTTAAACGAAAATTTCTGTTTTATCGTAGAAAGAAAGGAAGAAAGGAAGAAAGAAAGAAAGGAAGAAAGGAGTAAGATCATCCATTCTTTCTTAAAACTGTCATGTAAAAATTAGAGTTGTAATGAAAGCACTCCCTCGCACAGGCGTGCGCGCTGAACCCACCACATGTGGTCCTTCCTGAGGGGGGCAACTGCAGCAAACATTGCTCCTCTAGAAAATAACTCAAAGCTCGTGGTTTTGGCAGCGCAACAGCTCGGACACTGTTGTTGTCCTGCGGTGGAAATCCCGGACTGTGGGCCTGCTCTCAAATTCACCTTATGACAAAAACAAACAAACAAAGACCTGCGTATCAAGCTCTACGTGCATGTACAGTCCTGATATGTATGTTTTATGTTGTATGTTTTAATCCTAAAATCAGATGCTAATAGAGAGTATTGTGGGTTGCACCTGTGCTGGAGAAAGTGTTGTGAATAAAGCTGAGTTTGAGTTTTGAGTTTACAGCGTTTTTCAGATGTCTTTGTTTTAATTAAATGTACTCACAATAATGTACACAGCAATCACACATTTTGAAAAGCCCACAAGCTTCCATCATGGTGAGGTAAACTGGTGGCATACTGGTAGCCAGTAAAAAAAAAAAGGTCCAATTACTTAAGATATTTCACTATTATGTTTTTATGTCAGATGTCTACTTGACGCTCTACATCTTTTACTTCTGGTTAGTTGTAAGAGGTGAAAAATGTAAGCTATGGAACAGATTTCAGAATATCTTAAAAAATGAAGGCAAATTCACCAGTCGGTTTTTTCATGGTGAAAATACACATATAAAATGTATCTTCATTGTTACCACAAATTTGAGCTGATATATATATATATTTTACAGTAGTTTAGACAAGAGAACTGTAAGAGTATCAAACATGCTATCAATGCACAACTCCAAGGGCTAAAGATATTTTGAAATCCCCTTTTCACGATACTTTGCATTAGGAGAATCTTAACTACCCCATCTCAACAACCAAATCTTAAAGGGTGATTCCAGCTTGTATCATACTGAGTCAAGCATGGCTCCATTTAGGCAAAGGCCAAAGGTGACACCACTTTAGAAAGAAAGGCACTGTAATGGTAGAATAATGTTTGCAAAAAGTTTTATAGATGAGTCAGTCTGTGATATAATCTTGAAAAGACAGTTGAAACACGTGAGCTCTATGGGAAATAAAACATTGCTATGTTAGCAAAAGACAAACCATCTATCCTACCTATAGTAAAACATGGTGGAGGCTCTTTATACTGTGGGAAAGGATTCAAAGGCTCTGATTGTTCTCAAACTTCAGTAAAGGGCAAATAAACGTTTCCAGAATATATTTTGAAATCGTATTATTACACTGCGAAAGTTGTTGCTTTTTGTTCAGTAACTTCAAACATTTATCAAAATATTTTGTTCATCCAATCTAAGGTCAGATGCAGATCCTTTTTATTTTCTTGTTGAATTTATTTATTTTTTTGCATTTTTTAAATTATGCGCTTAAAATCAAGGGGAGTCAGTCATTCTGGCAATGCTAAATTTGCCAGTAAAGATACGCAAAGCACCTGGTATTTTATTTGTATTTGTTGAGGAAAAAGGATTCCCATTTGTATTCAGTGAAATTAAAAAATGATGTAAACCTTTTTTTTTATTTTTACTAAACTTCACATTTAGATTAAGATCAGATTTATTGTCATGCGTACACACAAAATTTGTCCTCTGCTTCTAACCCATCCAGGTTGGCACTTGTTGACACACATGTACATGCACATACACTGAAGTGGTGGGCAGCCATTCACAGCGCCCAGGGAGCATGAGGGTACACCCCTCCAGCTGTCAGTTTCACCAATCTTTTTTGAGTGGTGAGAGTGGGAATCGAACCACCAATCATCTGGTTATTGGACAACCCACTCTAAACACTAACGCTGCCCTTAGCATGTTTCAGGGTTTTTTTATTTTTATCAAATGATTGTCGTAATTTTGAACACTTAAATGTAAAATTGGTCAATGTTTCTCATAAATCAGGTAATAAATCATAAACCTGTTTTAAGAGGACCCAGGATGTAATTTCTTTGGTGTCAGATATATACAATAATTTACACACACAACAGTGAATTGGCACTGCAACACAGGGTGGAATGGGTCAAAAATTGCTCCATGAATTTGTTCCTGCATTTTGCAAGTGCAGTATACACCACAAAAAGAGCCATTAAAGGACATTTTCAAAATTAATGCACCTGTTTAGCGCTTTTCAAGTAATCACCTGACCAGTGCCCTTGGGTAGAACTAATAAATTACCAGGTAAATGAAAGTCAAGGCATAGCATCCGTACAGATCATGCATCTATGTGATTTTGATTTTAAGAGATGATTTAATCAAATTTAATCTCACAAATCTGTTACACATATGTAATAAAATCATATTACTTATTCCACCATATAGAGGACAACAAAAACACTATTATTTGACAGTTCATGAAAAACATTTTCTATCTGCACAAAAAAAGCTAAACCAAAATTTAAAAAATTTAAGGCCCTCTAATCTCTGCCAACAACATGGACAGCCACAGGATCATCCTCTCCAACCATCATCAGTCATTAATGCTGTCCTAACAGACAGAATTGAAATAGAAAGTCAATTATCTGATCAATTTTTGATAAAGTTTGAATTCATAATCAAGTAATTAATCTGGTGCAAAAAACCCTCATCGTAGGTGCCTGTCCAGTTGTGCTGTGATTAGATTTAAGAATCTGTTACTGTCTTTATTTTCTCAATCGCTATTGATGAATACTGTTGAGGGTTGCTCCCAAAATCTCACACCCTCACAATTGATCAGTCTGGTTGACAGAGCAGTAGCCTCCCGACAGTTGACTCTTGATACTGTTACTTAATTTATGGAGAAAATTTAAACTCAGAGTGGATATTCACTCTGGTAGATGCACAATTCTATACCTTAAAACAATTAGTGAGTGAACTGGAGAGGAAATGGCATTCCATTAAATCCAAAGAATGTTATTTTGCCTGGAAGGATAGGTTTACAACTTATAAAAAAGCCTTGCGTAGACCTGAAACTGCATACTAATTTTTCCTAATAGAGGAAAAATGGCAATAACCCTAGGTTCCAAATTAGTAATCTGGCCAATCAATAGCCAGACGGTTGTTGAATCATGTATTCTCTCAACCCTGAGTAACTATGATTTCATTAACTTTTGTTAAAAAGTTGGTGTTTATCAGAGATATGATTAAATCTTTTTCAATGCACAATTTGTACAATTATATTGTGTGAAAAATTATTAGAAAAGCCTGATTCTGACTCTTATTTACATTGTTACTCATTGATCTGCCAGAATTAATGTCAGTAATTAGGGCTTCAAAACCATCAACATGTCTGTTGGATTCTATCACACCCAGATTGTTTAAGTATGTTACACTTGATCAACACTTGATCAGATAAATCTATATTTAATAACCGACTATGTACTACAGGTCTTTAAGTTAGCGGTAATTAAATATTTTTTGAATGGAGAGTTTCAGTGGGAAGATAAAGAACACAATGATCTTGCATCTGTGTTGAATCTGTGCACAAAAAATCTGAATACAAAGACAATCAGTGGGTTTAAATGATGAGATTAACTCGATTGTAGCTATAGTTGGGTTATGCTCCTTATCTGAGCAAGGGTAATTATTCTTTCTTACATGGCGGTGAATGAATCGAATCACTGGCACAAAGCATGTAATACCACAGTAGATAAGTGGCGCTGTACCCATTTCAACTATGGCTAATAGAGCCACTTCCGGTTGACGTCTTCACCACCAACAAAACTAAGGCATTCGAGAAAGATGGCGAACGAAGAGCACAATGAAGTTACGTCCCTCTACGTTTGTGATGAGTATGGTTATGGCACAAACGTGATGCACATCGGTGCATTCTCCATCGGGTTGTTTGTGTCTTTCTGACGGCTGCGACAAAAAACAGTAATATCGTCTCCTTCGACTGCCGGGAGACGATCGCGGGAAAAAATCTCGAGCATGCGCAGAACGCTTGATCCTATCCACTTTCATCTCCAGGCACGTTAAGTGGGCAATCGGATCGAGTTATCCCGGGGTCTTAATTAGATCGCAAGTAAGCCAATCCAATTTGATTTCTTGTCAGATTAAGCTTGTTACATGAGCTGAATAATTCAATTTTATTGTAATTTAGCCATTAATCTGATCCGATTGCCTGCATGTAATCGCACTGAATGTGATCAAAGGTACGGCTTTAGACAGGTAGATTTCAGTTTGTATATGTAAATGATCTGTCCTCTGCACTTACCAGAGTTTGTTATGGCGTTTCACAGAGATCTGGATCAGGACCAAGAGATCTGTCCTCTCCATACATGTTTCCTTAGGGCTATATTGTCAGGAAGTAGACATATATTTCAACTACTATGCTGATGACATCTGGCTCTATATATCAGTGAAAGCTCAGGACATTAATCAATTACTGAAGTTACTGAAGGTTGTAAGGATTGGATAACCTCCAATTCTGTACTTTTGAATTAAGCCAAAACTGAAGAAATTGTTTTTTGACCAAAAAACCTCATATGCTCACAGTTTTCAATATACGCTTACTTTGGATGGTATTACCTTGTCCTCTAGAATTATTGTAAAGATGTCCTCATTCCCTAACAACCCACAAGAGCTCTTCGTTGTTCCAAGCCCAAAATGGGAGGCAGGACCTTTAGTTTTCAAGCTCCACCTCTGTGGAACCAGCTCCAAGTTTGGGTCTGGGATTGAAACTCCTCTGTTTTTAAGACTAAAAACTTACTTCAAAACAAAAAACAAGCCATCTTTTTCATGTCTCATAATTCCTTAGCTTGAATTATATCTCCAAAAACCAAGCAAGGCGCACAAGCACAGTCATCTCATTTAACCTTAATATCTTTGGCATGGAACGCTCATTCTCACATGGGGTTGTTCTTCTCTGTCTGATGCCTTTTGTCTGCCTTATGTCTGCTGTCTTTCTAACCCATGTCATTCTGAGGCGCTTTGATGAATTAGCCTCAAACACCTTTTATTTATTCCTCAACCTATTGGCACCATATTAAGTGAAGTTGTTTTATCCTATTTTTTTTTTTCATCCTCACTTTGCCTCGTTACATTCTGTATGACTGACTGATAGGCGGGGGCACAAGAAAGTGGTGATACAAACCCACATGGGAACAAATAACTGGCCATGAGGTAGGGATACATTACACTATTTGATTAACTGCAGCCAATCAATTCAAATGCCTTCTCCTTCATCCAATACTGAGCGAACTGATGGCACAGTCATCTTACATGGATACATAATGATGGATTTAAATGGGTTTGCTATGATCATCTGTGTTTTTTTTCTTTTGTAAGTAAGCAATGTAGTCACAAAATCTGAATTAATCTCAAATCTTAATGTAATGATTTTGGGTCATTAGTCATTAAAAATCACATAGTTAAGGTTATAGGTTAAGGTCATAGTTTTCATAAAAAAATTATTTTCCCGGATAACTGGTTTCCAAGTCCCACCCTCTCTGCGAAACACAAAACGCGTTGGACACACTAACGAGACATTCTACTGAAATAGATGATTTTGACAGTTGTCCTGGTTGGAAGAAAATACCTATTGAATTCAAGTTAATTGACAAGAAAGTTGTCTGTTTTACGATTATTTTCTGTGAGACTGGGCTGACATAAGAATGAAGTTGAACAATTGTTTGAAGTATTCATAAATTCTTTAAGAAATATCAAGAATCAATTCTGAACATCTCTCAGAATGATATTGTGAAACTCTGATATTGTAGCTTGCATTATGCCAATTTAAAAAAAATCCACAATTGTAACGTACTGCAGACATAGTACATATGGGAGCAGACACGCACATGATGGACTGTGAGATGTTTTGGCATGTTTCTTTCTCTTTTCTCCTCTTCTGCTTCTTGGATCTGGCTTATTATACCAACAGGCTGATGTGTAAAGAATTATTACACATCCAAGCCTACGGCTTTCATCTGCAGCCAACATTCCTCCCTTCCCTCCCTTCACCTCTGTGTGTGCCTGGCACACCCTCCTTAACTGTGTCAATACTGTTATTTAGTGGCACAGTCTTGCTAAGTCGTCAAATTTTCTTTTTGTATAATTTTTTATTTACCCTTTTTTTATCCGGCAGGTGAAGAGACATGCAGTGTGGGAGTAAATAATCTGTCTCTTAAAACTCAATTTTGCAAGAACGATAGCTTTTCTTTTAGGTGTCCAAGCTGCTTTCAGTGTTAGCATGTGTAAAAAAAATATTCATATTGAAAATTATTTTAAGTTTAACAATTGCAAGACTGAGCAGTATCTATTTTATCAGGTAAAATGCAAAAATGGTTTATGATTTATTTTGACGAAACGCTTTGTATATCATATGTTTTGAAGTATGAATCGATATGAATAAATAAAAAGTTCAGACAAAACAAAAGCCTCCATTTTTGCATTTGAGCCCTTCAACACATTCCAATAAATGCCTGAAGGTGTACAATTTAGGTACAAAAGTTTGATTTGGTACAAAGGCTGAGTTTTTTGAGAAGCAAAGATGGGCAGAGAATCCAGTTTGTCATCAAATACATGAGAAAATCATTGTAATATTTTAAAACATGTAAAAAAAAAAAACTCCTCAAAGAAATGTTGGAAGGGATTTGCATATTTCACCCTCCACAGTGCGTGATATCCAAAAGGATTCAAAAAGTCTGGAAGAATTTCAGCGAGTGAAGGGTAAAGAAGCACACCTAAGCTGGACAACCCCTGATATCTGAGTCCTCAGACAGCACTGCATTAACAAACATCATTAATCAATAGATGACATTACCACACAGGCAGGTAATTACTGTGAGAATCTTTTGTCATGCAATACATTATGGAGTTACATTCACAAATGTGTAATTTTTGTATTACAAACAGCAACCAAGAAATGTCATTTTCAGGTGAACTGAATTTTCTCAATCACTACATTTTTCGCGAAATGTGTTACCACAGTCCTACCTTAAGAACAGTCCTTCTCAATGATAACAGTATTTTTTTCTCTCAAATACAACAGCAACCAGCAATCATGTACAACAACAAAAAATGTACAGTACTGTAAATAAACCTTATGTTAACTTTGTCCAGAGGCTGCATTGCGTTCTCTGGGCTCTGAGGTATCTAGGACAGACTATGACGCAGTGTAAAAGTGTACTGTGGTCAGAGAAATCTCTTCCACATCTTTTTTTGGGATAACAGATCTTTTTCAGTCCTTTTTTGGACCAAAGATGAAAAATACCATCTGGACAGTTATTAGCAATAAGTAACAAAAACAATATTCTGTGATGGTTTGCGGTCGTATCAGTGCTCTTATGAAAAGTTTTTAGAGCAACATATATTGCCTTTAAGACGACATCTTCTCCAGGGACGTCGATGCTCTGTTCAGCAAGACAATACAAAACCACATTCTACACACATTACATAGGCATGACTGGGTTAGGGGTCAGGGTAACCCTAACACCATGACAAGAGGAGGGTACAGGCACTGGACTGGCCTGCATGCAGTCCTGACCTGTTCCCAGTTTCCTCAATGTCTGTCTGAACATCTTTTAAATGTTGCAAGAAGGAATGGAAGGAAGGATGTAAGAGCTTTACTTTAACAACTGTTTTTGGAATGTGTTCAGTTCTGCAATGCTAAAATTGTTGAGAAAGTTCAGAGAAAAAACATGCAATATCTTAGATTCATTCTCTCTGGGTTTATAGCAAAGTATATGATTTGGGGTTCTATGGTTATATGGGCTAATAGCTTTGTTTAAGTGACTCGTCATATTTGCCAGCCCAAAGGGTTGCAATTTGTCATCTAGTGTCATGTGAGGAAGATGAGTTACTGTCCAACACCAAGTGATGGAGCTTATATGGCAACTTGTATGAACACTTGCAGGTCAGTTTACACCTTCAGGAAAAAAGTAAAAGAGAATGAAAGCAGAAAAACACTGCTTTTAAAAGAAGACAGCCCGCGAATGAGTAAAGTCTGGATATCCAAACTCCAGTACAGTATATCCTACTGCTCAGCGTCATAAAACACCGTGGAACGTCAGCCAGTTCCTTTTTTAATATGAATACACACACTGTAGTTAATGCATTATTATCTCTAAAAGCACTATTTTCCTAAGATCTGAGTTTAATGTTTGATGTATGCTATGGTGTCCAGATCTTTTGGAAAATGAGCCCAAAGCTAAAATAGAGCAGAGAGGTCAGAGAAAGACAGCATCCTTCGGTCCTTTTTAGAGCAAAATTCATAAACACCAAGAAATATACTGAATTAAACTATCCTTCTTTGTCACTCTTGCACACCAAAATCAAGTCACGGTAGCTCCATGTTTGAAAAACAGGTAGAGTTGCGGAGTGTCATAACAGGTCCGTCTCTACTGACATCTGTACGACCAATCAAAATCAAAGAAGGTACAATTACAGTTTAAAATTACACAACCATCAAAAACAGCTTTGAAGTAAAACCATTACTTTTGCATACGCATATTTTACTTCCTGTACAACCTTTGTTAACAACACCACTTGATTTGGCATCTTAGCAGCATCATTTACTGTTAGAATGTAGTGAGTCCAGCACGTTTCAAGTGCCAGTTTAATCAGTTATGGTGCCACAAATCGTTCGTTCAATTAGCGATATAACAAGCATAACGTGCGCTTTATACACTGGAATAATATTCTTTAAGATTTTGTTCCATTTTAGAAAAAATTCCCAACTTTTCTGAAAAAGTAAAAAACAAGTGCAGTAAAAAAGTGTTGGATGCTTAAGAAATGAGATGTAAAGACCTGGATGACTTTTATAACAGCCAGAGTTTTATATCCAGATGACTTGGTCAGAACAGGATTTTAAATGCTGGGGCTTGTGGAGAGTCACAGCCACACGGGTCCTAGAAAGGATGAACTATGAACTGGACACCGGGTTATGGCTGGTGTGCAACAACGAGTGTAATGAGCTCAAACTTGCATCCCCCCCCCCCCAGTCCATATTGGGTCAAATATTACCTGTCCTGTGTTTTGGATTTAACCAGTTTTAATTTATGCTGATAAGCTATTTAAGTTAGTATGAAGACAGGAACAAACCAGCAGCTTTCGGTCAACAGCTTCATGGGAACCTGACTTGGTGGCAGTCACACACAACACAGGTTGACGTGTTTAGAGAACACAGATGAAAATGCAGTTTAACTGTGTGCGCCTCTTTTACCCTTCAAGGTGAGGTGAGGCAAGGGGTGAGGTAGACACTGCCTGTGTGCCTTCTCTGCTAAGACTGTAATTATGGCGTGCCTTTATGGAGTGCAGAACAAAGGCAAGCCCTGCAGCTTTGCAGCAGCCTGAGAGCAGGGGATGTATTCCTGCCTCTATTCACACTGCAGTTAATAACAATACTCCTCATTGCACTGCAGACAGCTTGGCGTCAACCCTCCCACGTGTGTCTCTCTAGGTGTGTATGTGCATGAGACACTGAAGGAAAGGAGGGAAGAGGGTGAGACAGAGACATGGAGAAACTGTTAAGGGTTTATGTGTTTGTACTTTGCATACGTTACATGTTTGCAGGACAGTTTTAAGATTGAGTCAAAGTTTCAAGAAGCCACCACTGTGATCCTGCATGCACGTCTTACTCAGCCAAGTTCATCCTTAAAATGAACCATTTATCCTCTTAAAGGGACACATGCATGTAAAAGGTGCTTAGCTTACCTTTTACATATAAAAAATGTTTTGGGAGGGTTCATATTGTGTTTAAATCACGTGTACTGTGAAAGCACACAGCCCTTTTGTTCAGTTGTTTAAAGGTAGAACTCTATATTTTGTGTTTTGCTGCAGAGTAAGAGGTGGAACGAGTGACCGATAGATCATTTTCACAGCACACGCTTTGGTTGGTTGCAGCAGGTAAAGAACAGGTGTTACAGTAACATTAGCATAAGCTCTCTCAGACATCCCAGTAGAAGTTGCATCTCCGAATATAACTTTGACCTAATTTTTTTGTCAGGATGCATTGGCTGTAATCTACTGGGTATTGTGTTACCAACTTGGCAATTTCGGCACCAGATATGGCTGCTGTTCAGACCCCGCCTGTAAAAAAAAAAAAAAGGAAAGAAAAGAAAAAAGCTCATTAGGTGTTTTTGGACAGACATCACCTACTATGGCCCCAAAAGAGGGAAGTCTCTCCCCCCACTGCAGGAACACCTTTTTGTGATCAGTTAGTAACAGAGAAAAGAGACTTTGTCAGATAACCCTTCAATTATAAGATCAAGGCTAAATTAGTGCAGAGCAGCAGTCTCAGAATGCTATCATAAGGTAACACAATGTCAAAATACATATGTACATATATATATATATATATATATATGGTGGTGGTTAGCACTGTCACCTCACAGCAAGATTTCAATCCCTGCCTGGGGCCTTTCTGTGGGGAGTTTGCATGTTCTTCCCGTGTATGCGTGGGTTCTCTCCGGGTACTCCAGCTTCCTCCCACTGTCCAATTGACCTAACATGGTCAATTGGTGACTTTAAAATTCACCAAAATGTGTGGTTGTTTGTCTCTATGTGGTGATGGACTGGTGACCTGTCCAGGGTGTACCCTACCTCTTGCCCGATGACCGCGGGGATAGGCTCCAGCCCCCCTGCAGGTATGGAAAATGGATGGATGTTCATGTTATGTTATGTATATATCACTGGGAAAGACGCAGGGTACACCCTAGATGGGTGGCCATTCCATCATAGGACCACACAGAGACAAACAAGAGAAACAACCATCCATACTCACTCTAAGGGTCAATTTACAGTCACCAATTAACCTAACATGCATGTTTTTGGTTGGTGGGAGGAAGTCGGAGAGAACTCACGCAACAAGTAGAACATGTAAATTCCATAACAATACACATTTGCACTATTAAAAGAACATCATAAATGTTTGTAATTTTCTGTAACTTGTTTTTACTTATATTTTTTATCTTCTTCTCTTATTTATGTTTTTCCTTGCGTATATATTCACTATTTTAAACGTTGTTTTGGCAGCTGGAGTCAAATTCCTTGTTTGAGAGCACAAACTTGGCCCAATAAAGATAATCCTGATTCTACACAGAAAGAACCCAGTCAGGATTTGAACCAGCAGCCCTCTTGCTGTGAGGTGACGATGCTAACCACCACATCCATGTGCAGCCCCTTATATATAATGCAAATACCAAAAACACAAATATTAATTTAAAACAAGAATATGAATTCAGATTAATTAATATTTGACAGTTTGACCAATTTGTTACATACTTTTTAGTGTTTAACTTTGAGAACCATACTACATTTTTATATTCACATAAGAAGTAAAGAAATCAGGGTGAGTCTTTTTATTTTGAATATCTGTTAAGGTTTATACTTTATTCATCAAGTTCAATATATATATTGACAACATTACTTTTAATTACAATTAATCCAACCATGATCTTTTCCAAACCCAAACCATCGGCCTATAATTTTGCCGTAGCCGGTGCTTTATGAAACCGTCATGAAAGGACAGCTTATAATAGATTTATTTTCCTTAATTTTGTGGTATCTTACTTGAGTGTTTCAGTGTTAAGGTTCTGGTACTTTGTAGTCCTTAACTTTACCTAATTACACATCACACACTTTACAGCTTGTAAACTCATAAGCAGTCCTCACTACCTATACTTTGTATCATGCAAATGCAAATACTAAAGTATACAAATATACAAAGAACATTTAAGCTATACTGTTGCATTTAAACTTA
Source organism: Leuresthes tenuis (assembly GCF_036924035.1). Classification (NCBI taxonomy): domain Eukaryota; kingdom Metazoa; phylum Chordata; class Actinopteri; order Atheriniformes; family Atherinopsidae; genus Leuresthes; species Leuresthes tenuis. The sequence goes on from NW_027325371.1 coordinate 22,589,805, forward strand.
ACAGAATTACTACAGAAAAAAAACATTCATGAAATCTATTTGCTGCAGCTTCCGTAGACATCATCATAATGCCATCTTTTAAAGTGAGGTCCCTCTGGGGGATTAGATGTTATTACTCAGGGTTTACTTTGCATAGCTGATACCTGTTTAGATAGCCAGTTAAATTAGTATGCTATTTGATTCCCCACAGAGATGAGCTCTTGGTGTATAGGTGCCAAAAAAAGTAGGAGCAGTTTGCAGTGTCGAAAATCCATTTCAAGTAGAAAATTAAAACACTTTGAGTCTCAGTTTAATTAGAATTGATATAGTATGTGGAACCAAACCCCACTTTGAAGAAATATAGCCTGCTTTTAGTCTATAACAGTTACTGAAGAACTAAAATGAAAAGTCCTATTTGCACATAAACACATTTTGAGACTGTTTGACCAGTTCATGAACTTAACCGTCCACACAAAACAGGAAAAGAAGAAATAAGATGAAAGAGCAGGCGATAGCAGTTTCAGCAGCTGTGCTCTCAGATCTTGCCCATAACCTCCAGTTGACCCCTGAGTATTTATGAACCAGTTTTAACTAGTCTTAGACTGGGAAAAGAAATTGTTGAAGAAAAAGCATGTGTAAACTGACAAAGTGAGCAGATTCAGTCTTTTGCAGAAGAGAAGATCATACAGTTTATGGCATCAAAAAGCCACAGTTAGCCTTGTACGCTGAAAAAAATTAAATATTGGCTCAAATTAAAAAAATTGAGGTAATCGATCACACCTAATATTCTAGTGTTTTATAATACAAATGATTCATTTGATTTGACCTGAAAAATTTAACTTCATGTAAACCCATTTCTGAAGATTGAATCAAAGCAATTATTTCAGATTTTCCTAAATTAGAATAAATACATTGGTTTTATTACTTAATGTAAATAATCTACATTGTTAAACCTGAATATCTTAAATTAATTAAAACAACTTTTGAATATGGGAGGAAACTATTTTTTTCAAGTTGTCTCAAATAAAAATTTAAAGTCATCATGATCTAATGTTTATAGACCTGAATTAAAAACAAATTTTTTAATACCTTTTGATTTACACTCAGAAGCCATTCCTTTTTAACACATTCATTGTTGAATGAATATTTTTTTCAACATAGACCCACCTTAACAGTCAACATTTTTTGTATTACAAACAGAAACCAGGAAATGTAATTTTCAGGTGAACTGAATTTTCTCAATCACTACATTTTTCTTAAGAACAGTCCTAAGAACAGTCCTTCTCAATGATAACAGGTTTTTTTCTCTCAAATACAACAGCAACCAGCAATCAGGTAAAAAAAATGTTTTTTTCAATCACTACATTTTTTTCCCATATTGTATTAACAAAGAACAGTGCTTCTCAACCATAACAGTAATTTTTCTCTCAAATACAAACGGTAATCAAGACATGCATTTTCAAGAGAACAAACAGCATTTGGGCACATTCCTTAATTATTCCTTAAAATTCCTTAATATAAAAATAAAAAGCGATGTGTATGAATGTCCAGTTCCATAACCTGCAAACGTGTGAGGTAGCTCCTGACCCTCTCTTGGTCTGAAAAATCTGCAATAAACAAATCAGTGCTCTCTAGGTTTTCAGCACATTGCCCACTTGTGCCTGTGAAAACTTAGACAGATTCTTTTGACAATACTGCAGCAGAAATGCAGTTAAGTGTAAGTTTCAAATAACAACCCCAGATAAAAGAGTACAAAATCTTTGTTGTAGAAATGTATATTTCCTAATTAAATCAGGCCAGAAAGTGGAACTCAACTGTGCCTACTCTTTGCTGTAAAGCTGGATACTCAGCCTTTGAATTTTAGAGGACACCTTTTTTCCACCAAGCTCCATCAGGACTTTTTGTACAAACTCAAGGATGTACTGCTGATATTTTATGTGGAGAGCGTAAGTGGGCTCGAAGAACATAGCAACAGCTGTTGCTATTGTGGGCACCTCTCTGAGGACCTCTATTCCGTCAATGATGATTTTAATGTCCTCGTTTCCACTGACGATTGCCAAGGCTGCTTCATTTTCCTGCATATTCTGCACACACACAAAACAACAAATAAGGACAATTAGAAAGAGCATTTCCTGAAGATAATGCATGTCAATGCTGAACAGCACTGTTGAAGCCACTGAAGAAACTGCTGAAGCAATACTGTTAAGGCTGAAGCAACAGCTGAAAAATATAACTTGTAAGCTAAGAGATGAATGGTGATGAATTTAAGTACTCAAGACAGTTGAAATATTAAAAATGCATGTTTAAGTGTAATAGTTGAGTAGTTTGAATAATTATCTCCAGTGTATAATAGTGGATTTAGATTCTTCAATCATATTTGCTGGAACTGTCTATAGACTATATTTTGATTAATTAAATGGGTAATTTAGGACAAAATCTGACTCCTCTGGCTCCACTTACATCCAATCAAAGTTCTCCACCTTCACCCTCTTCCTTCAGTCTTAAGATGTCATATGTTTTGATGTTGTGATGACCCTAATCCAGCACTCGAACTTTCTTGACCCATCTCCACCCCTTTACCCCCTCAATCAAGATATAGATCATCTCCATCTTCAACCAAAGGTTTCCATGTCAGGAGGCATCATCCCTACCACCATCAGTGTCTGGGGGACATTTTCTTAGAAAGAAGCTTCACTTCCTTTGTTTTCTAAGTTGATCTACTCCCTGGGGTCTAAGCACCAAAATTAATTTGTACACAATAAATGTCTATCTGCCTCACAAACTGTCTTATTTAATTCTTAATAGCCTGCCCTGATTGAAATAAAGTGTTTTGCTTCTCAAAACTATGTGTTCAAAAAAGTAATACTTTGCATCACAAAACCTCACAATTGCTTGGAACCATTTTCTCTCCTTTCGTATCACTTTCGAAATTAAAGACTTTCTCAGTTAAGAAGTCTTTTTTTCTGTTGCTGGAGTTAGATTTGCCTCTTTTAGCTTTGTGGAGAAGACAAAGTTTTGTGATGGGCCTATCCAGTGTGCTGGTCTTAGTCTTTATGCAGACCTGACGTATCAATCCAAACTTTGTCAAGGACTGTTTGCATCACTTTCCCCAGTACCCAGGAGTTGCGTGGTGCAGATTCCTCAAAAACCAACACAATGTCTCCTATGGCAAAGTTTCAAAATGGGTGGGGCCATTTGTGACGCTCTTCAACCAGTGGTAGATATTCTCTTGTCCACCGCTTCCAGAATATGTCTGCCATTCAATTAAATTCAATTCAGTTTTTTTTATATAGTGGCAAATTACAACAATTGTCGTCTCAAGGCACTTAAGACATGTACTGGATCTGTTTCCATCTGCTTTGTGAGTAGAGATCTTGGTTGTCAAAAAGGCCTGGGGGAAGAGATGGCTTGGTCTTGAGGAGCAAGAGATGATTCGGCGTAAGCTCCTCTTGATTGTTACTAGATGCCTTAGTTATAGGCCGACTGTTGATGATGGCCTCTGCCTCACATAACAGGGTATGAAGGCTCTCCTCAGCAAGTTTCTGTAGTCTCAGGGTGACATTGAGGATATTCCTTACTGATTTGATCATCCTCTCCCAGACCCCTCCATGGTGGGAGCCAGTGGGCGGATTGAATATCCACTGAATGCCATTCTGGTGAAGAGTGTTTTCTAGTTTGGAGTTATTCCACTCCTGGATGGCTCTCTTTAGCTCACGTTCTGCTCCAATTAAGTTTGTTCCGTTGTCGGAACGGAGGATCTTCACCTGGCCTCTGTCACAGCCTCGGGACACAGGACACAAGTGAAGGGTCGGTTCAGATGCAAAGATGTTTATTAAATAAACAAAGCAAGGTAAGGCAGGGCAGGTTAAAAGATCAGGCTGTGAAAATCCTAAGTACTCCCCTCAGTAGATATGTCTGACGATGAGGGCAGCTATGAAAGTTAACAAACAGAAAAACTCTCCACGCTGGGAGGAAAACAAAGGGCTATGAATGATTACAAAATAAACTCTCACGCTCTCCTAATGAGGAGGATTTAAACAAAGGACGCTAAAATGTACCTTTAACGGTGGCGCACAAGATCTTTCACAAAACGAAAACACAAAACCAAACCGCTCCGCTAGGGGAGGAACAATGAAACAGTAATTTCAACAAACGCAAAAGCTCCACTAATCAGAGATGACTATGAAATTTACAAATAAAAACTCTCCAAAAATGGAGGAACATAACAAAGCTATGAAACACTAGCGGTCTAGCGGTAAAGTGCTGTAGAACAGCTATGAAGGAATCTGTATCCAGAGAAGATGCTAACTCCAAGTATATTGCACGGATTGCCAGGCATGTAAAAATCACACCTTATCTTTTCACTGAACTTCTTACGCATTTTACCTCAAACGGGCCGAAGTAGTCCACTCCAGTGTTGGTGAACAGAGGCTCATCTGGCAGGACTCTGTCTCGAGGTAAGCTGGCCATCTCTTGTTGCCCTGTAGCTCCATGAGAGTGACACTTTGATAAGATTCTCCTTATTGCTGAGTTTGCACCAGGGATCCAATACTTAAATCACAGCTTGGAGAGCACGTGATTGCAACCGCTGTGACCCAGGTTCTCATAGATATTTCTGAGGATCAGCATTGCAATGTACAAATCTTAGTGCAAAATCGCTGGCTGCTTTGACTCCTCAGGCATAGCAGCTCTGCTGAGTCTTCCGCCTACTCTGACAATGGCTTCTTGGAGAACTGGATTAAACTTGAAAAGACTACTGCTTCTCTTCACTTTTTTACCCTTTTGGAGTGCCATGATTTCATTGGTGAAAGTCTTTCCTTGGCAATAGCAGATGATCTCTTGCTCTGCTTCCTTAAGGTTCCTCACTATTAGTTTACAAACTCCTTCCTCTTTCAACTGAAACTCAGCAGAGCGCTTTTAACCTTTAACATCCAAGCGACTGCTTTCTTAAGACGACTTCATGAAGAGAAGTACTGCATTAACTCCAATACTGTACCCCCTTGATCCCTGCCCCTTGATCTGTGCTGCCGTAGCACAGACCACGGTGTTCTTTACCTCTGGGTCCTCCATGGTTAGATCTACAGGGTGTTCTGGGTTCTCGGGCCAATCTTCAGTGTCCTTGGTGATAAATTCTGGCCCCTGTAACCAAGTATGGCTCTGGATGAATTTCTTTGCCTTCAGACCCCTCGACACATAATCTACAGGGTTCTGTGAGGTGTTGACATACCTCCACTGATGAGATGTAGAGATCTTCAAGATGGTCTGTACGCAATTAGCAACTAAAGTGCAAAATCTGCTTGTTCTGTTTCTGATATACTTCTGTACAGTTGCGCTATCTGTCCAGAATACAGACTCTTGGAGTTGCAGCTGCAGCTCCGATCTCAACACCTGGTCCATGCGGGCAACCATAGTGGCCGCAGTGAGCTCCATGTGAGGGATAGTCATGGTCTTGAGTGGCGCCACTCAAGCTTTCCCGATGACAAATGCACAATGTGCTTTGTTGCTGCTGTTCTTCTGTAGCACATAGCTAACTGTCCCATAACCTTCTTCACTGGCATCAGCGAAATGATGTAGTTGATTAAACACCGCTTCACGAAAGCCTGCGGGCTTGAAACTCCTAGGCATGCTGACATTCACTAACTGTTGTAATGCAGCCTTCCAGGCAGACCACTCCTGAACTAGCTCATCAGGTATTGGGACATCCCAGCCTATCTTCAGTCTGCAGAGCTCTTGCAGGAATTTCTTTGCTGAGAGCACCACAGGGCATCTTGGACCGAGTAGAATAGCCCTGCAGTACATCTGTCTTTCTGCTGTAGTACACATGCCAGGCCTGTAGTGACGCTATCACATTGCCACATATAAGAAGTAGAAAGCTGTTGTAAAGAGTGAAGAAGAAGAGTGTAAAGCTGCTGCCGTAAACAAACTGCATACAAGTGACTGAACAGGACAAGATGTGCCAGAGGAAATATGAAGATCGGCTGATACTGATTACGTACACAGATGTCTGTTTCACCTGTGTAGGAGCTGAAGCTTTAAACTAGGTTAACTTAACTCATGCAAACTCTGTATGAAGTTAGCCGACCGTCTCAGAGCACGGAGTAAACGAGTGCGCGTCAATGATGTCATCCAAGTAGACGCCTATGTAGAAAGCCCCCTGAGCCCACCTATTTCCCTGGAGGACAACAACATGGAAGCTATAAGCTAATTTTGCAAAAGTACACGCTCATTCCTTCATTTGTCTTAAAGTATTGGTGAAATAAAGACAGATAATGCCTTATTTAGAAGCTGCATCATCTATGCCCTGTTCACTCCATTATATGGATCTTGAGGAATATCTTGAGGACATCGACTTTCACCAAACTGTTCTCGGTGAGTGGATAAACGTATTTCATGCCAGAAATAAGGTCTAGGTTTAAAAATAATGAGTTCCCCTTTAAGCCTCAACTGCCTCCAAAAGCCTGTGTGCTAAAGACCTGTTTTCTTAAAGCAACAGTAACATAAAATGGCTCCTAACAAAAGGTTACAAAATTCTATTAAAATAAACATGTACTTAGTCAAATGAATTAAATAACCTTCTGCCTATTTATAGTCAACTTTTTATCCAGTGAAATTGACATTCATATGAACTTTCACACCTAAACAAACAAAAGCACGTAGAAGCATATAAAACACACTTTGGCTCCCACAACCTGTAACAACAGTGGGAGGGAAAAAAAAAACTGAGGAACTGTGCTCTCCAGCTGACTGCAGCCGATTTGGGGGGAGCGCTGCTGTTCATCTCTCCTCAGCCTGGTGTTTGTCTGCACTTTGTATAGAAAATGTGAAGATCTAACTTCCGTCTGAGCATCGACAGACATGTCAGAGAGCATTTTAATGGTTAATAATCGCTTAATGAGCCTGTTTATATATATTATAGAGGACTGTTTATTACCCGAAATATATATACAGTGCATCTCAAAACAAAAGTTGGTATATAGGTATTGTCTGTGTTAGTGAGAGAAATGCCCTTACCTGGCATTCTTTAATGAGGTGATGAACAGGTTCACACAGGTAGATCATCAAAGATTTGAAGATGCTCTTTCTTCTCATTGTGATGTCCACAGTCTGAGGAAGAATATGTATCATTAAAAGCACATACTCTCCAACTATTCAACTATGGATCCCACTGAGAACCACCTCATACATAGATACCTCATCTTAACCCTGCAAAGTTGCCTTGGTCTGCTCTTTCACACGTCCTCCCTTGCTCCTGATGACCTCCAGCAGTTTCAACGTGTGCTTGTCCAACTGCGCAAAGAACTTTGTCTCCAAGGGAACTGTTGTCATTTGCATGAACTCAGCATTAATCTGGAGAAACAAAAAGATAGCATGCAGAAAGAACTTTGAAAGTGTATTAAATAAATTCTCTTCTGTAAAGACCTAAGTTTTGAAGGTTCAAAAATCATGTTTCATGAATGTGTAATTATTAATAAATATATGGCATTAATAAATATATTGAGTCCCTCTCCTCTCAAAAATAGGTCTAAGGTGCCTTACATCTAAAAACATACCTCTTCCATCTGAAAAAGTGCTGTCCATCTTGTCAACATGTCTTCAATGCTCAGCTGCTCATGCATTATTTATTGTCTACAAACTTCTTTGCCATCTTTTCTTTTTTTGTTTGATGGTTGTTTTTTTCTGTAGTTCAGTCAAAAGGAGAACCCTCTCTTGTTCCAGGCTTCCTATAAGCTCACCACTTGGCAAAAATAGAAAATGATTTGCCTCAGCTCGTCTAGGTTTCTTGACATTCTTTGCTGGGTTGGAGTGCCTTTGAGACTTGGTTTTCAAAGAATTCACTGTGACCTCGGCAGATGTACCGTGTGCCTTAAGTTGGGTCCCAGCTTCCTCTCCAGACCCATAAAACCTCCGCTCGGCCTCGCCAACGGTGAATCCCCTCCCCCCAGTGCAAATTCGAGCAGAACGATTCATTGCCCACAAAAGCACAAACTTACACAAACTTATTTACTTATTTATAAAATTTACGCCCAGTCATCTTTAAAAAGAGGAATGACTTGCCTGAACTTTACCACAATGCCATAGGGCCTGATATTTTTCACCACATCTTCTGCAATGGAGGAATGAGGTGGAAGTAGGTTGTGCCAGAACTTTTAAAGAATGCGCATGTGCAAATTACTCAGTCTAGTAAAAATGCTTTGATTATAATAATAAAAATCAGTTTGGTGCCTCGCTATCAGTTTGCATTACAGTTGTGATATATACGTGTGTTTCTGCAATATATATTATGCCAGGGATGGCAGTGTCACTCCATGTAACCTGTGTAACATAACCTATGTATACTGTGCGCTGTGACCTGACGAAGTAAGTAATGATTTGTTCCTCTGAAGTAGCTTGCCCGCTAGCTTCTCTTTTCATCCTTACTATACAAGAATAGTAAAGTAAAAAAAAATTAATTAAACCATAAACATAAATAAGAACGTTTAGTTTAATTGAGCAATTTTCTAACTTTATTGCCTTAAATGCATATTAACAGGCAATTAAAATCACAAAGGAATACAAACAAACAGAAAAAAAACATCTTGAGAATGGGTCTCATCTGTCACACAGATAACACTGTAGAGTGTATAGCACATATCTTATCTGGTTCTGTACTCCAAAAGAAGGGGATATTTTAGATTAGAATTTTTTTTTACAAATAAATAAAGCAATAACAATAATAATAAATTAATACAGTATAAGTGTATAAGTGTCCTAAGCAAGATAGTCAGTAACTAGGGTTCACCTTCTCGTAAAAACATGTTTTACTTTCTGTAACCACTGTGATCATTCTTGGTCAGTCTTCATCCAGTTGATAGCAATAATTTTTCTTGCAATCATCAACAGAATATGTAATATATAACATTGTTCTGTGGTGAACAGGTGATCAGGAAACACATCTAATAAAAATAACAAAGAGTCCATAGGAAGGTCCACTGCCAAACTTTTTTCAGTTCTTTTTTGACATTTTTCCAGTATGCTTGCAATTTCGAACAGTCCCAGAATATATGAGTATGGCCGCCAACCATACCACAGTTCCTCCAACGTTTGTTGCTGGGATTGATCTTGGAAATAAAAGTTGTCAGTGGTGTCCTGAAGAACCTAATTTTGACTTTCCAGTCAAATTCTTTGTATAGTTGGCTTCCAACCCCCTTGTGGCATCTGGAACATACGTTTTCCCAAGAGTCATCATCTATTATTGTATTCAGCTCCAGTTCCCATTGTTGCTTTATGTGTATTGTATTGTCTGACATATCCATCATAAATTTTTTATACATATGGGATATTAGTTTTTTTTTGTTAAAGAACGGTGTTCAAACAGAAGTATGAAATAGCTTTCTATATTTGTAGGTTCCTTTCATATATTTTCCCAATCTGAATGTTTTATAACATAATGTCTGATTTGTAAGTATCTATATAGATCACTTGAAGGTAAGTCAAATTTGTCTCTAAGTTGTGAAAAAGATTTAAATGCCTGTCCATCCAGGAGTTGATTTGTAGTTATCAGACCAGACTCTGCCAATCTTTTATAAGCCCTATCATACACAGATGGTAAAAACTCTATATTCCCTGCTATAGGCGTAGCCCGTGACAGGGTTACAGCTCCCTTAAGTTCTTTTTTAACCAAATTCCAGACCTTCAATGTGTGTACAATCCATAAATTATTGATTTTAATTTTTTTCTGAGATTGCTGACCAAGAATTGGAAGACTAGACAACGATACCCCTGGCATAGAGTTCTGTTCAATAGAGACCCATCCACTCTTTAAGTCCCCTACCATCCATCCAGCGGTAGGATGAACATAGTATGGCCGCTGACCATACCACAGTTCCTCCAACGTTTTTACTGTCTTTATGAATAACACTTATCACTGCATCTGACCATGACCCAGGGGGGTGTCCTTCTTCTAAAGCGTAATTACAGACTCTACACAAAACTGGAGTTAACTCATTTATTAGGGTTTTATAATTCTCTCCAGGAAAACCATCGACCCCTAGAGATTTGTTATTTTTAAGTCTGAGAATATTTTCCTTAATTCCTTCTACTGTAATTGGACGTGTCATTGAATCTGCCTCCTCTCCTGTTAATCTGGTTAAATTAATTGAATTAAGGAAGGATTCAATCTTTTCTTTTTTATGAGGTTGATCCTCAGCTGTATACAGCTTTTGGTAATAGGTAGCAAATGCCTCCTTGATATCTTTTGGTTGGGTTAACATCTGGTTATTATTTGAGCATTTTATTTTATGCACTGTTCTGTTAGCTTGAGCTTTACGTAGCTGGAAGGCCAATAGGTGGCTTGCTCTGTTACCAAATTCGTAGTATTCCCTGTTAATAAATCACAGTGCTCCTTCTGCTTTATAAGTCAATAGGTCATCCAATTTCTGTCTCTTCTCTTTTAATGATACCAGAACTTGGTGTTTTTTATTGTTGATAATGTGCCTCTAGCTTTTTAATTTCCCTCTCTAATTCAACCTGCTGAGCTAGTCTTTGTTTTTTTAATCTTGATGAAATAGCAATTATGTTGCCCCTCATCACCACTTTAGCTGCCTCCCAGAGAATAGAGAGTGAGACTGTGTCGTTATCATTAGATTTTAAATATTCTATTAACTTTTCACAGATTGCTTAATTGCTTCATTGTTTGATAATGATACATTGAGTCTCCAGTATTTAAACTATCTATTCGGTCCTATCCGTATATTTACAGTCACGGGAGCATGGTCTTATATCGTTATTGGTTCTATGTTACATTCACTAGTTCTATTCATATCTGTTTATGATATCAAAAACATGTCTAGTCTCGAGTGACTGCCATGTACGTGTGACATGAAAGTATAGTCCTTTTCTCTAGGATGTAGGTGGTGCCAGACATCCACCAGGCCTAGTTCATCCATCATTGCATGAACAGTTATTGATTTCTTGGACATGGGGCTTACTCCTGCTGAAAGACTATCAACATTCTGCCTCAAAATACAATTGAAGTCTCCTCCTATTAAAATATTAATTAATAATTCTTTGTCTGTGAACAACAGCTTTGTTTCACTTTTTTCAGTGTACCCTAAATACTAAGATCTGATTTGTAAGTGGACAAGACTATGCTAGCAACAAACCAATATAGCTAGCCTTTAAACTAACTTGAGCCCTTAAAAGGTGAACAACTCAACAACACAGCTTTAAACTCTTTAATGCTTTACAGCTCTATACATTTAGCACGTCCTTCTCCCTTTTTCTTTAAACAAAAAAGGTACGTGCTATCGTTTGTGCTTCTTCTCTGTTGTTGCTGGCTTTTTCTTATGTAGGTCAAACAGAACATATACGTGCAGGAGCTTTCACACTTCTAACCACATTATCTTTGTGTTAGTACGACTTTGGAAAATTTGATCTAATGCAATTTCAGTCAGACTAACATGTTTACTTGTGTTTTAAAAGTTCAGCTTTAGTCAGAATACAAAAGTAATTTGATCTTTTTCAAAGAGAGACAGTCTCTGGAACCTCTTGAAAACAGTTTAACACAGAGTACTTTAATGCCTAAGGTCTACTCCAACAATTATGGACTAGGTAGTGACATTGTTTTAAATCATGGGTATAGGGTAAATGTAGTCTCAGGATAGATATGCTATTGTAAGTTTTGAATGTCAATTAGTCATGTGAAGGGGTTTTGAACAGCTTAGATATGCCTACATATGCCTATACTTCCATCTTACTGGAGTTATGCAGATTAATAAACTCCTTGTTATTGTGGGGGGTCTATAAAGTTTATGGTGAAATGTTCTAACGTGTCTCTGTTCATTAAGTCTTGAATTTAAGTACTTTCCAACAAGTGTCCTTGCACTTGCTACATTGATAGTTTGATTATTTCCAGTGTAAATGTCCTCCAATAGCAACAAATGACCACATCTGAGTAGTGTGTGTGCATGTCCTGTGGTTAGTAGAATGTGAAAAAAACAGATTTTAATATACAGCTTCATAGCCTGCACACAGCAATATTTGGGATTGCAAAAGTTGGCAAAATATCAATCTGCTTGTGGCCTGAGTGAGAATTGTTAGTATCTGTTGTATATTCAATTTCTGTTTTATTAATCTTTTTTGTGTGTTTGTGGGTCTCTGTTTCATGTATCTTCACTGTAATCACCACTGTTGTAATTAATCACTATCATCATCATTACAATATTCTTATTCATCATCATCAGTAGTGATAATAATCACAACACACACAATTCATAAAGTTTCCTTTCTAACTGGCAGAGACTTTATCATATTGCATATATTACAATGCATCAGGTTATAATTGGTTTCAATTGGACTGTATATTTGAAGAGTTTTGAGATAACATTTATTGTGATTTGATGCTGTATAAATAAAACATTGCTAAATTAAAAGAATATTTAAAAACAAAAACTTTGGCTGAACCTCCAACCATAACAGACAACATTAAAAGGCGCATGTGGTAGGTGTGTTGGTAGATCTACTGAAGCGTGTATCTGTTGAAATTATACAGTTCTCTCAGTCTTTACTTCCTCTCTCCCACTCTTCTCCACAAGTAACCGACATCAAGCCAAAAGCAATAGAGTTTCTTTCTTTTTGTTTCCAGATATCTTTTTTGCCTTCTTCTTCTTCCCCTCTTTTTTTCACACTGTCAAAACACACATGCCCAAACACAAACAAACACAGGCACATGCACGCACACAATCCTACAGAGATGATGAATATCCTACGTGGATGGACTGTACTAAAAACAACTTTAATGAGAAAGCTCTAATTGTCATCATTTATCAAGCTATTCAGTGTTGAACTTTTGGAGGCTGACAGTTACAAATCAGTCTGGCTACTATGTGCGAGTGTGTGAGTCAACATTTTTATATTGGGTGGATGAGGTTCACACGATGTTCCTTGAGGCTCTGATTGTTGTAAGCAATGCCTTGTTGTAAGGCAGTGCCTTAAAAATTTTAGATTGAGGTGGAGGTTTACCTTTTTAAGAATGGGGGACAAGAGCTGGTCTAACATAACACGGTCACACTTCTCCATTCCCTTTGGGAAAGACTATGTCAGAGTACAGGCCTACAACCTAGACAGGCCTACAACAATCAGAGCTTCAAGGATATTCGCTAGATATTTACCCCATCATATTTATACATAGACACCCTTCTTTTCGGGTTAATGGCCACATGGCCTTGTAACACCATATTCGCCTTGATAAACCCTTGACCCATACAGCCACAATAGTTGCATGACTGGGAAATATACCAGGCAGCTGTTATACATTATGTCACTTACTCGCCTCCGCCAAATTATGTCAGTGTGGGGCATCTGTTCATGCAAGCAGGGACAGTTCATGGTTAAGTTTGTAGAATATGGGACCTCTAGTGGTAGTGAATGCAATGAAGACAAGGTGTGCACGAAGGTGGTGGTCACAGTCACCTTGTAAAAAGACTACATTTTAGTCCTAACCATCACAGTTTTCTAACCGTAACCAAGCACACTTAATGGCTAAATCAAACCAGGAAATGACAAGGTTTTCTTGCAACATACTGTTTTTACATGTAACCAAGGCAATTAGCAAAATGGCATTGCTTATGTTATAAAAATAATGTATTTTTGCCCTGATGATGATCTTTTTCTTACCCTAACCAACAGATATTATTGCACGCCTATTGACTGGACTGTAACTCAGAAGTGAAAGTTGTGTTGGTCTATTTTAGTCTTGAACTTGTTTCCTGAACTCATGAGCTATTGAAACTTCTGCATGTTACTACACCATCTATTCCCCTCCCCTGACTCCTTAAGACAATTTTGTGACTTCTTTCTTAAAGGAAACACTTAAGAATAACATCTGCTCTGAGTGGAAATGCTCATATGAATCTTATCATGCTGCTTGTAGGAACCATACTTTTACAGGAAGAATACTACAGGTTGCCATTATGGGTTGTATACAAGGGTACATATAGGATTCTATTATATTCATAACTTTGAAGTTTAAAAACATAAGTCAAGTTTCTGTGGCAGCTAGTGAATTTGATGTGATACAGTGAAACAAAAACAAAGAAAGCAAAAAAAAATATGTGATTCTGTAGCTGACATTTCCGTTTTGATGAATCACTGTGCAAATAAACATCAGCTTCATGACTACTGTGCCTCATTAACTAGTTGTTGTTTACATCTGTGGACATTAACATATTGGCTGACCACCCAGATGAAATGCACACACACACACGCACACACACACACCCACACACAACGAGATTTGATCTCCAGTCTATGGTGTAGTTTTGGTCTGCTGACTTTATAGCCAAAGGGATCTCTCTCTCTCTTTGTGTGTGTGTGTGTGTGTGTAAATGGGGGGGGGGGGGGGGGGGGGGGGGGCACACACTGAGTGAGTGAGTGTGTTTTTTTTTAAATACTATAAACTCTTGCTAATATATCAGTACGATAAGTTTGATCTTCTTAAGTCACACCAGCAGATCTGCCCGGCTATACTTAGGCACAACAGCGCTTTGAGGCAAACATTAAACGACTATGCTAATATTGGCATTACATGTTTTAAAAAGTTGTTTACAGATCATTCTTAGTTCTTGTTTCTCAAATTTTTTATTCATAAAATGGCAGTAATCGTTTGGGAATATTGGGCAAAAAATGTGCAAACTTTAATCAATCACAGGTCTTTCAAATGTGTGTGACCATCCCCAAGGATCGAGATAGTGACATTTTGCTACCCATTTACTGCTTTAACTGCTTAATCAAAAATAATATTTGACTTGTATATAATATCAGCTTTAATACTGAAAAAGTACCTAGTTAATTTTGTGGAAAAGAAAGTCTTACCACCACTTTCTTGAAATCACAAAAGAAACTATCAGTAAAGCACCCCAGATAACAACGTATACATGTTCCTGTGCTGCTGGAAGAAGTTCGTGCAACCACCTTGTTGCATTACTGAATTAGACAATTTATTTTAGTTCACACGGAAGTGAAGATGTTCCACCTGTCTTATTTGCACATGCAAATAGCAGGTCTGACACAGGTTCCACACCCTGACAAAAAGAGAAGAAAAAGGAGGAAAAGATTAAAACAGTTCTGTTTTAATCTTTTCTTCTCCACAGTTCTGTTAAAACAGTTTTACAGTTTTACATCAGTTAACCAAGAAATCAATATACAATGCATGAGATGCACAAATCAGATTATAGTGTTCTGCAAAATGTACAACATCTGCCAAGGCATCACTCCAGAAGCAGTGGAGGTTTGTGGTAAGTTATACTAAAGCCTCAAGGCAGTAAATGTCAAGTTGACAAACAAACAAACAATACATGTTTATACTTTATCAGACACACACAAACCATCCAGTGAATGTTTGTAGACAGGGTTGTTTAAGTCTTGACCGTATTTTCTCTAGAGCCAGATCAAGTGCTCCTGATTAGAGAATGCGCTGAACTTGTTGTATAAAATAAAAATGTAAGAGATAAAATCGCACATCTGCTTATTGATCTAATATGAGCCTGTTACATTTTCATGTAGCTGCACACATAGTAATTTCAGCCTCATGTTAAGCTTTACTTTTAGTACTGCTACTACATACTAGAGGCTACATTAGGAACCATTCTGTTCACTGTGTAGTTAACAGCTTCACTACAGTGTTGTTATTATTATAGTTGTCGAATTTCCAAAAATAGCCATGGCTGCCATAATTATTTAACTTCTCAGTAACAAGCTACACCCATTCAGTGGAGTTAAGCAGTTGTAGCAATTCTCCCTCAACAGCACAGAGGTACTGTCCATTTGAGTGTGATTTGCCCGATCTCCCCAGTTACTCATCTGAAAACTGGAAAGGACAGCTTGTGGTTTCAGATATTACTATCCACACTCTGGATAGGTGCAGACTTTATTCTTTAAAAAGTATTGACTAAAAACAAAAGTGCTGGCTCTTTCTCACTATTAAGATTAACCAACTTCTCTTTTCTTAAAGCCAAAATCCAGCTCTTTTTCAATTTTTTAACTGCTGAAAACTAAAATAACAAGCCCAGTTGTTCTTTTTACAACTTGAACAAAAGAATAAGCATTTTATGTGTCTGACTGCTTTAAGACTATTGTTCTGCATCTGCAACTTAAGCTTATGCTTTCACTGGAAAAATAACCATTCCCTTTTTTCAGCCTCTGTTGCCTTTTTGCTAAATAGCCCTGTCTTATGTTACTTACTTTCCTTGTGGTTTCCACCCTTTTATACTTGCATTAGCCAAGTAGCTCCCAGTGAAGTTAACTGCACAGAGTATGTTATGTAAGTTTCAAACTGTAGAGAGCACAAAGGGTACATTCTAAGGGAACTGTGAACTTTGTTGAAAAGTTCTCGAGAAACTCTCTAGTGCCATACAAAATGTAAAAGAAAAGAGAGAGCATCTAAATAGTTTTTTTATGCACTGACTCCTTTTCTGTCAAGCTACTTTGAAATAAAGGCTTCTAGAGCCCACAAAAATTATTTTAAGAAAAACAAAGAAATGTACTGCTAACATTAAAGCTAGGATATTAGCAAGCAAAATTAACATTTGTTTGGCTAGCATGTCTGTGCAACTTTAAACAAATATAAACATCAGCTGGAAAAGTATCTCAAGTGATTTGGTTTCTAGTAGAATGGCTACAGCCCTTCCGGCTGTCGTGTGTTGTTCCAAAAAGGGGAAAATTTATTAGGAGAAGTTTTCTTACATAGCTAACATTTCCTAAGCAGGGAGCAGGGGATTGTTCATAACACTGGAACAGAGTGCAGCTATTATCCTGTCTCCTGTTTCCGAAGTTTGGCTGTTGTTCCTGTCCTATTTGGTTTTGTTCCATTCTTACGAACAAAACAAACAGACAAACAAGAAAGAAAAAAAAGAGAACAAAATTAAAATGATAATAATTACAAACATGCTCAACGATGCGGTGATGCTCGTGTCCTTGTCATGTCAAAATTTCAAATAAAATCCACTTCAACTTACACACACATTTTCAGATATGTGAATTTCTATATACAGGCACAAGTTTTTGTTGATCCAGTTTCTCTCTTGTCCTTGTAGTCTTCACAAATACCTATTTTCTCAGCTTTTCACCGTCTCTGATGTTTTAAAAAGGCTAGCCTGTGTGTGTTTGTGTTGCTGTGTACTCAACAGTGTTGGAACTAGTTAAGGGGAAATTCTGACACTTTACCTTCCATTAAAAAGGCTGTGAAACCTGGAAGCCTCTGCCTCCCTCCTGAGGTTAAACTGAGTTTATCTGTCACTTCTACAGCTGGTTACTTCTCCGCACTTATATCTGTGTGATTCTACTGCCACTCTGGCACAATGGAGGTAAATGCAGTTTGATTCTTCCAAAGGTCCACAAGCATCTCTTTGAAGACCTTTATACTCAGTGTTTTATACCAGAGACATTGGATTTTATTCAGTGACATGCTGAGTTATCTAAGCTTGTGTTTCTGAGTCATGTAGGGGGAGGAAAACATTAAAATAATAATTAACTCAGAAGATAGCTACAAATCAAATCTAGCAACATTTATTTTCTATTTCTTTGAAATGAAAATGTTTTAAAAGATTATTTTACTTAAATATTAAAAGGCAAACTATAAGATTTTTAAAAAATTAAGTTTCCATATATTTGGACTTCAATCTACTCTATAAAGTTTGCCTTGCTTCCTCTACAAGAGCAACAATAAGTAAAACATTTGCAAAGAAATATTCCATATCCCGTTCTGAACTTTCATTTCTAGATCTTAAGGCTTAGTTTTCATCAGTTTAATAGAGCTAACTTGAAATTGTCTGTCCAATTCTATTAGTACCAACAGAGTCAGTCAGAGTCAGTCATTCAGCTGCAGAGGAAGTCATTAGAATCCACTGCCAGAGTGTCTGAACCACAGTATATCACAGCTGGATGTCTGCATGGCTGTTAACATCTGAGCACTGCAGTGACAGAGAGAAAAACTTGAAAAGATGCTGTTTGAAAGTAAATAATTGTTTTATTTTTAATGACCCCAGTTAGTTGCTTGACTTTGATAGGAAAGAAGACCCCCTCAAATGTTTCATCAGTACAAGTATCCATCCCACAAATGGTTTGGCTATATTAGTAAAATTCACACCTGAAACAGTTAAGGGTTATTTGTACATTTAACAGCAGCAAAGTTTATACGCCAGAATGTTATAATAGTATTATTGTCATCAGCGAGGAGGACAGAGTGATGCCAAAGTGAATATTTTGTTTTGTCTTTAAACACATTTAATCCATATTTGTTTTGCTTTTGAAACCCATAAAAACATTTTCTGTAACACAATTTTATTGTAGTCTATAATATATTTAACTAATTATGACAAACAAGTAGGAAATATACTCTAGCTCCTCACACAGGATAGATATGGAGTTATGGTATGTTGTGTGTTGTATCACAAAAGACAAGCCCATATGGATTGGAAAAAAAGCTGTCATTGAGTCCAAACGTGCCTAATGTGCATAATGTTACATGAAGACAGACTTTTCAGTGTTACTTTGAATCTGCAGTAAAAAAAAATTCTTTCTCTGAAAATATTTGTAGTTGTACAGTTCTCTTGATTTTAAATAGAATTGCAAAGCCACCGCAGATTTACCAGAGCAGCTTTCTCTGGGGATTGTAAAATCCCAGCATAAAACATCCTTTGCTCAGACGTCACTGATCGCGAAAGGAGCAAAAACTTTGGAACTTGCTTTCCAAACATTTGAAATCTACAACAAACTTTATAAGTTTCAAAAGAGACACTAAATCCTGGTTCATTCAGCAACAAATCTGTACTCCTGTTTAAATTTTAAATCTAATGTGTTTAAATTTTAATGAATTAGTTTGAACTGAATTTGGTTCACGTTTTAAATTTTACTTTACGTATTCTCTAAGTGCCGCAAATTAACATTCGTCATAAGCACTATGGTTGCTTTCAGCTTATCTTTGTAAATTGTCCCTATCAAATAAATCACAAATAAACAGATAAACTAACAGACAAGAACCAAAGCCAGTTCCTTTTTCATTTTTTTTAATGAAAAAATAAAGCTTTTTTCCTTTTATTTTTATTTTATTTATTTTTTTTTACAGAAAAGTGTCACTTAAACTCTATGTATATATAATAAAAATTAAAACATAGGAAGGAATTTTATCTTTTATCTATTGCAGGAACATTTAATCAGACACGTACAAGTTTATTTTTTACATATGATTTAGAACAAACTGAGTCCTTTGTAATATGTAAACATCATCCATTTATCCTTTTTTTTAAAGAATTGTTTTATCCTGTGAGCATTTAACTTTGCAGGACTTTGAATACTAAATACTAAATTTGGATTCAATTCAAATCAAGTCTTGAACTGGATAAAGGAGGAAGCTAATGCTCTATTTTAATTGCTGATTTTAAAAAATGTATTTGGACTTCATAATGAGAAAAAAAAAAGTAAAATAAGTTGGTCTTTCAAAACAGCCTCATAAGGCAGAGCCTTTTGATATACGCCAAAACATTTGGGGAAAGAGTGAAAGATCAATTGTCAGGG
The DNA here is from genome assembly GCF_036924035.1 of Leuresthes tenuis. Lineage (NCBI taxonomy): Eukaryota > Metazoa > Chordata > Actinopteri > Atheriniformes > Atherinopsidae > Leuresthes > Leuresthes tenuis. Next base: position 22,609,332 of record NW_027325371.1, read on the forward strand.
CATAATTGTTTAATCCATAGATTATACTCACTGGGAAAAATGTGTTTATTTAATACAGTTCTGTCAAAGTTATTTATTGTAAGTGGCTTTGAAGGACACTGAAATATAAGGGTTCATTTCCCAAAGCTGTTCAATTCTCCACAGGTACAACAAATATTTCCATTGAAGAAAGACAATCAGTTAGTAGAAAACATCTGATAGCGGACAGCTGTATGATCTGCTTTTTTTTTTAAACAAAAGCAGGTGGTGAGAGGCAGAGGCAGGACCACAGTATGTGCTAATGGGCTGCTCTCAGCTCAGACAATAATAACAACAACAAAGTGCAGCATTGAACAGGCTCCCTTCAACCATTTCCAAATGTCATTCCAGACCCGGATGTAATGAGCCTCAGTGCAGAGTGAATGACTGGTAATTGCTGAACAGGGGAAATGATTTGTCACCATAGCTTCCTTTAGGTTCCACACTTTGTTTGCCTATGTGTTCATAGATATGTGTAATTTAGTGTCGGACTTATGTCCCCAAACTTTGGGCTTCTTTATCCGGTTGTCGGAATGCTGCAGGGAACTGGGCCAGAGATGTGACCCCTTAATGATGACCCAAGATGTAATAAAAGAAGTTTATAGATTGTCTGTGAGATCAGTCAAGTAGATGTCTGAGTTTTGTTGCAGGTGGTTCAGATATGCCTTTTGATAATGACAAGGAGGAAGAGGAGGGAGGAGGACAGTCTGTAACTATGCTAGCTGGTGTAAAAGGCTCATAGATTTAGCTCATTAAAAGGACTCAGCAATGAACTGGCACTTGTACTTGCTGCTTTTTTCTTCTTTGTATAAAGATTAAAAGGCTTCTTGCAACTAAAAAACAAAACAAAGAAAGAACAAACAAAAAAAACTTTTGCTTAAATGAGCAATAACTACAACTAGTAGAGTGCCCATTCAAAACATGCCTGTTTCAGAGTAAGGCAATTGTGGTTTAGGCAGTATGTTTCGTGTGAGGTGAAGGAACAGAACTCACATAATATTAAAGTATATTTTCAGTGAAAAATATTTAAACAGCACATATTGCTCCAAATTTAATTTCTTCCCCGAGAGACATATTGCAGTTGGATTTTTTAAATCTCCTATTTTGCTGTGATAGATTTTATGCATTTCATTAATGGTTCAGGAAACAATAAAATCTGGCACATATTTACAAGAAAAATGTCTGTTAACCTTCAAATGTCAAAACATGCCTGAAAATGTACTAGCAAAGCTTTTGTATAAGTAATTTTCATTTATATAAAGTACTGTCAAGGAATGCTAGAACAGCCTTTCTTTTGATAAAGGCTCATCGTTGCAGACACCATATCTGTGAATTCTAAACACAACACTAATTACTGGCTCTCAACTTTCTGTTGAAGTCAAATAGTTCTTGTTTTTTGGTTCTATTTGTTAAACACACAATGTGACTTAAGGGATAAAGTCAACACTGTCATAGAATATTTTCCCAAACAATCATTAGAAAAAATTTAATTCCATGCCAGATTTTCAGACATTCTTCTTTAAGAAGAAACAGAAAAAGTGCCTCGCCGGGGCACTTTCTGACATTCCCAGCATTAGGATGCCAAGGCCCTGCAGAGGTGACGTTTCACTGCGTCTACTTTGAGTGACAGATTCTGAACTGTTTCTCAACTAACAACTTAAGTTGATGACTCACGTACAGCTGTAGTTTCTGCATCAGTAGTCAGGAAGTTGCTTCAGGTAAGAAGAATTTTACATATAAAAGGTGTCTATCAGAGAATGCTATAACTAGATTTATTTCATCATCCTTTTCTTCACTGCCATGTGCAGATATGACAGAGGACGGCTACCTAAATTTTACTCCAGTAGAACTTGACTCTCTTGTTGACAGCACTATAGTTTCAATGCGTACAACACTGGACAATGTTTTCCCTCTGAAAAGGAAAGTAATCAGTCAGAAGAGGTTGGCTCCTTGGTATAATCCACAGCTGTGTGCGTTAAAGCAGACTGCAAGAAAGCTGGAGAGACAGTGGCGTTCCTCTAATTTAGAAGAGTCTCAATTAGTCTGGAAAGATAGTTATATATATTATAGTATAAGAAAGCCCTTTGTCAAGCAAGAACTGCTTATTATTCATCATTGATAGAAGAGAATCAAAATAATCCCAGGTTTCTTTTCAGCACTGTTGCCAGGCTGACAAAGAGCTCTGTTGAGCCATGTATTCCTTTAACTCTCAGCAGCGATGATTTCATGAGATTCTTTATCAATAAAATGGTTTCTATCAGAGATAAGATTAATGGAATTCTTCCCACTATTATCACTGATGTATCATCAAGTAGAGCAGCTTTAGAAGTATCTTTAAAACCTGATTTGTATTTAGACGGCTTCTGCCCAGTTGATCTCTCTGAGCTAACAACAGCAATAGTCTCTTCTAAACCATCAACTTGCATTTTAGACCCAATCCCAACATGACTGTTCAAGGAGGTTTTCCCTTTAATTGACACTTCCATATTGGATTTGATCAATCTGTCTTTGTTGACAGGATATGTACCTTTTAAGGTTGCTGTAATTAAACCTTTACTTAAAAACCTACTCTTGATTCAGAAGTGTTGGCTAATTATTGACATATATCCAATCTCCCTTTTTTGTCTAAAGTTCTTGAAAAAATAGTTGCAGCTCAACTTTGTGATCATTTACATAGAAATAATCTGTTTAAAGAGTTTCAATCAGGATTCAGAGTGCATCATAGCACAGAAACAGAACTGGTGAAAGTTGATACGATCGATCACATAATTCTGTTACAGAGACTTGAACATGTTATTGGGATTAAAGGAACTGCATTAGGCTGGGTTAAGTCATATTTAGCAGATAGATTCCAGTTTGTTCTTGTAAATAAAGAATCTACCTCACACATCGGGGTGAGTCATAGAGTTCCTCAGGGTCCTGTGCTTGGACCGATTCTTTTTATTTTATACATGCTTCCATTAGGTAAAATTATTAGACAGCATGGCATAAATTTTCATTGTTATGCTGATGATACTCATCTGTAATTATCTATGAAACCAATAGGTTGGTCAGACTACAAGCATGTCTTAAAGACATAAAGACCTGGATGACTCAGAACGGTCTGCTTTTAAATTCTGACAAAACTGAAGTTGTTCTCTTTGGACCTGAGCGCTTCAGGGAGAAATTGTCTAGTTATATAGTTACTCTAGATGGTATTTCTTTGGCTTCTAGTTCTACAGTGAGGAACCTTGGTTATTTTTTTTACCAGAATTTATCATTTGACGCATATATAAAACTGGTTTCTAGGACTGCCTTCTTTCACCTTCGTAATATTGCTAAAATCAGGAACATCCTGTCTCAGGGTGATGCACAGAAACTAGTCCATGCATTTGTTACTTCAAGACTGGACTACTGTAATTCTTTATTATTGGGCTGTCCCACATATTCTCTGAAAAGCCTCCAGCTGATCCAAAATGCTGCAGCCAGAGTTCTGATGAGAACTAACAGGAGAGATCATGTTTCTCCAGTTTTAGTTTCTCTTCATTGGCTCCTTGTTAAATTCAGAATATAATTTAAGATTCTTCTCCTCACATATTAGCTCTTAATCACCGAGGTCCATCATATCTTAAAGATCTCATTGTAAGGTATTTTCCTAACAGAGCACTTCGCTCCCAAACTGCAGGTTTACTTGTTGTTCCCAGAGTTTCTAAAAGTAGAATGGGAGGCAGAGCCTTCAGTTATCAGGCCCCTCTCTTGTGGAATAAGCTGCCAGTAAATGTCCGGGAAGCAGACACCCTTTCTACTTTTAAGATTAGGCTTAAAACTTTCCTTTTTGATAAAGCTTATAGTTAGGGATGGCTCAGGTAATCCTGAAAGATCCCATAGTTAAGCTGCTATAGGCTTAGACTGCTGGGGGACCTCATCTGTCACACCTTTCCTCATTTTGTTCTCTTTTTCCCCTATTTAATTTCTCAAATGATATTATGTACATGTGACATTATTGTGGTTATTAACTTGTATTTCCCTGTTCCAACAGCTATCCTTTGAATGGTGTTATGGTGTGTGTGTCCCCCCCCCCCCCCCCCCCCCCCCCCTCGGTGCAATCTGTTGGTTTCCTTAGCTCGGAAATTTTTTTTCTAATTGGCTCTATATAAATTAATTGGATTATTTTGAAATTAATTAATTGGATTTCATTGGATTATGATTACAATGAAATGAATTCCAGTTGGTTTGAATTAGACTATATTATTTTAGTGCCTTGAGATGACAATTGTTGTAATTTGGCGCTATATAAATAAAACTGAATTGAATTGAACTGAATTCAACAGACTTGCATGGCCTCATACAAAAAACATTCCTTCATTTCCAAAAACAAGATGAAGAGACCAATATTGGCTAAGGACACTCTTCAGTACTGTGCTAATGTCTGGAGTCACCCTTTGTTTCTATTTCTATAGCCAACATGAAATAGGTGCAGCAATTTTGTGAAAACATGCATGTTATTACAGTTAATTACAGTATTAACAAGCCAAAAGCAGAGTTTGCACAGTTCTAACGAATTTCAAAAGTCAATATTTGGTCTGAGCAACTTTATTCTTCAACACAGCCTGAACCATCTTAGACAAGCTTTCTGTCATTTCTTTAAGCAGTCTTTAGGAATAGTTCTCCAGGCTTCTTGAAGGACATTCCAAAGCTCTTCTTTGGATGTTGACTGCCTTTTGTTCCGTTCTCTGTCAAGATGATTCCACACTGCTTCAGTAATGTTGAAGTCTGGCCTCTGGGGATAATTCATTCTTCCATAAGATCTGCTGCCACACATTTTCAGTCCAGTTCTTCTGTCATTTGGCATACCTCAGCCTTTTCTCCCTTCTTTAAGAATGGCTTCTTGACAGTCACCTTTCCATGGAGACCATATCTGATCAAGGTTCAGTGAACAGCAGATCAACCTTCAACTTTCTTCAGATTTTATCAGGAGGAGAAAGAGGTGTGGTAGAAATCTGCAGAGATCTCCATGAATGGATTGGAGTGTCGTTTTTGTGGCTTGGCAACAACTGCGCTGAAGAGCAGGTAACACAAGTATGCTCTCTCGGTAGACACATAGGCAGGAAGTCAAAACCAACAGTTTAACACCTGGGGTGCAGAGATGCTCCTTCTTAGTGACCTGTCCAGGATTACACTATCTGTTGTTAACACGAACTGTAATTCCTCCTGCTTTATCCTTCCACTGTTACCTGTCTGCAGTCTCTGTCTGCCTGTAGAATCTGACAGCTGAAAGCTGACTTTCCTTCCTGATCATCAGGGCTTCAATCTTTTATATGATTAAGGCCTTCATGAGTCTGGTTTTTCTGGAGGTTTCTCTCTATTAAAAGAGAGTTTTTCCTTCCCACTGTCACCTTGTGCATGCTCAGGGTGGTGGATTGAAGTGTGACTCCGGCTTTCTCCCACCATTCAGAAACAAGCATGTTAGGTTAATTGGTCACTCTAAAATTCTCCTTAGGAGTGAGTGTGAGTGTGCATGGTTGTTTGTCTCGTTTGTCTTTGTGTGGCCCTGAGATGGACTGGCCTCTACAGGGTGTACCCTGCCTCTTGCCCAATGACCGCTGGGATAGGCTCCAGCCCCCTCGCGACCCGACCGACGGATTAAGCGGGTATAGAAAATGGATGGTTGGAATATATAATTGCATTACAGGGAATTGGATTGTGTTTGGCTGGAATTAAACTGAAGTGACTTTCATCAACATTTGTTGTGATTTGGTGCTATATCAATAAAACTAAGTTAAATTGCACTTCTCGTGATGATCAAAGGAAGCAATGGTTTAAACTTCTCTCTAATCACATTTTTGAAAGAATATTCCATTTGAAAACAAAAACCCCTCTGCTTTTATTTAAAAAAATGGAAACACTTAAAAGTAATTTAAAGTTATTATATTATTCCTTTAACTCAGCCTCTAAAGACACGTTATTGCATAGAATTTACAGCAATGAGAAAAAAATAAACTACATGACTGTATGTTGAGGTGAAATTGGAGAGCTGTGAAAAGGAGCAAAAAGAAGCAGAGTGAAATATTTAACCTTCGAGTTGTGGCATTGTAATGAACTCTTTGCCCGGGCGTCAAGTTTGTAAAGTGCAATTTCCATGTCATATTTGATCAAATGTGATGTTGTTGAAAGATGGCTTTTGCCCACATTCCCTTCTCAAGTGACTACTTTACATTCTGTGTAACAGCTTCCCTGAGGAAAATCAAACAGATTAGGTACATGCCAAACATATCAATGTATGTGAAAAACATATTTGTGGAAAAATGCTTGTTACAATTGGCAAAGATTTTCCACCTTTAGTATCCATGAGCTGGGTACAAGCCCTCACTAAAAGGTTCTGAAAATGTCATGAATTTGGTTCTCTTTTGATGTGTAATTACCATGATTATGTTAGGCTGTTGTTTCTTATTTAGAATAGTAATAATAATACATTTTATTTATAACGCACTTTACATTTACAAAAAAATCTCAAAGTGCTTCAGTAAGATAAAAAAAACATAAATAAGATAAAGGCAGGGACATTAAAATGCTATTTAAATGCACAAATAAAAGTAGAGAGTCTGTTAAATGCAAAAAGAAATAAAAACAGGTCAGAGCGTTTAAAGGCGTTTAAATGTTTTTAAATCATTAAAAACATTGGGTAGAAAGAAAGGTTTTCAGGCCTGTGTTAAAGTGTTTCACGGTCTGTGGAGCCCTCAGATATGGAGACAGAGCATTCAACAGCTGAGGGGCAGCACAGGAAAAGGTGAAAAGTTGTCTCCCATGGTGCAGGAGCGAGTCCTGGGAATGTGAAGGAGGTTGGTGTCTTTTAAGTAACATGGTGCAGCAGCGGCGGGCATCGATGATGTCATCCCAGTAGACGAGTGTGTAGAAAGCCCTCTATAAGCCCCTCGATAGCCACCAGTAACAACAACATTGCAGCTATGAGCTAACAGTGCAATAGTATGCGTTCATTCATTCATTCATCTTAAAGTATTGATGAAATAAAGACAGGTAATGCCTTATTTAGAAGCTGCATCGTCTAAGCCCCGTTCTCTCCCATTATATGGATATACGCGGATCTCGAGGAATCTAAATATCTTCCCGAAGGACGCCGGCTTTCACCAAACTGTTCTCGGTGAGTAGATAAACGTATTTCATGCCAGAAATAAGGTCTAGGTTTAAAAATACCTGAGTTCTCCTTTAACTATCTGTGTAGTGATGTTTAAGACAGTTGTAATTGTATAACTGGAGTGACAAAAAACTTGATTGTGAGCCTTCATGGTAAATTCAAACTATCAAAGCATGATCTACCATCATGTGCAGGGGGAACTGACTGCTCTTTATCGCTACTATTGCTGAACCTAGACTGCTGGCTTGTCTGGACCTCACTGCAGCTGGTAGCAACTGTTGTCTTTTTTTGAGGAAGAAGCTCTCAATATTTCTGCTTTTCTTCATATTCATATTCAATGTCCCTGGGGGAAATGTAACTCAATCACTCAATTGATCAATCTATCAATCAACCAATCAGTCAATACACTTTGAAGTAATAGCCTACATTATGTCTATCTATATTATATACAAATCACTTTTAATAACACAATTAACACATATTGCATCTCAAACGTTTGTGGCATTTGAATGCAATTTACTCTGCCTCTGCCTATTTAATCGTCTAAAAATATGTGAACTGTGAAGATGAGCTCATTGATACAAACAAATGGTCCTTTTTCTCCAAGAGAAAAAAGCCTTTAAACAGCCCTTAAATCATAGAGCACAGAGAAATAAACCACAGCTTGTTCTTGTGTTATAGATACCTAAATCTAGGCTTTCACACTATATTTCACACACTGGTTGGTCAAAAATATAAGCTATACTGAACACATCTGCAAAAACACCCTCAGTCCAGAAACGTTTCGTATTTCATGGTTGTATCCAAATAACAATAAAAAAAAACGCTAAAGTTAAATGCTTAACTCATACCTGCCAATACTGGGCTATGAAAAAGAGAGAGATTTTCTGGGGTAGCGGTTGGAATACTCCACTCCCCCTGAAATCGGCCCGACACAGTTTATAAAATGCATTTCACTTTAAATTCGGGGATAGTGCCAAATTACGAATCGGGACCAGGGCAGGGCTACTAAGCTAGCTACTGCAGTGTCTCTTAGCTGCTACTTTGTGCTACATAAAACTTTTCCTACACATTCAAACATTAAATTCACAGCCTCCAGCTGACCATTACTGCATTAGTTAAAAATGTAAAACTGACCCTAAATAAGCTCATTGGCTCCTGTTTTCTGTGTTGCTAACTTGACCAACTACCTATTTAGGCTATTTAGGCTATTTTGGGGTGTGGCCCGTGCCACCCCAGGCCACCCCCCAGAATCGCCACAGGCACAGCACCGCTTTGAACAACACATTTACTTTTCCAGACCATCATCCCTTAATAGTATTAAGGTTGTATATGCCAATGACAACGTCAATGCTAAAAGTCATGTGCATGGTGGTGAACCAATCAAACCCACTTTCATGTAACCCTGACACAGCAGACGATTGTTTCACAGAACCAGTCCCAGCAGGGAGTCAACTTTGCCCGCCCTGGACAAAAAGCAAAGTTTTCTGTTTATTTTATTTTATTTAGGTTTTGTTTTTTTGTCGGAGTAGCCATCTTCTTTTAAACCTATCTATCTGTATGATTTATCAATCATACAATCCAACCAACGAACGAAGGCAACATGTTAGCCAATTACAAAGGGTTATGGTCACCCGGTCACCAGAGCCGCAGACAATAAACAATGGAGATTACAAAATTATTTACACAAAAATACAAGGACAAGTGACGGTGCGAACAGGAGCGAGCAGGAAGCAGCGCCATACATTTCCACTTCTACTGGAAACGTAAGCACCAAAGTCAACAGTCACATTGGAGTTAACAATAATGGTAAGAGGGTTAGCTACAGCAGCTAGGGAGAAATAGGAGCAGCGCCAAGCAGCGTGACTCATCTGCATGCATGGAATAAACGTGAGTGATGACAACAACATAAGTACCAAGGTTTATGACAACATTACAGCTGTGAAGAATAGCAACAGGCCATTGCAGCCTAGTGACCTTGGCACAGAGAAGCCCCAAAGACCATTCATGCAGAACTTTTCTCAGGGAAAAAACAGAATGACCTTTTTTTTTTATTTAGGAATGAGTGGAAGGACAGGGTTTTAAGAAGGTTTCACACAGTCCACAAACGTTACTGGCTGCCACTCTATTAAAGTGGTTAAACCTTGCCTCCCTGACCACAGAGCCACTGTTCAACCTGAGGCAGATAAAATGTATATTGAAAAAGTATGCACCCATGAAAAAATGTTATACCCCCCTCTCTAATTTGTTTCTGGAGCCGGGTCTGCACAGAACCATCCAGGAGGCCCTCTGTAGAAACCATTTGGAATAGGACAAATAATTGAAAAAATAAAATAAAAGTTAGTCACTCGTAAATTCAAACCAATTAGAGGAATTAAGCAGGACCACACAGAACTAGCCAGGGAAAGGAACTGCCATTGCTGATATTTGTCACCTCTAAAACAGTAATTGCAAACTTTCTCTATAAACTTGTTTCAAAGCTTTCCACCATTTTTACTGCTACCTACTCCATGAAATTGGACATTCTGTCAAATTTTGCCCTACACTACCACTACTGGTCGCCTACATATTGCAACTTGTATTGCTTGTTTCTGAGGACATGTGCAACCAACGCTCCATACAAACGCAGCATACGCAAGGCAGTCATGCTAAAAACATGCATCTGTAATTAAAAGAAAGCATATTCCTGGCCCTAAGGTTTATAGTTTGGTGGCATGCGTTCTTTTGTGACAGACCATTACCTCAGGCCTCAAATTGTGAGGTGGCTCTACCATACATTCCATCACTCATCAGTATCCTTCAAACATTAATTAACAACTAAATTAAACACTTTTGATGACATTTTTTTATGTCCAGTAGCTGTGATCAAATTAAATCTAATGCTAATCTTTACAGTTGTTCTACTATCAGCTGAAGCAGTGAGTTGATACTATATGGTCTGATAAATACTACTGATGTGTGAACTATTCAGTCCAAATATAGGCTGTGGATATAAGGATTGAAAAAAGATTTGCAAGAAATAAAATCTAACATAGCTTATTTTAATTAGATTAAATTATGTTATATTCATATAGCACCACTTGACAACCTAATGCCATCTCAAGGCACTTGAAATGAAAAAAAAATACACCCTTCTGATCAAGCACGTTGACGTATGCGGGCAGAGAAAACACCCTTAAAATACACATACAGCCATGACAGTAAAATATTATGGAGGATGACCATCTTCCTCAACCAGTTAGGAGTGAGGACACAGGAAGAAAGAAAAGAACTGCAACAGTGAGACAGAGAGAGACAAGAGGTATAAACTGGATAAAGGACAGAACCACACGTCCAGCCTAAAAAATGAAGCCAAAGCAGTACCTTAAACCATCATTCTGATGGCCAGCAGAGAGCAACTCCTGTAGTCAACAAAAAAGGCTAGTTGTCACATGACCTCTTACCTTAGTTAACATTTGAGTTATGAGCTCTCAATTGCTAGTTTCAAGTTATCTTGAATACAGCTTGATGGGGCATTTTGGATTTCACTGCAATCAACCACCTGGTACGCTTGGTAACACCTGTTTTTTAAAAAATTGTGGCTTCCAAACAGTTCACAAATAATTTGTGAAGAATTGTTGGCTACATTCAGCTTTTTTTATACAGCCAATGTGATGAGGTTTAAGATTGTTTTAACTCTCCAACAGCTTCAGTTGTTGTGAGAATCTGACCACCATTTACTGGAACATTGGTATAACCTATTAGCATCAGTACGATTATCAAATGGATACATTAGACACTTTAGATTTTTTTTTTTAAGTGCAAGGTTTGAATTTTAAAAAGGGAGCTCAAGCCAGCATCTTCAACTATCTTAAGTATGCGACATTGTAGTGTAAATAGCTTATTCCCAACTCCAGTTACAATCTGTAGTACCTCTGTCTGAAATAAAGAATTACAACCATTTCATTATTACTGAATGGCTGATGATTGTTAATTACACAACATAAGATAACAACTAACTGCATCATCTAAGAGCTGACCTTTAATTAATGTCAGAATAACTAACTCATATCCTCAATCTGATATATTGTGCTTATGTGTGTGTATGAGACAAAGTTTTATCATCACATCTGGACGTTTGTTTTTGAAGGGGTTGCTGGTTTGTTGGGTCTCTGCAGCTGTTGCTGTGTGTGTGTTTTGAGCAGAGCTGCAGGTGAACGCCACAGGCTATCATAATCACAGGTCAGGGTCATTAACTCCTTTCTGTTGGTGTGTCTGCATGTCTGTGTGTGCGTGTGTGTGTGTGTGTGTGTGTGTGTGTGTGTGTGTGTGCGAGAGAGAGAGAAAGACAAAGGGGTAGATGTGCTGTGAGGGTGAACAGGTGGTGAACTGGTGTTCAAAGACAGGAGGAGAGTGCAGAGTGAGAGTGTGAGGGGGAAAAAAGAGAGCACAAATTAATATGGAAAGTGTTGAGGTACACTTAATCCCACCTCCTTTTTTTGAGCAATGGTTCGGATTTCATACCATGGTTTAACCATGCTTGCAAAAATTCAAGGCTTAAGTAATTTTTTTAATTATTTTATCCAACCAGACTATTTTGCAAGACCACTAAGATTATATGCCCATTAATCACAACATTGAAACTACTGAGAACCGAGAGACACTGCTAATGTCTTTACCATGAAATGTGCTTTAGACTCTGGTAGTCATTTGAATATTAATCTAACACAAACCACCCATCTAAACAATCTAAAAGCATGTAAATACATTTTACCTTGAAATCGAGCCTTATTGAGCAGGACTAAATAAATTCTGACAAACCTTCGACCGTGCTTGTTTATAATGACATTTTCTAACAAGTTTACTTCATTCACACTCATTTGTTCTCTAAAATTGCATAGGCATGAAGGGAAGAGTAAGGGTTGGATTCATTTTGTGAAGAACAAAGTTGAAATGTAGCAGCTTTGCAGATGTTGGATGGGCTACAACCAGCTCAGAGAATCTAAGATAAATTACATAATCTCATGTAGTTGTTACTGTATGTGCATGTAGTTAGTAGTTACTACAACACATGATTGATTTGTGAAGATCAAGCACTGCACTTGAGTCAAGGTTTCAAAGCAGCTTTGGTCAGTGTAAGATTGATGGGTTGATTTTGTGCAGATAAAGTTTGATAGAGATGACGATTACTGCCCACATCTGTCTCAGAGAGCTGGAATAAACAACAGCTTTTTTGATAAATGCACACCTGAGAACCTGCAACACACCCATAATAATTGGTGTGGGTAATCTAAGACAGCAAACTTAGTTAGCTGCAAAGTTGTCTAAGAAATATATCTTTATACTCAACTACTATAGCTAAATCACATTACAGTTCATGTTGGTTTGTACGAAGTAATAACAGTATTTCTTGTCTTTTTTGGAAAGTTGTTCAAAGTTAGCACCGCTTGAGAATTAACACTTCCAATCCTGGAAAGATTTATTTTTTTGTTATGGATTTCCATTACATTTGTTGTTAACTCTTCGTACTAAAAAGAAAATTAAAGAACTTTTTTTTCTTTTCTAATTCAGGTTCAAGGATGAGGATGGATATCCCCGCTATATTTAGCAAGAAGTCCAAGATGACCTTTGTCCTTGCTAACAGAGGGTTAGGTGTCAGGGGTCAAATGTCAACATGCTGAAATGACAGTTTATTTTTAGTGCAAACAAGACTGCTATTTAAGGCTACATAAAGAGGCTGGTCAGATAATTATACCACCAGTTGGTCGGCTGCCATTTTTCCACCCACCCTGCTGGTCAATTGTAGCCATATGTGGACAGACTAGGGGGTCTGCCTCACTGCCACCATCTGTTTGTGTTTGCATTAATTTTCTTCTGTGTAAATGGTGGCATCTTTCCCTGTGTTGTAAATGAACACCATTTTTAACTCTCCTGGAGTTTTTAACTTTGTGTAAATGTGACCATTTCTCTTACGCATGTACACTGCAGTAGCATCGGTGTACATGTGTGGTTTTTTTGTGTAAATGTTAGTATCTTTGAGTTGCTCTGTTGTTAGCCCAGCTTCGACTCTCTTCAATTTAGCTTCAGAAGTCAAAACATGCTGTCCATCTTCAGGCAGCCCACTGTAGAAAGAACCAAATGCCTCTGAAAGGTTTGTTTATGCCGCACCCTCCAAAACCACACAGATTCTAGCCTGAAGATGACATTTTACAGGATGTTTCAGTAAATGTAGTGTGGATGAAACTTTACTTCAGCATGACAGCCACATTACAGCGAATCACTTCAACAGGTCACTCAAAGGCCAAATGAAAAGAATTTAAGAAGTCAGAAACAAAGATATGTGTACTTTTGATATACGGTTGATATCTTAGAGCGATTATTTTAATGAGGAAATGAAAGGCAACAACTCAGATGCAGTTTCATAGATCAGTTACGCTATATGAATTCTGCAGTTTACTCTCTTTATTTCATTACAGAAACCATCTTTAATGTTTAGGTTCTGTTTCATCACACTCGTCAACTTCATGCCACCCGAGGCATCTGCTTTTCACTAAGACGTTCTGATAAATCCAGTGCAAAGGGCTTGCCCAGCACAAGGCAGCACAAGGCAGCACAAGGCAGCAGCAGACACCCTCACACCACACGCCAATTTTCTCATGCAGTAAAAAAGAAATTCACAACTGATGACGTTGTGGCATAAAAAGAGAACAACGCCACCGATACAGAAAGGACAGAGCAGCAACAGCAACATTTTCAGGGCAGTCAGAAGGAAAATAAGAAATATCCACTTTAACTTGTTTGTTCATTTACCATATGACACCAGTGTTTTTGGAGCTATGCAACCTGGAACCTGCATAAACAAATCAGTCTTTAACTTGTCAGGTCCAGTTATCAAAAATCGCTTTGTTCCATGTAAGTTAGCATAATACTCCCACTGAAGGGTCAATATATTACCATTTCTATAGCTGTGTATTACTGACAACATCCTTGTACTGTGTATGCCTTTGCAGACAGTGGCAGGAGTGTAAGTTTGAATTGCTATGGTAACTAAATTGTGTATCCATGGTTAAGAATTACCTTCTCTTTGTTTCTGAATTATTATCGTGGCTACATGGTCATTTTTTGTAGCTGTCAGGACTTTGAAGATGTGAATTGATATTCACTGAAGAGCATGTGTGATTTTAGGGTGGCCGTAAACAGCAGTCAGCGATTGCTTGTACAGAGCCTGTGCAGCACTAACACAACAGGGACACTCTTGGTTGAGATGTTGTCTCTGAAATGAAAAGTTGAATGGGGCACAACAAACTCTAAACTAAAAGTCATGTCATGGCGATGGTAATTTTATTCATAAAGCACATTTCATTGCATCTAAACCTAGTGTGTTGAACAAAGATGCAGGAAAATACATTGCACATTCAGATACACAGTCAAACAGAATTATAAATTGGAACAGAACAGAAATGTTTTCAATTCAGTTTTGAAGACACAGTTGTGATGGGTCTCAGATCAGCAGGTAGTTTGCTCCAGAGATCTTGACCACAGTAAATAAAAGTAGCTTCAACAGATTTAAATTTATTCTGGGAGCAACTTAGGCTAGAAATATGTTTGCTTTTCAATCACATATTCATTTAAGCAACTTGCTCTGCTGTGGTTGTAACTGTTCTACACCCGTTATCGAAGGATTCTACTAAGGAATGTGCCTACTTGAGGCATTGAGTTCCTCCTTTACTGCAGACTTTCTCTACAAGCTTGTCTTCAAAACTTACATTTTTACTCCTTACGACCTTATAACCGTACATTTGGTTAAATTTGGACCTACACTGCCCCTACTGTTCATCTATATTTTGCAGCTTGTGAATGCATTGCGCTCGTTCCTGAGGATGAGCACAAACAACCTAACACAAGATATGCGAGGCAGTCATGATAAACATGTGTATCTGTAATTTAAAGGAAATTTATTACTGGCATAAAAGACCTGCATCTGATGACCAGAGACACCCGATCAGGTTATATGCAGTCAGCAAATCAGAGATGTACTGGAGGGCCTTCTTCTTTAGGTGCTTTATGGACAAGTAAGAGGATTTTAAATGTGTTTCAGTGGCCAGTGGGAGGACTTCAGTGCAGGAGTATACTCAAATTTCAATGTTCATGTAAGAACTCTAGCTGCTGCTTTCCAAATGAGTTGAAGTCATCCTACTTTGATTAGATGATCCTGCACATAAATCATTACAGTATGAATGAATGTCGCAGCTATTTGTCGCAGTCAGTTTGAGATACAAATGTTGTAACTTCAGATATATTCTTGAAGTGGTAGAATACCTCTGAGCAATCCCATTTAACACACAGAGCCAAATCAGTGGTTGCAGATTCACATATTTATGTAATGTGATGTCTTCTGTAACGCCAGTCACTACAAATAAAAGGTGATCAATCAGTATACATCATGATTGCTGTGGTTTGCAGCTGTTGTAAACTCATCGAAAATAAATATTTTACAATTACATATTCCCTTTTTCTTCAGTGAAATAAGTAGAAACAAAGCAGTCATACTCAGTAAGACTCACAGCAATCAGAGCTGTTTCTGTATTTGTATTGAATATAATTCCATCTGGAGAAACACAAGAATTCTCTCTTTAGTATCAAGGGGTTTATAATAAAGACTTTTTAATTTGCTGCTTAGATGCTGAAGTATCTGGAAAGGAGACAATATGTGTGTGACAATATTTGAGAAATCAAACTATGGAAAACACCTTGTGAAGACATGTACACATAGATAAACTCCCTACAATACCAGAATCATTTGCATGAATAAATCCCCACAAGCTTCGGTTGCTGATTCACTCGTCTCACTTGTATGCATCACATCTGAGCACTCTCATTTCTGTCTTTTTTTCTATTGGTTAGTATTTCTATTAGTTTTAAATTCCTTTTCATATTGCTTTAATTTTTTAATTTTTTTTTTTTTTCAGGTTTATTTTTTATCTTCCTAATTGTTTTCTGTCCAATGTTTCGTTTTGCTTCTTACCTATCATGCACTACAAGACTCATTTGGCTCTACAACCATTTTTTAATCATAGTTTGTTTTTGCATTACAGCTGAAACACAAGAGCTACTTAACAGTGGTTGCTCATTTATTGACAGTCCAGTGGTTGCAAATACTTTTTTAATATTTCGACATACTGGAAAGTCATCAAATTAAGTGTGACAGCATCATATGAGCTTCTCATTAACAAATGCTGTGTTTGTTTACTGTGTAGTCAATTGAATTTAACTGTACACAGACTGAATAAAAAGTTTCCCATTTGGCCGGTCCTGTTGTGAGAACAGGAGACTCATGGGGAATGGAGAAGTGACTCATGTTGTGACACAGAGCGAAAGAGAGACTTTGTAAATTACCGTTATTTTTTTGAGGATCAAATGTTTATGGAAGCAGAACTTTGATCATTGAAGCGCATCAATGTGCTTCCACCCTGTCTACATTAAACACACACTCTAAGAAGATCTGAGCAGGTAGTACTGGGGCAGTGAAACTTTGTTTGTTTGCAAATCAAGATGGTCAGTTTGAAATTGGGAGTGTAATCTGTTAGTAGAAGAAAAGAAATCTCTAACACAGAGTATGCAGGCGATTACTTTATTTTATTATTACTCCTCTGTTTAATGTGGATGAGAGTGGTGACTATTAGTGGCGACTATAGGCTAATAGATGATTCAAAGATGTCACTTTAAATACACACTGGAGTGGCATAAATAGATGCAAAGACATACTTGGAACATATTTCAACTTGCATGATAAATTTCTTTCAGCTTTCAGGATTTGTTCTGAAGATCAGCCACGGGAGAAATTCCCATTACAGTGACAGTTTGTGCGTCCACTGCTTGTTGGCTTACAATTTATGTGTGTACAGTGACTGCTAATATACACAAAGAAATCAGAGGTCAAATTTGCTGCAATGACCTGAGGTTAAAAATGTGCTTTTGTGTGCAAAAATGTGTTTAGACCATGTCAGGACCATTATAGAATCAAAGTAAAAAAATTGTAACTCTATTCTTTTTTAAATCTACTTTAATGGGCCCAATAATGTGCTTCTGGAGGATCTTGATGTTAGCTAAGTCATGATTAAAAGTTTGAAAGAAAACATAGAATCAAATGAGAAACTGCTGCGTGTTCTAAGGTTGTGTAGAGTTCTGCTTTGCCTGCTGATCCCTATCAACCAAACAGACGGCTGGAGCTCAGTAGCTCAGCTTCCGCTGCAATTAACTTGTCCCTCGGGAGAGCAAGAGAAACTAAAAGCTCAGATAGCTTCTCTTTGAGACTATCAATGAGTCAGTAAGAGTGATTTTGTGTGTGTGTGTGTGTGTGTGTGGGGGGGGGGGGGGGGGGGGTTTCCATGTGTGTGTGCATCCTTACAGTATGTTATGTGTGTACACGTTTTTCTTTTTTTGTGATTTGAAACGCCAAAGTGACCATGTCAGAAATCTGAGCTCACCCACAAAAAAATGAAAAAAACTAATGTGCCTACTTGAGGCATTGAGTTTCTCCTTTACAAATGGCCTCCAGCTTCCTTTTATTTGAAAACTGAAAGTCGATACACTCTGAGGTTAAACCTGTGAAACAGTGACCGGTGTTGGAAATATCCGATTTATTATAATCTCTAATCTCTTTTCTCTATTAGCCTTGCGCAATGTTTTGGGACAACCTGTTGGGGTGAGTAAGACCAGTGATTGACGGATTTAGGTTAAATTAGGATGATGAGGTCTGTCCTTGCTGTTCATAGTTAAGAATCCCGGCATGTACAATTATGTGTGAGAGCATCTGTTTTGAGACTGAACTGAGATGAAATTACTTAGATTATTTAAATGAAGTTAAATTAAATTTGAGTAAAAGCAGCATTAGCTATTGCATATGCATCCATGTGGTACAACTGTGGCTGGCATGCAGTCACAAGATTGAATTATAAGTTCTGTAACTAATGTACATTTTCACATTTATAAATTCTTTATTCAATAAAAAACTCGTAAATTGGCATTTTTATACTCAACTGTTAATATAGACTTGTGTAGAATGTAAGTGAACAGCTTTTCTGATCTTACTGGTGTTTCACGTTGGTTGTATCTTTCTTCTCTCCGTTGACAATATAAGCAGCAGTATGGTGGCAATGGTAATTCAAGTTGGCTCAAAATAAGTGTAATTATTCATAGCAAGGTTACTTAAAACCTCTAAAATTGAGCTGACATGATACCTATTGGGGGCTGCACGGTGGTGTGGTTGCTAGCACTGTCACCCCACAGCAAGAGGGTTCCAGGTTCAACTCCCAACTGGGGCCTTTCTGTGTGGAGTTTGTATGTTCTCCCTGTGTATGCATGGGTTCTCTCTAGGTACTCCAGGTTCCCCCCACCATCCAAAAACATGCATGTTAGGTTAATTGATGTCTCTAAAATTGTCCTTAGGAGTGAATGTGAGCATGTGTGTGGTTGTTTGTCTCTGTGTGGCCCTGTGATGGAATGGCTACCTATCCAGCATGTACCCCACCCCTCGCCCGATGACCCCGCACCAGACTGATAGTCCAGGACCCCGGGTAAGTGGGTATATAAAATGGATGGATGGATGGATGACATCTATTGTAAACATACTGTAAAAGACACAAGAGACAGCAGTTTTATCTTAGTCTTGGAACTAATAACACGGTTAGTTTGGACAGCATCGATTATATCAATATTTTGCTATGCTGAGAAATGACCAGATTCATGAGATTCATGAAAATGAATGGTTAGGAATTTTGAATTGAGGAATTACATGGGCTTACATGAGTTTATGAGTTTATACAAAGAAAATGTCTGCATGCATGCAGAATCGTTAGATCCATATCATCATCACATTCTTTGTGACGCTACATAATATGAAGTCTTGTGATACGGGATCAGAGATTTGCATACAAAGTGGGCACTGCATAAACTGTCCTGCCTTTGAGAGCTGTGGGACCTCAGTCTGCCCTTTTCCTCGTCTGGATCCACAGTCTTTTTCTGCATTTGACAAAGGACTGAGATTCCCTTGGAAAGCTGAACAATTTCATTCTTCTTTTTTGGTGGTTGTTACAGTTAACTCTCTTGTCATTTCTCCTTACAAGCTTTTTTTTAGAAGGTAAGCTTTCTGCTCTCTAGCTGCGAAAGAGCCTTTGTGATGATGTTGTACATAAACACATCTATCAAACTTTGGTAACACTGCAGAACATATCATCAAAGTGTATCAGGGTACAGATAGTGTAGTATATAATATCTTCATTATTATATAAATTTGAATGTCATATTACTGTGTTAACAATTGCTTTAAGCTAACACATTTTCTTCTTTTCAGGCATTTCATTTTGAGATCATAACAATATGGCAATGAGAGAAAATCAGAGACTGGCCTCAGCTTTTGTTTTGCAATATTCAAGCGAATATCCAATACAGCTATAAACTAAAATTTCCTTAAAGTTTAAACATGATCAGTTTTGGAGGTTCACTGTACTTTGTTACAGTGAAAAGCGAAGTGAGTATTTTGCAGGTAACATTTCTAAAGTGATTTTGTATTAATTGTATTAATTCGGAATCAGTGCAGATAATTAGTTTGTTTGAGGACACTGTTAATTCAACACAGTTTCATCAAAGTTCTGTTGCAGAAACTGTGATTACTAGTTCCATAAGTCAAGTTTGCATCCTGTTTGACCCTGTGCTTTCCCCATTTGATTTAGTTTTTAACATCACTTTTCAGTAGCTGTTTACCTTTACTTTTTTGCTGTTTGGTTTAAATGAAAAATGAAAAAAATAACTGTTTAGTTTTAGGATAGAATCAGCTTGTTCTTAGCACGTTTAATCATTTTCTGTTTCTGGCCTACCAGGTGACTCCTAGCCCCTCAAAAAAGCTCTTTTCCTATATCGGTTGTTGCTTATCAGTGCCAAAAAAGACGTCTTCATTACCCCTTGCTGTTCCTCTTCTGTAATTTTTCCCTGCCAGACAGAGGTGACTCATCCCTGCATCAGCGTGTCCTTTTACACATAAACGGGGTCGTGGAATCAGGTAAGTCATGACAGTTTTATTGGTCAGAGCGCCAAGTTCTGCGTTGCCAGCTTGATGTGTGTGAGCACAAAGTATGCATGCCACTATCTCCCTTGCTGGCTCTGAGGTGTAGATCAACTTCAACCCTCTCAGTGCTTTTACAGATGACACTGATATGTAACAAAGACACATCAGTCATGGTTCAAAAGGCATGTATGAAAAGGCCCTAAAGACACAAAAGGTGTTTAAGACACTAAAGAAACCTTGACATATTACTTTAAAATTTACGCTTGGTGTTGCAAAAAAAAAAAAAAAAAAAGTACAATTTATGTATCTGTAGTTATTCTATAGTGGACAGCAGTTAATTCACACATTTTACGATTGAATTCAACCTGAACAAAGACACACCTACACACCTATTTATGTTTTTGAGCTATTAGCCAAAAACAATGACATTCACTGGCTGAACACACCATCTCCTATTTCAGATCATCCTAAATCCTACAAGTCCTACAAGGCCATTGCTGAAATAGAGTCAGCTGTTGGGACTTGTCTACCTTATGAGCTTTATATAAAAAAGGCTGTAAATACCATCTAATCAGAAGTGGGCAGCCCACCTCCCCCAGCCCTTAGAGTCTGAAAGCACATCCAGTCAATCTCAATCAAGACTCAACACTCAAAGGAGATTGTTATTGTTCACCAGACCTCTGTTTATTGTTTCTAATTTAGCGTGATGGTTAAGACTTGGGTCTTTTAACATAAACGGCACCACCTATATGAATTAACCACTCAGGGATCCCCCTCGTCCCTTGAAGCGGTTGCATTGCCTTGGCTACAAGGGACCTTGGGCATTACTGCTGCTGGAGCCAACTTCATGCAGCACAGGACCACCATGGTCATCTACTGTTAGACACTGAGGTCTTCTTCAAGGGATTCAGGATGGGGAAGTCCACCTCATAAAAGCACACTTGCCTGGGTATTCGCAGCCAGAGCAGCTCCTGCCTCACATGTCCACGTAAAAAAGGTTTATACCATAAATCATAAGTGATTAGTTGCTCATGGCAACATGCTTTGCGAGAGAAAATGGGACTTTTATGTAATGGCAGGCTTTGTGTGGAGAAAGCACATTGCTTAAGCAGGACTGTGTGTATTTTGCAGGGTGTCAAAGCCTGTTCATGTGAAAAGCTGTGGGAGCATACACATGAACATTTAAGAGTGTTTTTCTTTAATTAAATGTTGAAAACTTGGAGTCAAGGCTCATGTAAAAGACAGCAGAAACTAAATGTTGCTGCTGTTGGGAAATTACCACAAGACTGAAATTCCATTGCTTTTCTTCCCCAGAATTGATATTTCACCACAAGTTCGCACATCTAGTGATTCTAACTGGCTCAGGTCAAAAAATAGTTTGTTAAATTCCAAAACTCTATTAGCTCAAATCAAAGAAAAGGGTTCATTTCCTTCAACTTTAAAGGTAGGCAGACTCTGTGCAGATACATGTTTTTTTTTTGGATTCCGACAATGGCAAGAAGCATCTGGTAACACTTCTGTGTAATTGCTGCTGAGAAACTGAGAAGATCTGAGAGCAGAAGAAAATTCCAACATGTTTTTCCGCCGTCCTTCTCCTGCCCTGTTCGCCTCGTGTTGGAATTTCACCCGGGTTTGGGCAAAACAAATGAGAGGGGTATTCGAAAAAAAAGCCCTGAATGTAATACAGGGAGGCTTTTTTTCAGTGACTATTTATTTTGTATGTGCAAAAGGTATTTTCCAGAATAAAGTTGTGAGGAGATTTAAATGAATATATGTCACACTAACAAAAAACTAATGACTCTTAATAAATAATTGCTCATTGCTCAACATAAGTTGAATTGATGTGGTGGTGATCACACTCTTATTCTCAGATATCACCAGACCTTTGAGTCCTCTTATTTAAAGGGGAACTCCGGTATTTTTAAACCTAGACCTTATTTCTGGCATGGCATACGTTCATCTACTCACCGAGAACAGTTTGGTAAAAGTCGGCGTCCTTCGGAAGATATTTAGATTCCTCGAGATCCATATAACAGAGTGAACAGGGCTTAGACGATGCAGCCTCTAAATAAGGCATTATCTGTCTTTATTTCATCAATACTTTCAGGTGAATGAATGAATGAATGCGTACTATTGCACTGTTAGCTCATAGCTGCTGTGTTGTTGTTATTGGCGGCTATCGGTGGCTTATAGAGGGCTTTCTACACACTCGTCTACTGGAATGACATCATTGACGCGCGCTGCTGCAGCACAGCTCATTTACTCCGTGCTCTGTGACAGTTGGCTAACTTCACACGTAGTTTGCTATTGATAGTTTTATGCAACATGGCAGGATATTTATCATATTTTTTCACCTTACCGGAGTGAATGAGGTGTGCTACAGCGGCAGCTGTTTTGTTTTTACAGGTGTTGCAGCTGGTTGTCTGGTTTTTCATTGTTTGTATCTTTCTATTTCTGTTCTGTTTCTTTTTCTTTTCTCTTCCTCTTTCCCTATCCCCCGGTCCAGTTCAGCACTATTTCATGTTAAGTATTGTAACAAAAATAAATAAATAAGTAGTTGATGGGCATCAAGGGGAGCTTTACATTCATAAAGCTTCCCTTGGCAAAGCAAATCTCTTTGGCATAAACAGTATTCAGATTACAATTCTGCTGCCATAATGCTGGACAGGACAAGGGGAAAAAAAAATCTAATACTCCTTTTCGCCATACTCCGCAGCTCTTTCCAAATAAGCTTTTTCTTCTCTACACCTTCCCAATTCAACCACTGTCCCTGCTTAGCCTGAATCACTGCCTTTGTATCCCTTAACATTTCCTGCTGTCTACGAACCTGCTCAATAACTAGCTTTCTCTTCTCCTTGGGACCTGTTCTACTCCACACCAGTTTGCCTGGGCCAAGCCCCAAGCCCCTCGAGCTATTTGAACATTACCCACAATTTCTGTATGTTTAAGAGTTGCTTCTGCCTTCTGAGCTGCCATTTTTGGATTCCATTTCCTCCCCTTGGTTGGGTTTGGAACCACCTTACTAACTACTACATCTTTACTCCCAGCTAACAGGAGCTCTGTCCTAACTTTAGTACATTTAAACTCCTCTACTAGACTAGATCTGGAGTATGCTATTCCCATACAGTGCCACAGTATTTAAGCATCTAGGAACACCTAGCCATTTCCTAATGTAAAAGCTAACTAATCATTCATCTCTGTCAGGTACCGCCTACCTAAACTCTTTACTGCCTTTTCCCTAATTATTGGAATTGTTTCTTCATTTATTACAACTTGCTATAATTTAATTCCCCTCTACTTATTAAGATACTTCTAGACTTAGTAGGTTGATTTTCATACCAGCCTACTTTAGATTTTTATTAAGTCTCTCAAGTATTCTCTTCATGCATGGCACTGTTGTAGTCACCAATGTCATGTCATCCATGTAGGCCCTAATTGGTGTAAGATGCATTCCATCCTGATTTCGCTCTCCACCTACAACCCACTTGGAAGCTCTAATAATTATCTCCATCACATACTCTGCCATAATGCCTATTTCTAGCCTCTTCCAGCCTGCTGTACTTAGGCACAGTCTAATATCCTGGAAATATTCTCTTACAAAGTTAACAACTCTAAAATAATCAAACCCTTTCCATTTAAGGCTATGTGACACTGAATCAAATGCATTTGCTTGATCCAGAAATATAACATGCAAGTCTTTTTTCTCAATCTTGGCTGTTTGAATCTGATGCCAAATCATACTAGTGTGCTCTAAACACCCTGCGAAACCTGGTATTCCTGCCTTCTGCACAGTAGTATCTATTAAGCTATTCTTTTCTAAATAACTAGCTAATATCTGTGTAACTACACTAAAGAAAATCTTCCCCTCTACATTTATGAGAGAGATCATCTGGAACTGACTCATGTCCGAGGATTATTTCTCCTTTAGGATAAGAATGGCTCTTGCCCTACGCCATGCTCTAGGAATACACTGTTTCTATTCTTAATTGCCTCTAGAAAAACTTTAAGATATCAGGTGCACTGTTATAAACCCAGTAGGGGACTCCATTTGGCCCTGGGGCGGACGAAGCCTTTGAATGCCGGACTCCCTCCTCAACCTCTTTCCACCTAGGTGGTCTAACCATCTTATGAGCTATCTCTCCTAGTGGTGAAATGTCAGGTGGAAAGCCTACAACTCTGCGCTGCTCAAGATCTGAATATGTATTTCTTAGATACTCTTCCGCCTCTGACTATGATGCCTTAAGCTGCCCTCCCTTTTCCTGGTTAAACAACCGATTAATAAACTTGAATGGGTCCCTGTAAAACACAGTCCTTACATATTCTGTATTCTTTCTCTTTTTCCTAAGATATTCAGCCCTTCTGAGTATTGTTAGCCTGCCTCTCAATTCTTCCTGTAAAACATGAATTCCATCCCTCTCTTCCTATGTAGCTTTTTTCCACTGCTTCCAATTTCTCCACCCTGGACAGGTCGCCAGCCCATCACAGGGCCACACAGAGACAAACAACCACAAAGAGAACCCACGCATACACGGGGAGAACATGCAAACTCCACACAGAAAGGCCCCAGATGGGTATCGAACCTGGAACCCTCTTACAGTGAGGCGACAGTGCTAACCACTACAAGTGTAGCCCCCCAATATGATTCATTTAATTCTTAATCTTGCATGTCTCTAGATTATCTTTGCACCATTCATAACTCCATAATTATTTCAGAAAAAGGGAGAGTTTAAATCTTGGGAAGCGTCCTCCTGAGAACAGAGGACTCGGGGGAAGAGTCTTTTCTGATTGGTTAAAATCTTGGGTTTGCAGAAGGGTCAGGGGAAAGGTCACTGTTGGTGATACGTGTATGCACACTACTCTGTGTTAACGCCAGCCAAGAAGCTAAAACTTGCAAGTGTGAGGGCTGGCATCTAAATTTAAAGCACCGTCCTGTCAGGTGGGGCCAGAGGTAGCTCCCTGCCTTTATAAGGACAGGTGAAGGCAATTAGTGCCTCTTTGGTTGAGGCCTGGTTGTGTGGCAGGATTGCAGTGTCCATGCAGGTAAAGGAGAGTGAAGGAGAACGATGTGTTTTATTGCCTTATGGGAAAACTAATACGGCCTCTTGTATATTTGGTTGTGGTGTGACTGTCCTGGGTGATCCAGATTGAGCATGGCATGTAGCCCTGAGCTACATGCCAGCTAAGAGGTATGTGTTAGTGAATTTTTGGGTTTTCATTTAACTTTAGACATTACTGATATATAATCATTTATAAAAGACTCAGCTTTCCTTACCTCTTCCCTGTTTAAATCAGAATAGAGCCCATTAACTATTGTGTCGCTTTTTCAGCAGAGCCCCATATTGAACCAGATTTAAGGCCAGACTACTGCTTTGCCTGAGACAGTTTGCCAAGGCTGTTGGTTTATATGTTTACTGACTATACAGCTGAAATAATATGTGGATGGTTGGAAATTGTGTCTTTACATTGACTGTAGTGATACTGAACCTCTAGTGACTACCCTGTTGAAAGAAATTATGATGTGGGGAACCAAGAGTCGCTGGCGGTTGTCTTAGCCCTTCAAGAGTGGCGGCATTGGTTGGAAGGAGCGGCTCACCCATTCATAGTATTGACTGACCACAAGAACCTGTCGTACGTCCACTCTGCCCACCGGCTGAACTCCTGCCAGGCTCGGTAGGCTCTATTCTTGAGCCGTTTCAATTTCACCCTCACTTACCAAGAACGGTAAGAACTCTTTCTCTCGTCAGTTTTCTCCCACACATACAGATGAGGCTGCAACGGACCCCATCCTCCACACGTCCTGTGTGGGAGGTGCCATTCAGTGGTTTGCTGAACAGGAGGTCCTGGAGGCGCTTCAACAGTACCCATCCAAAGAGTCGACTCTTTGTTCCCCCACTGGTAAGAGCCTCAGTACTCCAGTGGGGGCATTCTTCTAGAATCGCCTTCCATCCGGGTAAGCTGTTGCCCTGATTCGCCAGCGCTTCTGGTGGCCCTCCATGACCACTGACGTCAGGGAATTTGTCATGACTTGTGCTGTCTGTGCCCGCAACAAGCCCTCACACCGCCCCCTAGCTGACCCCCCTCTCCTCCCCCTTGTATTATTGACGGCCACCCAGCTTATACAGTGAAGGTCATTTTGAGGTTTCCAATTCTCTGTGTACTGGGAGGGTTACGGTCCTGAGGAGCGTTCCTGGGTCTCGAGGTTGCTCATTCTCGACCCCCGGCTTCTCTCTGAATTTTACACTAAATTCCTGGACAAGCCGGGTCGGACGCCAGGTTAGAGGGGTGTACTGTTGTGCTTGGGTTTTTCGGTTGTTTCTCCTGTGCATTTTCTTTTCATTTGTCTGTCTCTCTCAGTATTTAGTTTCACCTGCAGGTGGTTGAGGGGTGGCTCCACGCTGGCCCACCTGCGAACAATTCTCCATAAAAGAATGCTCGGGACTTGACTATGCCACCAGATAATTCCGTATGTTTGGTCTGAGTCACGGAGTCTTTACAAAGATTCTTGTTCAGTCTTTCTTGGTGCTTAAATAATACTTTGCCACCTCTGTTTTTTTTTTTGTTTTTTTTAAGTCTGCAGAGTGTTCGTGAGCGTCTTTCTTTCTTTCTTTAGTTGTTACCCATATTGGATCTCCCCAGCCATTGGCTGGGTGTTTTTAGTTTACATTTTTTCCAAGCAGAGCTTGAATTTTCTTTTCACTATTGTTTTTTTTTTTTGGATTTTAATCTCCCTCTGGTTTATTGTCTCCTACTTGTGGTTCCAGCCTCCTGAGGAGAAGTAACATTTTCTTTGGTAATGAAGGAGGAAAAAGCCTACTTTTTTTGAATACCCATGTTCACATGTACTTCTATATACATGTCTATTACACCCTCTATGTAATCGCACTTGGAACAGATTTACATTGACTCATATGATCTTAGTTTCTCTGCTATTTCTTCTTGAACACATTTCAATTTAAACCTGAAATGTGAAATGTAAAGGAATAATAAACAGAAGCATACTGGATCATGAAATGTTATCAGAAAAGCTATAAAATAATCAGATATGATAAAGAACCAGAACTGATATAAAATTAAATTACAGGTTTATAATTTTGTTACAGTTCAGCAAGAAGCAACAAGTACAACAGAGTGGGAGATATGGGTGTTTGTTTACTCTGTAGTAAGATATACAGTGACTTGACCTGACAGTTTGTTTAGTTCTTAATCTGCTGAGTGGTAGCATTTTAATCCTGAGATTGCATGGTGGACAGAGAGGAGACCTGGTTTCAACACACAGACACTGACCACACACACACACAAAGATGCAGCCTGCTATCACCAAAATAAATACTTTATACCCACACTTAACCACATTTCACCAACATACCCAACCACACCAGTGAGCCCACCCTGACTCTGTATCCCAATCTGCCGTCCCGACTGACTTTAATTTAGCGTTTCAAGTCTCTGTGTGGCACCAGGGTGGCAGAGTGGCAGGGTGGCACCACTGAGGATTTGTGGGTGTCTATGCTGCCAGAGGTGGAGGAGTGAGGGTGCATATGCCTTCAAGCTGTTTGCCGGCTTCAAAGCAGTTGTTCATTTTGTTTGGTAAAATGCTGCATTTTACACACTGTCACTTCTACTGAGCACTTTGGAAATTACTGCTGTGAAGCTGGTTTGCAACCTTTTATCTTTTATCACTTGTACTGATGCCAGCATGATGCTGGCATGGATGTGGAATTACTATGTATTTTTCAAATTATGTGAAGAACACAGAAGGAAGCATGACATAAAGAACAAAAGAAAAATACACTTAAAAAAATAGAAAATATTAAATATATACTTGAACCGAAGGTGAGGATGACAAAGAACTTTTGACGGGGAAATCTAGAACCACCTGAAACAAACAAAAAAACTTCAGTGTAAATTGCAAATGAAAACCCCAAACAGGAATTTAATGGAATGATTTAAATGATTTGCTATTTTGCCACTCATAATATTCAGACTTTTTCTTTTTTTACTTAAGATGATGTGTTTAAGAAAAAAGTCATGCACTATTTGGCAGTAAAAAAAAAAACTCTCAGGATTCTCTCCCTTTTGCATCATGGTTTTAAAGCTAGTATGATCAAGAAGAGCGCTATGTAAAATGTAAATACACGCAGAATCACTGGATCGAGTCAAAGTAAAGTGTATGAGGGAACATGTTCATAATTTTGATAGATGTATGAAATGGCAGGGAAGTTATATCAGACGTTGTCTTGATGCACTTTATAAAGCTCATTTACTCTTCTGTGATGGCAGCATTATTGCAAAGAAGTACATTACATTTTAGAGTATCATAAACTGCCTTCAAAGGAATGGCTAAGAGAGAAGAGGGTACGAGTATGGTACTGGCCTGCCTGCATTCTACTAACTAAGTAATCTACTAACAAAATGCATCAAGTTGATTAGTAAAAACATGACATATTTTGGGTTCATACTGTCTGCAACTAAATGAAAATGCAAATACATGTACGAATAAATGGTTACTTATTACATATTTTTGCTGGATTACTTTAGAAAAACAACAACTATGATCTCAGTCAGAAAATCAAAGCTATGGATGTCCATCTTGAAATGTGTAAGACTTTGGATTCTTCACTGTGTTTGTCTTGTAGCTGCATTTTCCATTTTACCCTGTTTTCAACCAAAGTAACAAAAAAAAAAGAAAACAAACCCTTCAACATCGAAACTTCAACATGTTAGCTGTTGAGTAGAGGCTTCTTATTGTCTAAAAGTCCATGTAGCTGTTTTATCAGAGAGAAACATCCCGGTGCTGATGGATTTATACACACACTGGCTGCTGCCTGTCTAATCAGAGATGATCTTAAGCTCTAATTCAATCTGCCCTCTCACCCTCAGAAGGATGATGGAGCCAAAACAGTCTGTGTTTAAATGACCACCCACACAAACAGACAAACACACTGAAATACATGCAGCCAACTAGACAGGCAAAAAGTAAGCAGGGCAAGGTGGGCAGACACAGACAGGCAGCTTTGGTATTCATCAGTCAAACCACAGAAGGCCTTTGGGGAAATTAATGTTACTGTGTTTGTTAAAAACTGTCTCTGATACACAGGTGAAGTCAGACAAAAAGGTATCAGTATAGAGTCAGCAAAGTTCAGAAAAACAGAGGCTGTTTAGACTAGTTCTGTAATGGACAGAGAGATAAGTAGGCTAATCATTTCATATGATTTATTTATTGAATTCAGTATTTTTACAATATACTTTGTAATCCCCACACAACTCATGTAGAAACAAACCTAGAACTTAGTTATCTAATTTTAACAATCAAATACTGCTGTAAATGTGCCAGAATTGGCCAAAAAGCAATTTTGTTGTTGTTGTTGTTTTTTCTTTTTGCTTTTGAGAGCCAAAATTCAGTTCACATCAGGGTCAATGCTTTTTATATTAAATGATAAAATCCTGATCTTAATGTCCAGAAGGAACTTTTGAAGGTTGATAGCATTTCTGGCTCATGAACCCAAATTGGGAGTTGGTTCCTCAACAAAGGGCCCTGAAGTGAAGGGTCTAAACTCGCCAAGTAAACCTGTAGTCTGAGAGCAAAGTGCTCAGTTGGGTAAATATTGAACTAGAGATTTTTAAGATAGAATAAAGCATGGTCATTAGGAGATTTAAATGACTGTATTTGGAATTTGGAATACTATACTGGATTTCGCAGGTAGTCAGTGGAGAAGTGAGAATTCTAGTCAGAACTCTGTAGCATTTTTGATCGGCTGAACACTTTTCAGACTTCTTTTGGACGGCCCAATAATAAGGATTTGCCATGGCCAATCTTAAAATGCATATGAGTTTTTCTGCATGATTATGAGACAGGATGTTTCTAAACTGAGTTTGAAATTAGGTCAGCAGAACCCTGTAACAGGCAAGAGTTTAGGATTTTTGCTAAGAAAACTTGAGACAACGCTACATTCATTTTTGAATACTGGATGTGGCATTTTGTTTAACTAAGAATCGGAAACCCACAGAAAACCATTAGTTATGTGACAGTGACAGAAAACAGCAAGCTAAAACTTGTTTCATCTGTACCTCTATTCACACTGTTTAAAAAATTATGGGAATTCTTCAAAATCCTTTTGAAGGTGGTTGAAGTGAGCAAATCTGTAACTAAACTGAAAGCGATGAAAGCGTTTGTAGAAATTCAGAAAATAGTAGGAAATGCTCTACTCAATTAACCCTGGCGGACACTCTCACCATGCGTGTTTTGTCAAATCAACCATAATTACAAAAAATGAATGGAAATAGTGTAATTAAGGGCCAACGGCTAAAAATTAAAAAATGTAATCAAAATTTTAAATTTCAATGAATAATTACACACGGTCATATTTTTTAAATTATTTTTATATTATTTGTTAATGCAAAAATCGTTATTCTTATCCCAAAAAACGTTGATATGAATTGCACTTTGTGAAAGATATTGAATTACCTTCTGCCACTATATTTTAAAACAAATACATTTGACAAATTTGTTTTAGTTAACGTTTTTACTTTTGTTTTTTGTTTTTTACAGCCCTTCTCAAAGATTTGTCTCCTGAGAGCTCTGGACAGCTGTCAAAACCATAAGTTTGTAATTTGTCTAAACTTCAAAATCTGCACAGTTTATTTCACAACAACAAAAGCAAATTATAGCCCCACAGTTTATTGAATTATTACAAATGATTCCAAGATTCTTATTGAGATAAATACATTGTTGAATAAAGTGCGGTGGTTAGACTGACAGTGAACATCAGTGTACAAGAAATGTCAAATTTTATTATGAAAGATGACTTGATCTGAAGCTGACGTCAGTTCAGGAGTTTTTAAGTCTTTTTATTTTGTACATTCACTTGTTATAATGTCTTAATTACCCACCTTGGCTGTTACTGTCTGCAAGGCAGTGTTTGTGTAGAAATTCATTGACATATGCCTATACGTTAACTATTACAAATAAACATCTCCAGGGCCCTCTGACTCTTACCTGAACCCTAAAAAGCCAAGTGTTTGATTCAAAGCCCAAACAGCCTGTTAAAAGAGTGACTAGAAAGGAGGACAACACAGAAATGTCCCAACTTTTCAAATTAAGTCCTCAATCATAGGGTCTAAAGTTCAAACACAGACATGCTTTAGAGGATATTTAATTGATTTGAGTACATTTTCTAAAGACTTATCATAACCACCACTTACATCACCACTACATTATAGCTTATTGGTTTTTGCTGTGAAAGGAATGGCGGTCCCTATTGTGTGACTGTGATAAAGACAAACGCACGTTCATACAGTCCCTGGTGTCTACTGCCCTCTCCTGTTGCTGTTACCGTCATAACAGTCAGAGTGAATCAGGCCAAAAGGCGACAGTGGATCAGGATAAACAAAGTGAATGAATAAAGTTCAGTTTAGAGGCAAAGATGTTCTGATGAAATGCATGTTTATCATTCTTCCACTATTTCTGATGACTTGAACAGGGCTGAAACTCAACTCATCATCATTAAAACAGTATAAATACCACATGTTGCCTAGACCTGTTCGACATCCTCTATTAGACTTTTCTTGAAGAATTAGTGCAAAGAGTAAAATGTAGGGCCATGAATATTCACAATAGGGAAAAAAATCATATATATATACTAATAATTACATATTGTGCTAATACTTGCAATATTTTACATATATACTGTGTAATCATCATCTTATTTAACAGAAATAGGAATCACCAGTATATATAAATACTTCAATAAAAACTGAAATAAAAAGCAGCTTAAAACTAAATTATACTAAATTCTTGTGGAGAATAAGTATGAAGTCCATAGAAATATGTATGTAAAAGTACGTAAGTACCTTAAAATTTTACTTAAGTGTGGTATTTTAGTTTAGTTTACATTTTATTAAATCACGTTTTCCTTCAATTTTAAACAAGACTTCCTAATCGAAGTTTGAAAATAGAAAGTAAAAATAATAATCAAAATATGTGTTTAGGCATTTTTCTAAAAAGCTTTTTGGGTGTTAGTTAAACATGAGGAAGCTGTCTGTTCTCTGCCCTGAGGTTGGACTGAGGGAGGAATGTTTTCCCGTCTTAAAAAAACCTTTGATCTCACACTCCTTAATCACTTCCTGAAGATTATACAGTACGTGCACCTCCGCACTTCCCTCACTGAGTGTGTGTTTGTGTGTGACCATGTGTGTGTGTGTTGTGTGTTATGGCCTGAGGGCAGCCAGGGCAGATGTAGTCATTCTGCCTGATGACAGACAGCGATAGGGAAGAAACAGAGACAGAAATATGATGTCATCAAAGAGTGACAACCAAGAAGAGTGATAAGTGCATCTGGCAGTCGAACTGAAAAGCATGAAGCGAATGAACAAACCAAAAGAGTCAGCGCATTTTTACGCTGCAAAAATACACATTGGAAGTGCTGGTAAAGTCATTTGGCCCAGTCGTCAGTGCGACTTTGGCAAGTCTGAGTATCATTATGGTTTGTGGGGGCAGCTAAATGCGTAAAGGGGCAAGAAATGAGGATGCAAAAATGAGCATACGTTTAGCTCTGAGTGATAGAATTGCAGGGCTTAATAAAGACAATATTGTCGTAATAGGATGCCCTCAGTTAAGTAGATCAATTCAATGCACCTGTAACTGCTTTCAATCATTTTCAAAATACTGAAAAGAAATCAGTCTGGTTCAGATAGAAATTCTCGATCCACTGTGTTGTTTGTGGCACTTAACTGTGGAGGTTATTTAATAGAGATTCAAAGATTAACAAAACCTGAAAAGTAAGCAGAGATACATTTGTTGTTGATCTCAAACAGAAGAGAGCAATGCTAGTCACTTTACAGATTGTCATGTCACGCTTTGAGTTTTGTTTTTGTCTTGTCTTGTTTTCAGGTTTTTTTTAGGTTAATTTCTTGTAATTTTTTTCCCCTGTCAGGTTAGGTTCAGTATTTAGTTTCCAGGTTTCCTTACCTCACCTTTCATGATCCAAGTTCACGTTCGTTCAGTTTTTGTCAGGTCAGGTTTTTGCCTTTTGTCCACAGTGTTTTTCACACTTTAAGATTTCTTGTATCCGGCTCAGCCACGCTTTTGTTCTTTATTTTGTAAATAAATCTAGTTTTGCTTAAGTTCTGCATCTGGGTCCTCCCTTCCACACCATGTTGTGACACAGATAATCACAAATAACAATTAAATAAGTCGTTTACTATATTTAAAAATGGGAAAAACCTCTGAACCAACCCAATCTAATGACAGATGACCCTCGGAGTGAGTTGTTTGTCTTGTTTGTCTCTGTGTGGTCCTGTGACGGAATGGCAACCCATCCAGGGTGTCGCATGTATCTCGCCCTGTGGCTGCTAGGATAGGCTACAGATCCACCGTCGCCCTGAATTGGATTAAGCGGGTATAGGAAATGGATGGATGGATTACCATTTAATAACCATTTAATGATTGCTATTATCATTAAAGATGATGAAAAGTGTCTGCATTAGGAGGAGAATCTACTCAAGCAGCACAGCTTCTAAACCAACGCATATTTTATTTTTATTTTTTTTTACAGTTGTCTTTAATAATATTTATTGAAATATATACACAACCTAAGTAATGTTATTATGTAAACCCAACCAGGAAGGGACAAACAACTTTCAGTAAGGTGTTGCCACATGTTGATCTCAATCTCATGTCACACTGAAAAGTGCATGCCTGAAAGCGCTACATGTTGTGAAACATTTTATTTTCTCTATAATACACATTGGAATATTTGGACCCATTGAAGGCAACGTGGGGTTGTAGGGAAGCTGGGAATTCAAAATCCGACCTTCCAATTGGCAGACGTCAGCTCTTCCTCCCGAGCGTCAGCCGACCTATATTGTGAACAATTCGCATTTGCCTCCAATACTAGGATAAATGAACAAAGATGACACCAAGTGGGTTTTGGCTTTCTTAAGTTATGGATTATAAGACATATAGTGTATATGCTTACATAGAGCTGATTTTTCATAGACAGAGCATTATAACTGGAGAGGAAACCTTATTTTTTAGACTTATGGTAAGGCATACCATATAATTTGACTTAAATTGACTTTATTTTCATTAAAAAGCACATTCACAATGTACATTTGAACAAGAAAACAGAAGACAAGTAAAACAGTATAAATATAAAGTAGAATAAAATAAAAGAAAATGAAACAGAATAAAGAATGACTTATTTACAGAAATAAAAAGAAATAGACAGTCTGAGTAGTGCAATAGAGTTCACAGTGTCCATGTAAAGTGACCATGTCCATGTCCCTTTGTAGAAAATGGTGAGGATGGGAGGTGAGAGGTTTGCTATTCTCATCCGACAGTGATGCAGACGCTGCTGTGCTATCTTCACAAGAGCAGAGGTGTGAAGGGACCAGGTCAGAGTGTCTGTGATCTGCAGCCCCAGGAATTTGGTACTGCTGACTTGCTCCACTGCAACGTCATTGATGAGGAGGGGTGTGTGACTGGGCTGTTTTTTCCTGAAGTCAACAACGATCTCTTTTGTTTTGTTGACATTCAGGATTAAATTGTTTGTGTCACACCAGTCCAGCAAGTGTTTCACCTCCTCTCTGTAAGTCAGTTCGTTGTTGTCCCTGATGAGGCCCACTGCTGTTGTGTCGTATACTTTATGATGTGGTTCATACTGAACCTGGCACGGCAGTCATGGGTCATCAGGGAGAAGAACAGTGGGCTCGGGACGCTGCCCTTGGGGGAGCCGGTGCTGAGGGAAATGACACTGGAAGTATTTCTGCTAACCTGCAGAGACTGGGGTCTGTCTGTGAGGAAATCCAACAGCCAGTTACACACACAGGGGGGGTGTTGAGTCCAAGGGGGGCCAGTTTGTCCACCAGGTTCTTGGGGATGATTGTGTTGAATGCTGAGCTGAAGTCCAGAAACAGCATTCGCATGTGGGTGTTGTTCTTCTCCAGGTGTTCCAACCTCAGGTGGAGTGTAGAGGACACGCCATCCTCTATGGAACGGTTGCGCCAGTAAGCAAACTGGAACGGATCAAAAAAAAAAAAAAAGGGTGGGGTGAAGATGATGTAGTCCTTCCCCAGCCTTTCGAAGCACTTCATCATGATGGGAGTGAGTGCGACGGGGCGGTAATCATTGAGGGAAAAAATAGGTTTTTTTTGGGCACTGATATTATGGTGACAGTCTTGAAACAGGATGGGACGACAGCATGGGTCAGCGAGGTCGTCAGGGCCTTGAACACAGGACACAGAAGCAGGGTCGAGTTCAAAGTCAAGAATGTTTATCTATATAAACAGCAGGTGGAGGATCTCCAAGCAGAGCAAATGAAAAGGCTGTGAAACACCTGAAGTACTCTCCTCAATAACTATGGTGGAGAGGAGTGCAGCTATGAAAAATTATTGAAATCAAAACCTCTCCACTCTAGGAGGAAAACAAAGGGCCATTGACTATAACAAAATGAACTCTCTCACTCTCAACACAACACACTGGCCTGGGACAGAGGAAGACGTAAAATATTTGACCACATGAGGAACAGGTGAAAACACTTTGGGAATCAGGGAAGACAATCAGAAACTTGACACAGGAGGAAGGGCAAGGTATTTGAAACAAGAGGGAAATTAGTGATTTCAAAATAAAACAGGAAATGACAAGACAAGACATTAATCAAAACGTACATCTTGACAGAGGCGTTGAATAGGTCTGTGAGGACATGAGCCAGCTGGTCAGCACAGTCTTTGAGCACCCGTCCCTCTGTCTCAGGAGGGCACGCAGCACTCTGAGAGACAGCACACACGTGGTTTTAGCTGCTGCCCACTGCCAGACGTTTTAAGGGTGCTTAAAACACGGACAAATAGACTGAGAGACAGTTTTTACAACAGGGCCATAGCCCTCTTAAATGCAAATATGTGACACTATCATGTGTCGTTTCCACCAGGTGCAATAAACATATGCGCAATAGTTTACTAACTTTTCTAATTTCTCACATTATATATGTGTGCAGTGCTCACATTTATAATATGCCACACGTCTCTGTTTATAGCCCTGTCTGTCGTCCCTTAATTTGTATATAGTGTTTCTTTTTTTTTATAAGTGCATGCCTTATTTAGTTGTTTTATTATTTATCTGACATGTTTGCGCCGGGGGGAGAACTGTGCCCCAATTTTATTGTGCTTGTGTACACTGTACAACAATGACAATAAAGTCTCTTAAATCTTAAATCAACTGTTCAGTGAATTCTCATAATAAATTCTCCATGGAAGGGTGGCCGTCAAGAAACCTTTCTTAAGGAAGGGAAACAGGGAGAAAAAGCAGAGGTATACCGAATGACACAAGAAGTGGACTGAAAATCTGTGGCAACAGGTCTTATGGAGGGATGAAGCCTCTCAACATTATTGAAGCAGTGTGGGATCATCTTGACAGAGAACAAAACAAAAGGCAGCCAACATCCAAAGAAAAGCTTTAGGATGTCCTTCAAGAAGCCTGGAGATTAATTCCTGAAGACTACTTAAAGCTTAAAGAAAGCTTGTGAAAGTGGGTACAGGAGGTATTAAAGACGAAAGGTTAGCAATGCTAACAGCTTGTTATCAGTTTTTCATACCTGCTATTGAGAGTTGTCAGTGGCTGGAGGCTTTCCTCGCTGCCATCAGATGACAGGCAGGGTACACCCTTAAGTTGGTAACCTGTCACAGTAACAAAAAGCCATGCACACTCACATTCACTCCTAAAATCACCAATTAACCAAACATGCATGTATTTGGACTGTGGGAGGAAGTTGGAGTACCCTGCAAGAAAACTCAATACAGAAAAGCCAAGAACCCTCTGGCTGTGAAGTGACAATACTAAGCACGATACCACTGTACAGCCCCCATTATTTAACCTTTATACATGTTTGAACAGGTTGCTTAAATAACTCCACCTCTAGCTGCCAAATATGAAGGAATTGGAGGTGGCTCAAGATTTTTGCTCAGTACTATACACCAGTGAGCCATAACATTAAAACCACTGACAAACAAGGGACAATGCTAGATAGACATATGGATCAATTATTGTCATGTGTTTTGAGGAAAAACAGCGTCAGAGCGTTCACACGGAATATGTGCTACTTTGTCGTTTGACACCTATTTAAATACCTAAACATTTTTGCAGACAAGAGAGGAGAAACAGTGAATACAATTTACTTTCGTATTTGCTCATTAAAAGGGAAAATTAACAGTAAAATGCAGCCTACATTCAATTTACGACTCAGCTTTCCAGCAGAGACATTTGTATAAATTAGTTAAATAAATATAATTCTATATCTTTAAATTTGCCTCACAGGCACAAACTAAATCTGTACTTAATTCCTCCTCAATAGCTTTCAACATCTAGACTTCAGTACCCCACTGTGGGTAAACGGAGCAGCACAGCGCTCCCTCACCCTGCCTCATCTGCTGAAACCTGAGAAATGCCGACGCAGCAGCCGCTCGCTGAATGAAAAAGTCCGACTACTTCTCTCGCTCAGCAGAAACTCCACGTGGTGCTGCCCAGCTTCAGCTTGTCAGCACGACTGATTCAACACTGTGTCAGCTTTTAGCATGTCCAAAGTGAACAGCGGCTCTACCGGCTGTCGGGCCATGGTAATGGCCGGAAAGTACCTGTCGAGTCCCAGGCCGTCGTCCGCGGCGCTGAAGCGGAGCTTCGACCTACAGCAGCGGAGGATGTTTGCGCCACAGCGCCGCATGTTGAGCTCCGGCGCGGCAGGCACGGGGGCGGGAGCCGTGGCGCTGGGTCAACACGAGAACCTGGGGTATTTCTCCGCCGCAGACCGGCACGCATTGGCCAACAAGAATCTGATTTATAGGGATGTGAAGGCTTTTCTCAGTGAAGTTGGAGGAGATCCTCGGGAGGCTCGATACTGGCTGACCCAGTTCCAGAGAGCGACTTCGGCTCAGTCTCCTGCCTTTGCAGTGTTGGAGGTAAACGTTTTTGTGTTTACTCCCATGAGGCGTTAAGCCAATGTTTTGGTCTATTGATCATACCACGTTATTGAGTTTATAAATCACCACAGCCACATCAGTTCATAAAAAAATACTTAATACAATAGAAATACTGAAGAAAATTAATCCTTTTCTTTTTCTGAGGAAAAAAATGCCTATCCTGAGTAAATATTTATTTTGAAAAGTTGTTTATTACAGTTTTTTTTCTCATTTTAATAGAAATTAAACAAATCAAATTCATGCAGGGCCGTACACAGGGCCCAAAAAATACTGAGGTCATGAGTCAGAACTCCTAGGTGGTTCGGGTGCATGCTCCCCAGGACATTTTTTTAATTCTGTTATTTGAATCTGGCCATTTTCAGAGTCGTAAGGAGCAAAAACAACATCATAATGACTTGTAGGCTTATTTGTTTTGTTTGTTATCAGAGAACATCAGACTCATCCTAAATGATTTGCAAATGAGTAAAACTGGAGAATGAATTTCATCAAGTCATGGATTAGGAATAAAAAAATAATTAACTGTCCTGGGACAGTATGTATATATATATACAAATGCTTCATATTTCCTTCAGTATTTAAAATAGATACCCAAGCCCTATTACACTATCATGTTGATGATGGTGCCTAATCTGTTCACTCTTGTTAAGGAAAGGCAGCGTTTGAACACATTTCTATTATAATCTTACACATACTTCAGTTATCATGCATTATACATCTGACTTTTAAAACGTATACAGTTCTGGCATAGTCTCTTCCTTTTATAGTACCTGCTCTCCCTCCATCTCTCTCGTCTCTGCTTCTCTTTTTGCTGCTTGGCCCAAAGATGAGCTTGGTTTGGCTTAGCCTTTTCCTCGCTATCCTGTTTTCCCTTTTATTGAAGAATATAAACACAGTCAGATACTTAACTGATAGAAATGAAAACAATATGCCATTTTAACATCATGTAATTAGATGTGTCAGAAATCTTAAAAAACCTTGAATGTGGTGCAGAGCTTTTTAATTTTGAAGTAAAAATGGGGCATTCTGAGGCTTTTTGAAGAACCATTATGGTGACTCATGAAGTAAGGGCAAGTTACCACAGAAAATGATTAATTATCATTATTATTTTGAAAATTAACCAGGTGTTTTATTTTTCTTCTGCGCACGACTTCCTGTCTCGCACGATCTGCTCTGTGCCGTGTTGCTGCGTTGTGCTCCGGCATCCGGCAGAAATATATAACAGGTTCAGCATCCAACATTGAGAAATCAACACTGAATAAACGTTAAATTTGCAATCGAAGACATCGCTGACATTTCAGTAGCCAAATGAATGTTGACTCAACCGGTGGAAATTGATTGACGACCGGTACTGACTGAGTTAACCAAAATTAAACTTTGATTTGATGTTTCTTTGCTATCTGAGTAGTATGTTGGGCTGAAATAAAAATATCTCCACATTAATAAAAATAAATAAATTCTCACAGTAATCTACGACTATCCACCTACATTTTTAGCTTGGTGTGCTCCTCTTCCAGTGACTGGTGTGACTGACTGACTCACTAACGGTAGCGGTAACAACATCAACGTCCGACTTGTGTGTGGTATTTACCATAGACATGGTAATGGTAAATGGACTTGTACTTGTATAGCGCTTTTCTAGTCTAACTGACCACTCAAAGCGCTTCACTACATGCCACATTCACCCCACTCACACACATTGATACAGCACGTCTTAAGATACTTAACTACGTGCTTTTCTAATCATTCATACACACATTACACTGGGAGGCAACGTGGGGTTCAGTGTCTTGGTTCAGTGCACGTTGTTGATGACGCGCAGCACTTTATGCCCAAACTGAGCCACTGTTTTATTGAACAGCGCTACTATTGGCTCTTCAAATATAAAATCACCACAATTTAAGCAAAATTATTTTTTTTTTAAACAAAAAAAAACAATACCGAGGACACGACCTCTGTGTCCACAATGGTAGTTACGGCCTTGAATTCATGACAGTTCACACAACAGGAACACAACAGTGTACGTTGCATATATTTCTTGCATTCCATGCATGTATGCTGTGATTCCTGCCCGTCTGGGTTCCACTCATATCGCCCCAACCTTTTTTTTTTTTTTGCGATCATCTTTTTATTGACACCATTCTCATAATTGACACATGTTCAATAACGCAAGCATGACACTTCATACAAGACACTTATCAGAAGGTGTACCAAACATACCCTCTCTCCCACCCTCCTCCCCAAAATTGACCCACCCATACCCTCCCAATGCCCCCACAATGTACACTTGATGTACAAACCCCAATCCATGTGCTGAATCCAATCTGCTGTTGCTCTCCACAGGTTGATAGTTCTGAGTTTTGCTTTGTTAATCCTTGGTGTGGAGAGCTCCAGCATCACCACATCCAGAAAGTATGCGAACCACTGCTGGATACTAAAAGAGTGCGGTGGGCACCATCGCTGAGCTATCATTTTCTTAGCTGCTGTTAAGCCGGATAACCAGATCTTCCTCTGCCTTTCAATCAAGCCTGACTTTGAGTTGTCATTAAGCAGCAAGACAACCGGGTCAACAGGGATTGGGTAGTCTGTTATGTCTGATACTATTGATGTTATTATAAGCTAAAAATTTTGTACCTCTTCACACTCCCACACCATGTGTAGGAAGGTTTTAGTTTGGTCAGGATGACAGAAGGTACAGGACGGGTTAGGAATGGCTTGAGTAATGTATCTTCTATTAAGTGTCCAGTATGTCCTGTGGAATATGTTAAAGTGAATGAGTTGGTGGTTGGGAATCTTGGAGCAATGTAAAATGTTATCTCAGACTGCATCCCAGTCAATTGTGTTCTCCTCAATATTCAGATCCCTTTCCCATTTCTTTACTACTGGGAGTTCACCTGTGGATGCTTTCTTTAATGTTCTGTAAATCAAAGACTCTAGTCCTCTTATGGGATAATCAAAGATCAATTTGATGACTGGATGTGCTTTCAGATCCCTTCCCCATGGTGTTCCATAACATTCTAATGCTGATCTTAAACACAGATAAAAGTAAAAGGACGTCCTTGGGATATCGTAAGCTGTTCTGAGGTCCTCAAAGCTCAGGAGACTATTTTCATTGAATAACTGGTCTAATGTAAACATACCTTTTTCACTCCACTGTTTGTGAGCAAAGGGTTTATTTACAGATAATGTGCATGTTGTGCCATAGAGGGGTATTCTTGTGCCACTTATTAGTGTAGCCCAGATGTTCCTCCGCCCGCCTAAAATTGTCACGTTTTATGTTTTGATCCATGTCTTGTCTCGTCATTTCCTATTTTATTTTGAAATACTAACTTCCCTCTCGTTTAAGGTACCTTGCTCCTCCTCTTGTGTCAAGTGTCTGATTGTCTTCCCTAATTCTAAAGTGTTTCCACCTGTTCCCCATGACTCCTCATGAGTTCAAATAGTCTGTGTCTCCCTTGTCTTGTGCCAGTGTGACGTAACTTTCCACGTTCTTCACTCTAGCGCCTTGAATCACAGAAACCATAGTCTCGAATCCTTGAGCCTGTAGTTGAGCAATCCTCCTACAACGCTATCTTTGTTTTGTAATTTATTTCATAGTCATAGTTTAGCCCACGGTAAGTTAATAGCCTGTTTTTGTTCCTCCATTTAGGAGTGATTTTTGGTTTTGCTAATGTTTCATAGAACCTCCGTTAGAGGAGAGTTGCGTTTAAGTATTCGTTAAAGTTTCATAGTTCTTTCATAGATTTTGTGTTTCGTTTACAGATATCTTTTGTGCCTCCATTAAAGGAGAGCCTAGAATTAAGAGATAAGTTTAAAAGTGCCTCCCTTTGTGGAGCGATTTATGTTCTTAGTGATTGTGCCCCGTTTATCGGGAGAACGTTCTTTGTTTAATTCCGCCTAATCAGGAGAG
Source organism: Leuresthes tenuis (assembly GCF_036924035.1). Lineage (NCBI taxonomy): Eukaryota > Metazoa > Chordata > Actinopteri > Atheriniformes > Atherinopsidae > Leuresthes > Leuresthes tenuis. The sequence continues at coordinate 22,651,398 of NW_027325371.1, forward strand.
TGTGTAAGTTTATTTGTAACTGTTTATAGCCCTTTCTGTTTTCCTCTGGAGTGGAGAGTATTTTTGGTTTTGATCATTTTCATAGCTGCACCCTCCTCAAATATAGTTATTGAGGAGAGCGCTTCAGGTTTTTCACAGCCTCTTGTTTTCACTCTGTTCTGGAGAATCACCAGTGGTTGTGTAAAAATAAACCACCTTGTTCTGAAAGACCCTGCATCTGTCTTGCAATCTCTGATTTCCAATAAGTTGTTCTTTTAATTCTCTCCAAGGGACTGTGGATGAGAGGTCCATCCACACTCTGAGAGTGCGTAACTGAAACGCCATGTGACACGTTTTAAAGTTGGGGAGGGCCAGGCCTCCATTGCTTGTGGTACGTTGTAGAGTAGTGAATTTTAACCTAGGTTGGTTGCTGTTCCAAATATACTGCCTGATTAGAGAATCAAGTTTCTTCCAAAATTTGGTTTGGGGAGGTAGAGGTATCACTGCACTTAAGAAGTTTACCCGGGGTAAAATGTTAATTCTATCAACAGAAATCCTGGACCATAGTGGGTTGCCCATCTAGCCCATTGTTTAGTATAGTTTCATAGTTATATTGGTTATATTGGTTATATAGTTATATCCAATCGCTGTAACGATGTGTGTATGATGCAACCTAAGTAAGTAATTTTTTTTTTAATTGATATCATATTACTCAAAGGGAGAGTTACTGGCTTGTTATTCAATAAAAGCATATTAAACTTGTTCCAGTTGATATTATATCCCAAGATCTCACCAAATTCACCAAAAACCTTAAGAATCTTTGGGATGGATTTCTCAAGATCAGAGATGTACAATAAGATGTCATCTATAAATAAAGATATTGCACTATTGGTCACTTTGAATTGGACACTGCAAATTTGATTTTGTCTAATAGCTTGGGCCACCGGTTCAAGTGAAATCGCAAACAGCATAGGTGAAAGTGGGCATCCCTGTCGAGAGACGTGCTCCATGGAGAATATTTCTGAATGCAGTCCATGGGTTGAGACCATGGCTTTGGGGTTTGCATATGAAATACACACCATGTCAATGAATTTGCACCTCAGGCCCAGCCTTTCCATTACTTGCTACAGATAATTCCACTCAAGGCGGTCAAACGCCTTTACAGTGTCAAGTGAAAGAACTGCTGCTGGTGTTGGTAAGCTTTTGGATTCTTGCATTACATGCAATAATCTACGTATATTATCTGCAGCATGGCGCTTTGGTATGAAGCCTGAAGTCTGATTGGTCGGGGTGGACTAGTTTGTCAATAAAGCACTCTAAACGAAGTGCCAGGATTTTAGAGAAGAGCTTTATATCAGTTCCAAGGAGGCCTATAGGTCTGAAATTGGAACAATCAGTAAGATCTTTACCTTTTTTTGGTATGAGAGAGATCAATGCAGTATTTGTCTGTTGATTAAAAGCTCCCTTTTCTATCGTTGAAGTTAGCGTTTGTAAAAAATATTGTAATAAAAATTCTGAAGGAATTCCATCTAACCCTGAAGCTTTACCCCATTCATTCTTTTCAATGCTGATTTAAGTTCCTCTAACGTGATTGGTTGGCCCAGTTCTTCTACCCCCTCTGGGTCAAGAGCAGGTAGATCTAGTGATTTAATGGCAATGCGTTGTGTCAAGATTGACAGAGGATTTATACAGCTTCAAGTATAAAGCTAGAAAAGCACTATTAATGTCTTTGGGGTTTGACGAGACGCCATGTTCTGTACGGATGCTGTTGATTGTAGCACTAAACTAACTTTGTTTTAATTTGAGAGCAAGCAATCTGCTTGGTTTACAACCATGATAATAATAATTTTGCCTCACTCTGTGCATTATGAATTCAGCTCTCCTTCTTAAAAGATAATTTCAATTCTGCTCGACTTGTGACTAGACGATCATATGTGGACTGGGAAAGGCAGATTTTAATAGATTGCTGTAAGGATTGACACTGTTCCTCCAATTCAGCAATCCTAACAGTTCTTTTCTTCTTCAACTTAACTGCAAAGGAGGATGTGAAATCCCTGATGAAAACTTTTGTAGCTTACCACACAAATGCAGAATCAGAAAACTGAACCTGTGTTAACAGTTAGAGTTTGATGTAGAATTTAGAGCTAAACTCAATGAATTTCTTTGTTTTGCAGTAAGGAGATGTTAAATTGCCACCTTCTAGACCTTTCCCCCAGGGCTTCACATTGGAATGTGGTTATCAGTGTTTTGTGGTCAGACAGAATGGCTGGATCCATTGCAATGGTTTGAAACACTGTCTGAAGCTCACGAGAGCATAACATATAATCAATGTAGGAATGAGAGAGGTGATGTGTAGAAAAAAGGGTATAGTCTCTGCTAGTTGGATTGTGCAGCTTCCAAATATCCACTAGTTCCAGGAGAGACTCCATTGTTGCTCTGAACAAGTCTGACGCCTATTGTTGGGTCTTAGTGTGATTTGCCCCTGATCTATCTTGCCTGATATCTAACAATGCATTCACGTCCCCTCCCACAATTAGAGAGTATTCACTGATTGAGAGCAATTCATTAGTCAACCTACTACTACTGCTACTTTTCTGTTCCTTATAGTGGTGCATATATAAGATATCCTGCCGGTTTGGTCTTTGCTACATTTATCTATAGTAAGGGAGCATCTCCTTGCCATCAAAACTATGGCACCCTTAGTTTTGGCGCCATCACTGGATGAAGTAGCAACCTTGTAATATTTATTTTGTAATCTGCTCACATCACATTTACGTAGGTATGATTCTTGTATGAGAGCGATGTCTACATTCTTCCTTTTTAAATAGTCCAGGAATTTAGCCCTCTTAACTGGCCCATTAAGACCCCTAATGTTGACTGAGATAATTGAAAGTTTAGCCATTCTCAATATATGTTTGCGTATTAGACTGTCCCCTACCAGATCTCTTCCATGAGATTATACAATTGGAAGGTGTACTCTTGAAACTAAGCAAGGTGTGATAGAAACATAAAAAATAAAATAAACCCCAAATTCCCTTGAGACCGCAAGCCCCACCCCCTGCTTGCAAGATGCGTGGCCACATCAAACTTCATCAGTTCGCTCAAACTCCAGTCACACGTAGCTGTCCCTCCCTTATGAAGTTACCGTAATCTGGAACAGGTCTCATGAGTCCTTTATTTAAAACACTTAGAAATATTTCAATATTCCAAAGGCAAACCACATGTTCATGAAAGGTACAAAAAAAAATAAACAGAAAAACAAACCAACCTAGTTGGTGTAGGTTACCTGCATAGTAGCCCAATGTGGGGCAAAAAATAGAAAATAAAATAGGCTATGTAAATCGACTGTACTGAATTGAATCAATGCTCGTAATGCCTCTTCAGTCTGTTGTCCCTAAACATTAATTACAAAGCCAAAACTTGCGTATAAATCTCAAAGCAGCTTGTGTACTAGTCCGTATCTGATGAGACTACCCGTTGCGGTTGCGCCAGTTGCGGGGAGTTCAGTAGAAGTGTGTTGTCTTGTGGATTGTCACTGTTTTCACCCGACAGATGTTGATCCAGCTGCGAACCCTCCGGTGGGGATGCGTCGATATTGTCGTACCCAGGCCCTGACAGAAGTCGTCGGCATCTTTGATTTCGCTGTGCATTTACAAACTTGAGGCGTTGCTGTATGGTGAATGGGCTGTAGTCCGGTTTGAACCTTAATGTTGTTTTTGAATCATGAATCGCTTCCTTTTGCTGTGCTGCCCTTGCGCCTTGACAAATAGCTTGGTGGTCCTGGTACCTGAGACACCTAAATATCAGAGTGCGATTCCCTTTAGTCTTTCCATATATGCGATGTGCTCTGTCGATTTCAATGATGTTCTTGTTCTTTAGTGCGGGTATCCATACTGGCAGTTGTGTTTGCAATGGGGTCATCCTTTTCCCAGCCCTCTTTTAGTCCAGTGATGCGTACATTGTTGCGCCGAGACCGGTCTTCCATTTCGGCTAGCTTAAGTTCAAATGACTTTTGGTCCTTGACGCCGGCATCCACCATGTTCTTCACCTCTCTGTTGTTCAGCCCATCTTTTTGATGAAACCAACAATGATTGCGATATTTAAATGAGGAAAATGACACCACAGACTTGAAAGACTTAAGACGCCTGTTCTTTGTTTTCAACAGCAGATACAGTCATTGGAAAAAGAACGATTTTTTTTTTCTTTTCTCCAAGATTGTATACTAGAATGTCCATCCATTTTCTATACCTGCTTAATCCAACTGTCGGGTCATGGGTATATTAGAATTTAATATGGATAAATTATCTGGTCACAACCAGGTCTTAAATTTAGATAAATAGAAACCTCAGTTCCTCACCACACATTCAAATTAGCTGTAGCCTACAGTCTGAACCCGCAAGGAGAGAACATTCCATTCCACGTCGAACATATGGAATGTCTTAACATTGATTAAATATCAGGGGCTGATGATAAGGGTTGTACAAACTATTGTAGAGAATAGTTCAGTGGGACTGTAATTCAATTGTATTTAGAGTCCTGGACTTGACGTCTATATGCATATATCCAATTATAATCACACTACAACCTAGTGGTTAATGGCAGTCACATTTTTATACCTAATTGGTACATGATCTATTGCTCCTAGGGGGCTGCCTCGTTCTACCTCAAACTTGTGCAGGAAATGCTTAAGACTTTGATGTTGCTTGATTAATATAAAACACGCTGATAGCGAATTAAACAGGAAGCGATTTTTAGGGGCTAAGGATGTCCAAAATCTCTTAAAAGTTTGCACCAGTTAGGAGAAGTGAAACCTCCAGTTCCGTATGGTTTGCAGCATTGGGTGGAAAAAATGGCTCTGTAGTAGCAAAGTAGCTCATGTCACGTGTGTACTTACATGTTTCATCAACATGGAGGTATACATATGTAACATCCTAAGACCTTAAATTCCTCCACTTGGGGTAGGAATTCACTCTTAACCAAGCGCTCTCCAATTTCCACAGAGGTTCGAGGGGCTAATATAGCTACTTGATGCTTTAACCGAATGTGCTTTTTTAAGTTCAAGTCAAATGACTTAGACTTGAGTTAAACTCGAGTCATGAATTTACTGACTTCAGACTTGACTTGAAAAAATGATGAAATACTTGTAACTCGACCTTCACTGAAATGACTCGCAACTTTACTTTGACTTCAGCCTATTGACTTGGAAGTACTTGATATCGCTCCTTAACACACACACACACACACGCACACACCTCTATTTCCTGAAACAACTAGTTTCAATGCTGTTTTCACCTACAGTACACACACTCTTTTCATCCAATCATGTAGCAGGACACAAAGATGACCAAGAAGAAGAAAACGTTGCAAAGAAGCAGAGCGACAGTGGCAAAAAAAAATTATACCAAAGGTCATCTCGTTCGCTTACAAGAATTGCGAGGTTTTCAATAAAAAACGCATTGCAGTGTGTTATGAGGTGCGAATGGCGATCACCCTCTTCATCACGGGCCCAGGTGTTTGCTGTCCGCCACTCCAGCGTCACCGGAATAACTCACAGACTTTTCCTTGCTGGTTTCTTGGTGGAGCTATTTATTGTGCCCCCTTTGCTCCCCACGTGTGTTCAGTCCCCAAATTACTACAGTCTGTACATATCTTTTTTACCACTCAAGCCCAAATCAGCTCCAGCTTTTACATCATTCCCAGCCATTTTTCGCTCCCCTCTCCACCCGTCTTTTCTCCATTTAAAGGGCTCCCTCTCTTAATTAAACTCCTCCATCAACCTTCGGGTAACAGGTGCTCCTTATCACCTGCAGCCGACATAGATTCCCCCAATACACAAAAATACTCATACACAACCACCAACATAACAGATTTTAGATTAGCACCCATCAGTGCCAGTGATGTCCCAGTCTCCATACTGATCCAACCCCAAACCCACAGAGTAGTAGGTGTGCACCCCTAATAGCCTGCAGACTACAGATCAGGTCCTGGGAAATGAGGGACGGGGTCACTCCGTCACACAGTGTGTACAACAGACGGGTCAAAAATCACAGACGGAGATTGACATTTGAAGCTGCACAAAAAAGAACAGTAAGCCAGTCCAGGGACGTTGCTAGGCATACAGCTGTACAGGGGCACAGGCCCCCAGGCAGAACACCACCACCAACACTGCCTTACTGTAAACAGAAAATGAGCCTGCACTGGATGTATAAGAACATTTATTCAAATTTACATGAAACTCAACAGGTTTAGGCAAGGTAAGGCAAGGCAAATTTATTTGTATAGCACAATTCAACAACAAGGTGATTCAAAGTGCTTCACAGAGACAGTAGAAATAAAAAGCATGATTTAAAATTTTAACAAAAAAGAAAGAAAGAACAATAGATAAAATCAAAACAATAAAGATAAGATTGAATAAAAAAATAATAAAATTATATATATGAAAGATAAGATAAAATAAACTAATAAAAATTATAAAAATGTAAATGATGATAAAATCAGTAGTTAAAATATGTTTACATCTTGAAACTCAAGCTTGTTTGGAGCTTTACAGCAAAATAGATGTGTCTTCAACCTGGACTTAAATACACAGTGTTTCAGCTGATCTGAGGCTGTCTGGGAGTTTATTCCAGACATGTGGAGCATAGAAGCTGAATGCAGCTTCTCCATGTCTGGTTCTGACTCTGGGAACTGATTTAAAAAAAACGGATTCAGATGACCTGACAGGTCTGGAAGGTTCATACTGGGTCAGGAGGTCACTGATGTAAATTGGTCCTAGACCATTCAGAGCTTTATAGACCAGCATCAGAACTTTAAAGTCTATCCTCTGATGGACAGGCAGCCAGTGTAAAGACCTCAGAGCTGGACTGATGTGGTCCACTTTTTTGGTCTTAGTGAGGACTCGAGCAGCTGAGTTCTGAATGAGCTGCAGTTGTCTAACTGACTTTTTAGGGAGACCTGTAAAGATGATATTACAACAATCAAGCCTACTAAAGATGAATGCATAGACTAGTTTTTCCAGGTCTTGCTGAGACATCAGATCTTTTAACCTTGATATATTCTTAAGGTGATAGGCTGTATTTCTTATTGTCTGTGTTTTTCCAAATTTAGGTCTGAGTCCATCACTACACCCAGATTTCTGGCATAGTTGGCAGTTTTTAGGTGTATAGATTGAAGCTCTGTGGTGACCTGTAATCATTTCTCTTTGGCTTCAAAGACAATTACCTCAGTTTTGTTTTTGTTTAGCTGGAGAAAGTTGTGGCACATCCAGTCATTAATCTCCTCAGTGCATTTACCAAGGGCCTGTACATGGTCTCGGTCTCCTGGTGACATTGTAATATATATCTGCATGTCATCTGCATAGCTATTGTAGTTTATTTAGTTGTTTTTTTTATAATCTGTGCCAGTGGGAGCATGTAGATGTTAAACAGAAGAGGTCCCTTGAGGAACTACACGTGATTCTTGTTTGCTCAGATGTAAAGTTACCTATTGACACAAAATGCTTCTTGTTCTCAAAGTATGTTTTGAACCAGTTCAGTACAGTTCCAGAAAGACCCGCTCAGTTCTCCAGTCATTTGAGTAATATATTGTGGTCAACTGTATCAAAAACAGCACTGAGATCCAGTAAAACTAAGACTGACATTTTTCCATGTTTGTATTCAGACATGTGTCATTAAACACTTTGGTCAGAGCAGTCTCAGTGCTGTGGTGCTGTCTAAAGCCTGACTGGAAGGTATCATAGCAGTTATTTTGTGTTAGAAAGTAATTATGCTGTTGAAAAACTGCTTTTTCAATTATCTTACTTAAAAATGGGATATTTGAGATGGGCCTGTCGTTGTTCATTTGTGTCTTGTCAAGATTGTCCTTTTTCAGCAGAGTTTAATTACAGCTGTTTTTAGTGGCTCTGGAAATACACCTGACGTTAAGGACAAGTTCACAATCAGTAACAGGTCTGACTCCAAAGTCTTTGAGACCCCTTTGAAAAAAGCTGTTAGCAGGATGTCTAAACAGCAAGAGAAGTTCAGTTGACGTAAGATGTCCTCTAGGTCTTTACTGTTAATGGGTTGAAACCAGTTTTCGGTGGACACGGTACATATGCTGAACCTGCTGCTGATGTACCAACTGCTTGTCTAATATTTTGGACTTTGTCTGTGAAGAATTTGGCAAAGTCATTGCAGGCCATGGTGGAGTGAAGTTCAGTTGCCACGGGAGGGTTTGTTAGCCTGCCAACTGTAGCAAATAAGGCCCAAGCATTATGACTGTTTTTGGTCATGATGTCAGAGAAGCAGGACTTCCTTGCATTCCTCAGTTGTAAATTATAAGAATTAACTTTCTCTTTATAGATGTTTTAATGAACCTGGAGATTTGTTTTTCTCCATCTGGGCTCAGCTTTCCGACACTCTCTTTTCCCATTTTTCACCAGTGTGGAATTTTGCCATGGAGACTTCTTCCTTTAAGACAGTGTTTCTCAATTCCGGTCCTCATGACCCACTGCCCTGCATGTTTTCAATGTTTCCCTCCACCACCACACCTGATTCAAATGAATGGCTCCTTATCAGGCCATTGCAGAGCTTGATGATGAGCTTCAACATTTGCAAAGTAAGCATTTGTTCTTCAGTATTGATGAGCTCCAACTGCAAATACAGCTGCTCCACCTCATTTGCCATTGTTTACTGTTGTTAACTGTGACCGGAAGAAAAAGCAAGGATTCGGCTATAACCCCTGAAACCACACAAACACACAGACACGCCCCCTCTGCGTTGCTCTGCAATTCACCTACATGGTGAATTGCAGAGCAACGCGTTCCCTCGAAGCAGAACTTTGAATGCTCAATGACGGAATAAGAAGCATAAACTAGGCTTAAGTCTAGAGTGTGCCCCCTATTGTGCGTGGCCTCCGGTACATGCTGAGTCAGCCCAAAGTTGTCCAGAGTGTTACTCTTTAGGTCTTTAGTCCCTTTGTCCTGAGGGTTGTCCATATGGATGTTAAAATCACCAACAATAATTACAGTCAAAATCAACACAGGTCATAGATAGCAGTTCGCAGAGCACAGATGGATGACGCAGGAAATAAAATATGTTGGAGGTGAACAGTTTCACCTCTGAAATTAAATTAATTTGCCTTTAAAAAGATGCCTATGTTCCCCAAAAATGTTAAAATTATTAATAAAATGCACTGAGTGGTCAGCACATGCCAATAAAAAACATTTATTCAGTGCCAACAATCTGCTGAATCTTTCCTCTCCTCCTCTGGTGGTACAGGTCCACTGATATATACAGCTTCATTCATCGAGCTCACTGTGTTTAATAATGCAATAAAGTCCTGTTTCAGAATCTCAGATTGTTGCTTGGACATATTGTTTGACCCTGGATGCAGAATGATGTTTGTCACAGTTGGATTTTTATCTGCAATTTCAAGAATTCTCTCCCTCAGACCGTTAATCATATCCTTAGGAAAGCAGAGGACTTTAGTGTTCTTAACGCACATCCTTTGAACATCATTTACGGCAGAGTCACCCACAATCAGCGTTTCAGGTCCAGCCTTTAGCTTTCCCTGTGCCCTTTTACTTTTTAACAGGTTTTCAGTCCTAGCCTTGCTGCTTTGGGATGGATGGTCATCCAATAGAGATCCAGAGTCCTTCGATAGTGGAGCTCCAGTATTGCAATCTTCTGCAGGAGGCTGTAGAAGTCATCTGTGGAGAAGGGAGGCATCTTGCTGTTAGTTAGCCTAACGGTTAGCACCTTTCCAGGCTATTTAGCTTTAGCTGAGTGCTAGGTGCCCAGACACTGTAAATCAGGCTTCAGCTGTGTGTAGGCCACGCACACGGAGCGCTGAAGATAAAGAACTAAAAAAAGATATTGCTGTTTCTGTGAAGAACACTTTAATCCCAGAGATTTATAAGTATCCATAAGCTATTGCAGGTAGGCGCACGTGGAAAAAAGGGAAAAATCCGCATAAAATCAATATAATAAGCAATGCAAGCAGAGGAAGGGTCGGCAGGACGAAGCAGGAAGTTAGAAGGTTTAATAGAGCTATAGGCTATCTAAGCAAATAAAAACACTTTTGAGTTCAACCATTTAGCTTTTCAATTCCTCCCTCTATAGCACATCAAAATAAGCCAATAAAACAAGAGGCAATATTACTAAAAACACATACATTCCAGCTTGTATAACCTTTTCAGTCTTTAAAATTATCACAAGGAAGTTTTCCTGTTTTGGTTTCCTAATGCCTAAGATAGTTTAGTAAGTCAGGCTGCTCTCACCCACAGTTCTTGAATGTATGAAAAGTTATGCACAGATTTGTGTGCATAATCCTGCGAATATTCATCAACACGGGCAACCAGTGCGCCTGCGCAAAGCCTGAAGTCAGGGCTGATGTGCCTTTTATTCACAGAGGAAAATGAACATTTTAAAATAGTTTCGACATTTTAATACATTGTTGAAAGCGATAAATTAACTTTTTATTTTTGCAATCTTCCTTCCTGCAAGCTTTAGTTTGTTGGTTATTAACATGTAAAGTTTATTTTTGTTTAGAACGTTGCTATGGTGGTTACTAAGGACGCTACTATCGCTGTAGCTTCCGCAAAAGTCCCGTTAATCACCATAGGCTACTTTTTTGTTTGTTTTAATTTGATTTTGTTCCAGTTTCACTGCTGAAACACACTATAAAGCAAATACATGCAGGCAACGTAGAGAAATAAGTTTGTTTTGGATGAACAACAGCGCACCCTGAAAGATCACTGTCCACTGATATCTTCTGCATCCAATCAGAGCGCCGAGGCGAATGGAGAGAACCGGAATAATTATATTTACAGGAGGATGTATTCACAGACAGCTAATATATAAACAAATAAAACAAAGTTAGGTTTTATTTGTCATTCTTATGCATCACATAAATGTTTTTATTGATTTTGCTTCACACATCCACCGTTTGTAGATCAGTGCAGTTAATTTCAACAATAAATAAGTAAACATGGATAAATAAATCAAAACAGAAAAAAATGGTCAGGGATAAAAGAGAATAAGAATTATTATTAAATAGGTGCTCTAACAAATAAACAGCTACAGACACCACACACTCATAGCAGTTCTGTTTTGTGCTAAACTAACACAGTTTGGACAGGTGGGAGCGAATAAAATGGAGTGAAAAAAGTTCTTTACTGCAAGATCAAAATTTTAAGAAACACTAAGTGTACTGAAATCCCTACATCATCCCTAATGAACAACATTTGTAAAGCTTTGTATGCAAAAGTTTTAACTGTATATCCAGATACGTATTGGCACTACAAAATACGTCTTGGTCATCTAGGACCATTTTGTCAACCTGAAGAAAGGGATACAGTAGGTATAATTGGCCATATTAGGTCATTAGAAAATATAATATGAAACTCACTGTAAATTATGGGGAAAACCGGGTCTAAACTGGTCCAAATTAGGTCTGGTCTGACAGTGTATTAAGCAGACGTCAATATTTTGAACACATGTGGCCACTAACTACCCCTTAAAACATGTTTGAATTATTTCATCCAGCTTGGTCTTAATAAGGGTCTGAGAAAGTACACCTCAAAGCGCCTTGCTTTGGAGCAAGATGAAAATTATATTTTGGTGTAGGACAAAAATGAAGACATCATTGGAAAGGTCTTGAGGAAAGACAGTATGTCAGTATGAAAATTGTGGGCAGCTCCTGCTCCTAAGAGGTGACCTTTGAACCTTGAATCTGAGACACTTTTGAAGGCTTACAGAGCAACAACAAAATGGGCTACAGACCAGTTGTAAACAGTTTTGGAAAGCTCTTGACCTATACTACCATTACCTGTGGGACACCTGTAGGGGGCGCCACTAAGTGGGGTCAAAATAAAAAAAATACATGATTTCACCCCTTTAACCATAAGCAAGATCAAATGTGACCAAACAGATGTGCTTCCCAACCCCAAAACATAATAATAAGCCTGAAAGTTTCCTGGACACAATTTCACATATTAGAGGAAATACATTCGAACTACAAAACATAAGACGCTGCCCGACACTGTGTACGGCAATTTAGTACAAATTGTAGTTTTATATCGTCCTTTCGGGCTAGAGTCAGGGTTGCGAAATTAGGGTTTAAAAACATACATCTGCGCATTCTTCAACTGAAAAAGTGTTACCCTAACATGTATGTTCATGTCGTGAGAAAAGCTATGTTATGAAAACATAAAAATATGCTAATTTAAACATGATTCCTGCCACTCTGTTTCACCGACGGAAATAGGCGTGTTGAATAGCTGAAACGAATGAAAGTCATTTTTCACTGCAGGTAATTGCGCATGCGCACTGGTGTCATTGGATATTTGTAGGATAATGCACGAAAATCTTTACATAACTTTTCCATATGAAGAATCCTCTTCTCTCCCACCACCTGCACTGAGTCAAGGGGGGAACCCAAGACAGAGCTGGACTTCTTGATCAGTGTGTCAAGTCTCTTCTACATGGCTGAGGTCTTGAGGAGCGCTCCCTGCACTCCAAAGGACCTGAGTTTCTGCAGCAGGTAGAGTCTGCTCTGACCATTCCTGTAAAGTGCATGGGTGTTATGAGTCCAGTCCATTTTTTTGTTCAGGTGAACACCCAGGTACTTATAAGAAGCAAAGTACAGTCCTGGTGGGTACAGTGTTCTCCACGCAAAAGTTTATATAGTCTGTGATGCAGTGAGTGAGACTGCATTATTTAATCACAACAACGTGTTAAAAGTCCCGTGGTAGATAAAATGGCCTCATGCTAACAGCTAACAGTTCAATGTCTAGTGTTAGGAAGTTTGACTCTTTTGACTAAATCGGTTCTTTTACTCTCGAACAGTTAATTGAAAGAATCTTTGAACGAGTCATTTTGTTAATTTTTCCAGCAGGTGGCTCTGTCGCCCTACTGTGGGCATTGCACAAAACGGCCACAGTTGTAAACACTTAACACTGGAAGCAACATAGTTTGCTTCAGCTGAGCTGACAAAATACATTTATTTATTCACATTATTTGCATTATCATTTATCTATTTACACACTTAATGCATTATATACACAACAACACTATACATATCTACAAGAACCGAAGACCACTAATTAATTGTGATTTCATGGCAAATGAATGAACATCACAAATCAGACATCATTAATTTTTTTGCGGTTTTGCAGTAAGACGTATTGCATCACTTCCTGTTGCTTTGTGTGTGCACTGTGACATTTCTCGCTCCTCTTGAATTACTAATAATCACCTTATTTCTCCCTATAATTTACACATCTTGCATAGTTAACTCTATCGCATACTTGTCATATTCTAACGCTCACTCTTACAGATCGTTAGTCTTTTTTTTTCACTTTTTAGCGGTGTGTCTGGTTCTCTAATTTAGCATGGCTACTCTTCCTCTATCTCCTGCTTTCACCTGCTCCGTGTGTCAGATGTTTAGTTACTCCTCTGCCTCCTTTAGTGGTAATGGTACATGTAACAAATGTAGTCTTTTTGTAGTTTTGGAGGCAAGGTTATCTGAATGGGAAGCTCGGCTCTGCACTGTTGAAAACCACCCGATAGCGAGCCAGGCCCCTTTAGTCAGTGCAGAGCCACCTAGCGTAGCTCGTTCTGTTAATCGTCCCCAAGCAGATCCCGAGCAGCCGAGACTTAAGAGTGCCTGGGTGACTGTCAGGAAGAGGAGTCATAGTCCTAAAGTCAAGCCCGGTGGTTCACCATCAACCAAAACCTCTTGTGTTTATTGTTGTGTATCGTCCACCTGGCCCTTATTCTGAGTTTCTGTCTGAATTCTCAGACTTTTTATCACAGTTAGTGCTGAGAACAGATAAAGTCATTGTAGTGGGTGCCTTTAATATTCATGTAGATGTTGAAAATGACAGCCTAAATATTAACTTTAAATCTATATTAGACTCTATTGGATTTTCTCAAAGTGTCCACAGACCATCTGCTTTAATCATACCCTTGACCTTGTGCTGACTTATGGCATTGAGAGTGAACAGTTAACAGTGTTCCCTCATAACCCTGTCTTGTCTGACCATTATTTCATAACTTTTGAATTTACATTACTTGACTATACGGCTTCTGAGAAGAATTTTACACATAGAAGGTGTTTATCAGAGAATGCTGTAACCAGATTTAAAGAGTTGATTTCATCATCCTTTTCTTCACTGCCATGTGCAGATATGACAGAGGATGGCTACCTAAATTTTACTCCAGTAGAACTTGACTCTCTTGTTGACAGCACTATAGCTTCAATGCGTACAACACTGGACAATGTTGCCCCTCTGAAAAGGAAGGTAATCAGTCAGAAGAGGTTGGCTCCTTGGTATAATTCACAGCTGCGTGTGTTAAAGCAGACTGCAAGAAAGCTGGAGAGACGGTGGCGTTCCTCTAATTTAGAAGAGTCTCAATTAGTCTGGAAAGATAGTTTAATAACATATAAGAAAGCACTTCGTAAAGCTAGAACTGCTTATTATTCATCATTGATAGAAGAGAATCAAAATAATCCCAGGTTTCTTTTCAGCACTGTTGCCAGGCTGACAAAGAGTCCGAGCTCTGTTGAGCCATGTATTCCTTTAACTCTCAGCAGTGATGATTTCATGAGATTCTTTATCAATAAAATTGTTTCTATCAGAAAGAAGATTAATGGAATCCTTCCCACTATTATCTTATCTAACTAAGTATCTTTAGAACCTGATTTGTATTTAGACGGCTTCTGCCCAGTTGATCTTTCTGAGCTAACAACAGCAATAGTCTCTTTTAAACCATCAACTTGTATGTTAGACCTAATCCCAACCAGACTGTTCAAGGAGGTTTTCCCCTTAATTGACACTTCCATATTGGATTTGATCAATCGGTCTTTGTTGACAGGATATGTACCTCAGACTTTTAAGGTTGCTGTAATTGAAGTGTTGGCTAATTATCTACCTATATCCAATCTACCTTTTTTGTCTAAAGTTGTTGAAAAAATAGTTGCAGCTCAACTTTGTGATCATTTACATATAAATAATCTGTTTGAAGAGTTTCAGTCAGGATTCAGAGTGCATCATAGCACAGAAACAGCACTGGTGAAAGTTACCAATGATGTCCTCTTAGCCTCTGATAGCAGACTTGTTTCTGTGTTTGTCCTGTTGGATCTCAGTGCTGCATTTGATACGATCGATCACAGCATTCTTTTACAGAGGCTTGAACATGTTATTGGGATTAAAGGAACTGCATTAGGCTGGTTTAGGTCATATTTATCTTATAGATTCCAGTTTGTTCTTGTAAATTAAGTAAATTGGAGTAAGTCATGGAGTTCCTCAGGGTTCTGTGCTTGGACCGATTCTTTTTACTTTATACATGCTTCTATTTGGTAACATTATTAGACAGCATGGCATAAATTTCCATTGCTATGCTGATGATACTCAGCTGTACTTATCTATGAAACCAGATGAAACCAATAGGTTGGTTAGACTACAAGCATGTCTTAAAGACATAAAGACCTGGATGACTCAGAACTGTCTGCTTTTAAATTCAGACAAAACTGAAGTTGTTCTCTTTGGACCTGAGCGCTTCAGGGAGAAATTGTCTAGTTATATAGTTACTCTAGATGGTATTTCCTTGGCTTCTAGTTCTACAGTGAGGAACCTTGGAGTTATTTTTGACCAGAATTTATCATTTGACGCACATATAAAACTGGTTTCTAGGACTGCCTTCTTTCACCTTCGCAATATTGCTAAAATCAGGAACATCCTGTCTCAAGGTGATGCAGAGAAACTAGTTCATGCATTTGTTACTTCGAGATTGGACTACTGTAATTCCTTATTATTGGGCTGTCCCACATATTCTCTGAAAAGCCTCCAGCTGATCCAAAATGCTGCAGCAGGACAAATGAACGAAGACCCAAAGAGTTGAGTCGTGAACGAATCAATACTGTTTCCTATCCTGCTGACTGAGCTTATTAAGCTGCCGCCTGCCATGTGGTGAGAGAGGGTACTGCATGAAAATGAACGAATCAATTCTATCTCCTGTCGTGCTGACTGAGTTTATGCAGCAGCCGCCTATCATGTGGCGAGGAAGGGTACTGCATGAAAATGAACGAATCACTCACTGAGACTACTCGTTACTCCTGACTCATATAAAAAAATAGTTCATATTGAACAAATCGTTCGCAAACGACACATCACTATGTCTTTGCAGCAGAGTTGTTCTTTAACAGTGGTATGACCAGTCTTACACCATCTGTCATTCACGAACACAGCCAGCCCTCCTTTCCTCTTAACACTCTCCTCTGTCCTGTCGGCCCGATGTAGATTAAGACCACCCAGTGAAACATGTGAATCCGGAGTCAGTGAGTTCAGCCATGTCTCCGTGAACAGCATGATGCTGCATTCCCGATGTTCCCTCTGGTGCCGGGTCAGCGTGTTAACTCGTCCATCTTATTGGGAAGAGATCTCACATTTCCCATGACGATGGATGGGAGGACAGGTCTGTGTCGTCTTCTCATGGCACGACGTCGGTCGCCAGCACGAGTCCCCCCTCTTTTCCTCCTTAGCTCCTTGGGGACGTCGGGCTTCTCCTGGAGTAGCACCGCTGCGTTACGGAGCACCAACTGCCGATCCCTGGTGTAAAGAATAGGGGCCATGGCTGCTTCACGGGGAGTCCGGTCACGGAAAAAAGTTTATTTTAAAAAGTTAACAGAGAGTTAAGAGAAACGCGGCAATTTTGGTGCCCACAGTGCAACTGTTGTTCTGTAGTACTGCACTAAATAAATTAACACACAAGAAAAACTAGAACTATCGAAATAAGAGAAAAAATGCTAAACTTGAGCGAGAGCTGCTGTAACTGCGGCTGCTCTGGGCAGCGCATGCTCAGGTTACTGACTTGGTCCCACCTCTGACTAAGGCCATTTAGCCTGAAATAAAAAAAGAAAAAGATTTTTCTCTTACCAAACGTTGAAACACCACGCATGGACACGAAAGGATGTGAAATTAAACATTAAGAATTATGATGAATATGTTTTTTTTTTTTTTTTAAAGACAGGACATGGAAGCCTATCTGCACCAAAGAAAGGTGAAAAAAGAAGTCTCAGTTAGTTATAACGTTATAATAATGTTAGAGGGCCTCTTACTTTATTATTATTTTTGTTTTACTACTATCACTTTTTGTTTTCTGCCTTTCGCAGGTGGATAGCTCAGCTTTCCACAGCAGGGAAGTGGTTCAGAGTCTCGCTTTCGGACTGTCTTTCCTGCAGCGGATGGACATGAAACCTGTGGTAGTGATGGGCCGAATTGAGCACCTAGAAAAAGGGCCTGCAGAACCTGTCACCGGGTCTTGTTGTACCAGAGAGCTAGTGGAGCGGTGCCAGCAGCTGACAGAGGCTCTGCAGCAGCACTCAGCTACTGTCCTGCCATTCTTCTCTGCAGAGTCCATCCTCCAACTGCACGAAGCGCCACAAGGAAGCAGGTAAGGAGAAGTATCAGGGCACTAATTCAGTCCTCACAGTGGCTTCAAAGTCTGATTTCTTATCCTAAAACACTAATTTAACATTGTAAATAATTTTTGTATGAACCCTGAGATGAGTCTAAGTGTAACTGCAGCAATTAGCAAGTATGAACTGTTTGAATCAGTTTCAAAATGAATTGAAAGCAAGGGCCACATAAGTGGTGTTTAAGAATGCATCATTTTTCTATTGGTGATAGTCTTCAGAAGTCAGATTACAGCCCACAGACTGCCCCTTAATATAAACATGGATCTCTTTCTCCCATAACATGACCCCTAATGCCCATCACTGCTTTTCATCCACCCTTTGATGCTGTCCTCAGTCATCAGTCCCAGATTTTTCAAGTCCTCCAAAAGTCCTGACCATATATTAATCCTCTTCCCTCTCTTTGCCTTGTAGTGCTCCCCCGCACATTGCTGTGGACACCACCCTCCTCCAGTGGAGTCTAAACTGTGGGACAATCCCACTGGTTTGTCCAGTTGGAAGGGACTGGCGAGGTTGCTCAGTAGTGCTGGACCCAACAGAGGTTACGGCAGCCATTTCCCGGGCCCTGCAGCCCTACAAAGTAATTTTTCTAAACAACTCAGGAGGTCTGCGGAGCCCAAAACACAAGGCAAGACAGCTATCTAGTGGACTGTGTTCCACTAAGATAAGCAATGCAAAAGTACTCAAGTTGAACAACAGAAATCTAAAATGTTCTCCTGTCTGAGTGGTTCAACTCCTGTTGAACATTTCCTTTTTGTGTAACAGGTGCTCGACACAGTGTCATTGCCCACCGACCTTCCCGGTCTGTCCGTGGCGGCGTGGTTGAGTGCAACAGAGCGACGTAAAGTGACCACCATTGCCAGACTTCTCAATCAACTGCCGACAGATTCCTCTGCTGTAATCACCTCGGCGAGCACTTTGCTCACTGAGTTGTTCAGCCACAGGGGTGAGGCCAGTGAATGACCCAATACTTGTCCCACATGCATACACACGTACACACACACATATATATTGATATTTATAGAAAGCTGCCTATTTTAAGATGTAAGCCAAGAGGGCACCATACTTGTAAGAGTGGGGGAAGGTTTTTTCCTACCTAAAAAACATGCAACATAATTCAAATGTTTATGGGTGTTTTTGTTTTAAAAAAAATCTAATTCTAATAACTTCTTTTTCTCCATGTCAGGATCTGGGACACTTTTTAAGAATGGAGACCCCATACACCGGTCAGTAGAAATTACACAAACCCATGTAATCTGATCTGTTGCCCTAAATTTAAAGTCTCTAAGGTCAGAATCTAAGGTTAACCTCTTACACAAGGCTGGTGTTACCATACAAGTTTAAAAGCACAAAGAAACACACAGTTTTGAATCACACACACAGGCACACACACACTTATTGCATTTTCGGGTACATAATTGTTTTTGTGTGTACAGGTACAGGTCTCTGGATGAGATCGATGTGGACCGTCTGCTGGCTCTCATCAACAAGTCGTTTGATAAAACTCTGCGGCAGGATTACATGGACTCTCTAAAAGGACGGCTGCACTCCATCTACCTTTCTGAAGGGTGTGTGAAACTATTCCAGGAAAATATTTCTTAATTGAAGGTCCTAGAATATTTCCACATGTAAAACCTGATCAGGGTCAGTCTATATGCTCTCACATATGCACTCTGGAATGGTGGCATGCAAGTGTCTGAAACTTTCCACTGAGATTTTCCACCCTGCTCTGTAAAATCTCTGGAACATCAGATGTTGAGACTTTGTATGAATGTATGAACAAGAAAGTATTTTTGGAGAATGTATGAGTGAATGTGTGTTTTCTCATGCATGTGCTGCTTTCCTCTCACTTATTGCTGTTGTGGATCTGTACAGATACATGCCTCATCTGCTATTCTCAACAAGTTGTAAAGAAACACAGCCATTTCCAGAGTGGAGGTTCTGCACATTTCTGCTGCCTCCTATGCCTTCTATACACCCATTCCCCTGCATCCCTTTCCTCGCATTTCCAGCCAGGGAGCACATCTCCAGCAGAAAACCTCTTTCTGTGACATGCATGTGTGAGCGGCAACTATGGAAAAAGACCAGACCAAATTGTCTGCACATTCTCCTGAACATCTCCTGCTGTTCATGTGTGAAAACGGCTTATCACAATCAGCCTCCTGTCTTTATAATCTACTAAAATAAGCCAAAAATATAGATAACTGAAAGTAAATGTAGTTAAAATGAAATCCTTGTTAACGAGAATACAGCCTTTGTATGATTATAAAATGTTTAAGATATTAAAAATAGACCTTGAACCTATGGAAAAAGAAAGCAGAAACTACCTCTGGAGAAGCAGACTACAATGAGGGGTGCGCACTAGTGTTACTGTGCAATCCCCACATCACATGGTACAGCCTATATTGGAATTCCAGTGCTTCTGCTCTCATGCAACTACATGAGGATAACTCACCACAAGTGCTTTGCCTCTCCACAATAAAGCTTCTGAAATAAAAATAAAAGAAACTTAAACTTAGCCAGACTCACCCTTACTGGACAGATAAATAAGGGCTGTCAACCACTCACAACCAGCTAGGAGGCCTGAGAGGGGAAGAGAGAGAAGGGCAGCTCACGTAGGACTTTATACTAGCCGGCTTTCATTGGGGCAGAGTTAGCCCGGGGCTGTGTCCACTACATGAGAAATAAAAGAAATACATTGCATGTCTGTGTCCCTTTAGCTACAGCGCTGCAGCCATCATCACCATGGAGCCTGTGAATGGCGGCACTCCCTACCTCGACAAGTTTGTGGTGAGCAGCAGTAAGCAGGGCCAGGGCACCAGTCACATCCTGTGGGAGTGTATAAAAGAAGACCTGGGCAAACTGTTTTGGAGATCAAGAGCCACCAACAAGATCAACCCATGGTAAGACAAAAACACATGCTCACATTTTTTGTCATTAAAACCCCAAAAAGTTGGGATGCTGTCTCATGTAACTAAAAGCACAATGCAACTAATCAACGATTAGCAAAACTAATATTTTATTCACACTAGAACATAGTAAACATCAAATGTTTAAAGTGAGACATGCTTTTTCATGACAAATATTAGCTCATCTTGAAACTGATGGCAGCAACACGTCTAAAAAAATTGGGAAAGGTGAATGTTTAGCACTGTGTAGCACCCCCTTTTCTTTTAGGACTGTCTGTAATTCTGGGAACACTATTGCTGAACCTTTGGGATGGTTGTCCCATTCTTGTCTGAGATAAGATTGTAGCTGCTTATCCATCCTGGGTCTTCTTTGTTGTATCTTCTGTCTCATGATGCACCAAATGTTTTCAGTCCAGCACCCAGACTCTTCCACTATGAAGCCATGCAATTGTTATAGATGCAGTATGTGGTTTAGTATTGTCTTGCTGAAATACGCATGGCTTTCCCTGGAAAAAAAAGGTCTGCATTTGAGCATATTTAACCTTTCACCATTCAGTTGTTTGTTAAGTCAATGCCAAGAAAAAAATATATCAGCAGTGATCTTAAAAAAGCGAAGTGGAAATGTTTGGTCATAGTGCAAAGCGCCATGTTTGGTTAAAACCATCAGGTCAAACACCTCATACCAACTGTCAAGCACGGTGGTGGAGGGCTAATGATTTGGGCTCGTTTTGCAGCCACAGAGTTTGGA
The DNA here is from genome assembly GCF_036924035.1 of Leuresthes tenuis. Taxonomy (NCBI): domain Eukaryota; kingdom Metazoa; phylum Chordata; class Actinopteri; order Atheriniformes; family Atherinopsidae; genus Leuresthes; species Leuresthes tenuis. The sequence continues at coordinate 22,672,491 of NW_027325371.1, forward strand.
CACCTTTGCAGTCATTTATTCCACCCTGAACTCCTCTGTATACCAAAGTATTCAAGAGTCAAATATGAGGCCATCTATCTGACAGCTAAAGCTTGGCTGAAACTGGCTCATCAACAGGACAATGATCCCAAATACAGCAGCAAGTCTACAACAGAATGTCTGTTTAAAAAAAAAAAAGAATCAGGGTGTTGCAATGGTCCAGTCAAAGTCCAGACCTCAACCTGATTGAAATGCTGTGGTGGGACCATAAGAGAGCTGCAAACCTCAATGAACTGAAGCAATGCTGTAAAGCAGAGTAGGACAAAATTCCTTCACAATGTTAACGTACTGACAACATAATACAGAAAATGACTGCTTTGAGTTGCTGCTGCTAAAAGTGGCTCAACAAGCCAACGAATAATGGGATGAACTTAGTGTTTCTCACAATCCTTCAGCAGTTTTGCTTAGCTTTTGTTGAATGAATAGTGATAGTTATATGTTATGTGTTGTTGTTATTTCTGAGGTTGTATGTACCTCATTCTATGACCCGGTAAAGATTTTTTTTATTATGTCCCGACACGTAAAACCTTGGAACTGAAAGAGGATGTACTTTCTTTTTCATATCACTGCAACTACACTGACAGCGATTTTCTAAAAAACATTTGAAAATGTTGTTTCTGAAATACCAATGCAAATCTTGTGACTAGAAGTCTTTGTAGGTAAACTTAACAATATACCTGGGGTCTGTTTCACAAAGCAGGTTCAACAAACTCTGAGTCTAATCCTGAACTCTGAGTTGATCTACTCTGAGATAGAAAACTCTGAGTTTCCTGTTCCAGAAACGCTGATTTGAGTTAGTTTAGTCAACTCTGAGTAGTTTCACCTTGAGTTAAGCGTGTGCACCACAACTATAGAAAGCCAGCACAAATGGAGCCCCGATTCGACAAGTCACCATGGCAACGGGGAAGAGGAGGGCTACGTTTTTCACCAACCACGAATTGGAAATCTTAATGCGCTCACACGGTGAGTTTCAACACATTTTTAGAAAGAAGTGAAGCTGCAAAAGAGAGGGAGACAGCGTGGGAAAACATTGCTGCTCGGGTCAGTGCGTAAGTTTAAATGTAATCCTGTGTCCTTTGCAATCACAATAATATTACAGGGGAAAACTTCTTGAGTTCATTTATTTCATCCATCCATTTTCTATACCCACTTAATCCGTTGGTCGGGTTACAGGGGGGCTGGAGCCTATCCCAGCAGTCATCGGATGAGAGTTGGGGTACACTCTGGACAGGTCGCCAGTCCATCACAGGGCCACAAAGAGACAAACAACCATGCATGCTCACACTCACTCCTAAGGACAATTTAGAGACACCGATTAACCTAACATGCATGTTTTTGGATGGTGGGAGGAAGCCAGAGTACCCGTAGAGAACCCACACATACACAGGGAGAACATGCAAACTCCACACAGAAAGGCCACAGGTGGGGATTGAACCTGGAACCCTCTCACTTTGAGACAATGGTGCTAACCGCCACACCACACCGTGCAGCCCTTCATTTATTTCATTTTTCATTTTATTTCCCTGCAATCCCGCAGGGGAGAAGCACACTTGGTAGCAGCTTAAGATGAAATACAAAAACATTGTTCAAACAGGTAAGACCTTGGCATGGAGGTACCTCATTTTGATCATGTTTTACACTGTAAAGTAAATATTAAGTGGCTATTTGACTGTGCAGTTGCTTTATCCGCAACATAATGCTGTTTTCACACACATAAATGTCTTCTCATCTATATCATGTTCTGTTAAATAATTACGCCTATTTAAACTAATACAGACTTCTACTCAGCCAACAGAAAGAAGGCAGATGCCTGTAAAACAGGTGGTGACCCAGCACCGCCACCTCTAAAGGAGGCAGAGGAGCTGGCCCTAAGCCAGAATATTGGAAGGCCAGTGGCTGAGGGAGCTCATCCTCTGAGTCCACCCCCAAGACACAAGTGCCTTTATAAAATGTAATGGGCCTATAGATATATTTTTTAAGCCTATTCATCTATTCATTTTGTCCCAACAGATTCTGATGGTGCCGCTCAAGAAGATAATTGTCTGTGCTAAATGCTAAACATCTACGATAACCTGATAACCATCTCCTGACGAATATTTAATTCTCTGCGCAGTAATACTGCACCATCATCCACGGGATCGTTGTCAAAAGGACATGCCATGTTCGTGCAAAATGTCGCCTCCTACTTTGCATAATGGACTTCTATAACTAGAAGAACTAGGCTACGCCAAAAACTCGCCTGCTGACTGAACAAATGAATGAGGAAATAAAATGGTGCGTGTGGCTGACAGAGGGCGGAGACAAAGAGAAACTCGAGGTTTACTGAGAAAAACCTGGTCCCGACCAAGTTAGGTTCATGGAGTCTGTTACTACGGTAACTGACCGAGAGCTTAAGGTAGCCCTCTCTCTGAAACGGGCTAGAGTTACCCCTCTTTCTCTGGTTTGAGTTACCTCCCTTTGTGAAACGGAAAACTCAGAGTTTCCCCCATAGCAAAAACTGCTTTGTGAAACGGACGTCTGATCAGTTGTCTGCAGAAGTGTTTTTATATCTTTGTTTTGTTTACCGTAGACAGTCGTAAATTTATACAATGTAGACTCTGCATGTGAGTGTGTGTACACTTGTTTTACTATTCTGATACTGTACGTGTGCGGTCCAGAGTGTTTTATGGGGACTAAATGGTGGGGCCCATGTGTTTAAAGAGATTTCTTGGGGTCAAAACTTAGATTTAGGATTAGGCTTGAAATTTGGTGATGGTTAGGGTTGTCACCACGAAGACATGTATGTGTTGACATAGAAATTGAAAATAAAACTTTTGCTATAAAATAGGATGTAAGTAATAAAGGGACTGAAGTTGGAAGTACAGTCTGAACTGTCTTTCTCAATCCAGTGCTTCAACAGATAAATCTTACCTTTCCTAGGGCTGAGTGTTAGATTTTAGCCTGAAAAGAGTTAAAAACCAGTGGTAACCAACCAGAATGAGCAACCAGAGGATCCTCTGTGTGATCGGAAGGGATAGGAGTATCTATTGACAGTGTATAGGCTGGGGTGTTGAGATTTGACCAGTTTAAATTCAACTCCAGGAATCCTGAACCTTAAGAAGCTCACATTCACTGAGAAAAACTCAGATCTTTGAGGAATTAGATTTTAGAACCACTCTAATAATGTTAAACAGCAATCAGTTCGGCCCAAGTCAACTTTACTATCAGAGAGCAAAGAATTTCTAAAGTTAAGGTGGTAAAAGTAGGAACTCCAGTAAAAGCATCCGTAGTGACGCCTTTAGAAGTTCTTCAGCAGAGTGCAGTTGTTCAGTATGTTTGTTTTGATTAAATCCTATAAAATACCAGCAGACTGCTACAACATGACCTTGCACACATCAGATTGTAATCACCTGATATTCTGCCCATCTATGCTGGAAATATCAGATTATACCTTACCCTTACTTTTGCTTATCGGGCAGCAGCCAAGACATACAACTTTAGATGTACCGTTTTAGAATTGAAACAATTTTTGTTACAAAATACATTTCAGTTTAATATGTTTTCCCTTTTTGTCTGTGCAGGTATTTTAAGCATTGTGACGGCAGCTTTGTAAATGGAGTATGGACCGTCTTCTGGTTTGGCCTGACTGACATCAGAGATTCCTATACACTGGTTGAGCACGCCAAGGACCTCCCTGACTCATTCCACGGCTCCTGTGTTGCCTCTGCAGAGCAGCGGTCTCCTCAACCTGCCACAGGGTCCTGAACACCTGCTTCCCTGCAGCTGGTCATGTAGCACTTTCTTGATTTCATAGATGAGGATATTTGAATCAGAAGGGTCAGACTTTTTTTTTCAACAAGTTACCTGACATTTGTCTCTTAGAGGGTTAGGGTTAGGGTGTGATCTGATTTGGCCTTGTCTGATCATTTCTGTATTTTATTTGATTTATTGACCACTCAGAATGTTCAAACAACCAGCTTCTCAGTTAAGAAGAGGTACATTAATGAGAAAACAAGTGCTCAGTTTAGGGAGGCTGTAGCTATGTTACCAACTATGAGCACAGAGTCGGCTGACGGACTGCTGGATCATTTCAACTTCAAAATTTTTATTATAATGGAAGCTGTTGCAGCGATAAGAATCATGAGCACCTTGAGCAAATAGAAAACACAATGGAGAAACACCACTATGGTCAAAAACCTGAAAAGAAAATGCAAGAAAGCTGAACGTAAGTGGAGGAAAACAAAGCTTCAGATTAACTATGAGCTGTACAAACAAAGCCTGCGTAATTATAACAATTAGCTGTGCAAGGCCAGACAGCTGCATTTATCTGAAATTATTAATAAGGATGTCTCGAACTCTGTTTGCTATGATTGAAAAACTCACAAATCCTCCTAAACCGTTAAACCCAGACCTCCTCTCCACTGAGAAATGCAACGAATTTGCCAACTTTCTTTGCCAAAAAATTTAGACAATTAGACAAAACATTCACAACACACAGACAAACAAGAAAACTATTCAGTGTCTAAAACCTAGAAATAACTCTGACGTTATGTCACAATTTAATATTGTTGATTTAAAAATCCTACAGGAAACTGTTTGGCATCTGAAATCAACAACTTGCACTCTTGACATAATACCATCTGACTTTTTAAAAACTGTTTTTACCTCAGTAGAGAGTGATCTCCTACAAATAGTTAATAGCTCACTGGCGTCAGGCATTTTTCCCAAGTCACTAAAGACGGTTGCCTTTAAGCCACTCCTAAAAAAGAGAACTCTAGACACCTCTATGATGAACAACTACAGATCTGTCTCTAACCTCTTTTTCATATCCAAGATTATTGAGAAAGTTGTATTTAACCAGTTCAACGACTTTCTGAATTATAACTTTCTTGATAACTTTCAATCATCATCATAGCACTGCAACAGCTCTGGTGAAAGTGTTAAACGACATTGGGTTGAATACTGGTTCTGGTTATGTTTCAGTCCTGGTTCTGTTGGATCTCCGTGCTGCTTTTGATACTGTAGATCACAGAATCCTATTGCACAGGCTGGGAAACTGGGTTGGACTTTCTGGAGCTGTCCTTAACTGGTTCAGGTCCTTTATTTGGCGCTAGTTATTTTTTTACAATTGGCAGCTTTGAATCTGTAAGTGGCCCTTACAATCAATGACCAAGTTTGTAACCTTGGAGTGTTGATAGACTCAGATCTGACTTTCAACAGCCACATCAAAGCTGTCACCAAGGCAGCTTTTTACCAACTCAGAAACATCAACAGAATTAAAGGTTTTCTCTCCCAAAAAGACCAGGAGAAACTCATCCATGCATTCATCTGCAGTAGACTTGATTACTGTAATGGTCTTTTAACTGGACTTCCCAAAAAGAGCATTAAACATCTGCAGCTCATCCAAAACGCTGCTGCTAGAGTTTTAACCAGGACTAAGAGGTCACAGAACAGATTTTAAAAGCCTACTGATGGTTTACAAATCCCAGAATGGTTTAGGCCCAAAATACATCTGTGATATGTTCAGAGAATATAAACCTAGCAGAGCTCTTAGATCCAACGACTCAGGTCAGCTGGTCCAGTCCAGAGTCCAGAGTAAACATGGAGAAGCAGCATTTAGCTGTAATGCTGCAAACAAGTGGAACAAACTGCCAGTCACCAAATGTAGACATTTTTAAATCTAGGTTAAAAACATTTATTTTCTCATGTGTCTATGCATGAAATCTGCACGGTATCTTCTAATTTATTTAGACTGTTGCTTGTTTTAATAATTTTAATTTCTTTCTCTTTATATTCTTTTATGTATTATCAATGCTTTTTCCACTCCCCGCTGCAATGCTTTTATTGTAAAGCACTTTGAGATTGTTTTGTACATGAAATGTGCTATACAAATAAATTTGACTTTGACTTCTGACTTTGACTTAGAGTGTCTGTTCTTGAGTTTTAACTTGGAACAAGAGATGAGGACACAAAAGTTTCAAAAGGGGAAATTTGTACACATCTAAGGCACATATTGTTATGACTATCAGACAGATGAAAAAAGTATGATGCTCTAAAATAATAAGTCTCAATATGTTATTTGAACCAGAACTATTTCTGCATTTGGTATTTGTATTAGTCATTTTTTCACTTTGTTTTCACAGTTGTTGAAACAGATGTATTTTGGGGATAAAAAGATTAGGTCAATATTACCTTTAGGTAAGTTTTGTTTGATGTGATTAAGTAACTGAGCCACAACTTTGTTTGTTTGTGATTGTTTTACATCTCCAATTTTAAAAAAAAAAGAAAAGAAAAAGCTTTGACGCTTTGTAAAATGTAAATACAAACCAAATGCACTGATATGCATCTCATAAATATTCTATTCACAACAGAAGATGGAAAACGTAAAATATTGAAAGTGAGACATTTCACTATTTCAGAAAAAATATTAGCTCATCTTGTATTTGATGTGGCAGCAACATGTCTCTAAAAAGTTGGGACCTGTTGTGAAAAGAAATTGGACCACCTTTTGCCTCGATCTGACACATTCATTGGAGTGTTGTTCGGATAAGCATAGACCGACTTCAACCACCAAAGTGTTGGCTTTTGCTCCCCCTTCACACACATCAAATGAATGTGACAACAAAGCAAGTTAGGAGACAGGTGGAGGTCAGGGCAGGTCTGCTGTCCCTGATCATGTCAGCTCCAGGGTCCTGAAGTCACCTGTCTTTTATCATGCAGCATATCTTCAACTGAAGCAGAAGACGCTGGTGCTATGGAAGACCTCCTGCCTGTGGTACCCAAGAAGGCTGCCCCATCTGGGCTTTATGACTTCCGACCAGTCACACACATGTTACATGTCATGAAGGAACTTAAGAAACTGGTTCTGGCCCACATCAGACCTCAAGTGGGATCTGCTCTTGACCCACTTCAGTTTGCCCACCAGCCCTCAATTCAATTAAATTCAATTCAGCTTTATTTATATAGCGCCAAATTACAACAAATGTCATCTCAAGGCACTTAAATAATATAGTCCAATTCAAGCCAATTGGAACTCAATTAATTGTAATAATAATCCAATGAAATCCAATTAATTAATTTCAAAATAATCCAATTAATTCATGTAGAGCCAATTCAAAAACAATATCTTAGCTAAGGAAACCAACAGATTGCACCGAAACTTGTCTTCAGTCCAATCTCCCATCCTGAGCGTGCCTGTGGCGACTGTGGAAAGGAACGACTCCCTTTTAACAGGAAGAAACCTCTGGCAGAACCAGACTCAGGAAGGGTGGCCATCATCATCTGGAGGCTTTTCAGAGAATATGTGGGACAGCCCAATAATAAATAATTACAGTAGTCCAATGTTAAAGTAACAAATGCATGGACTAGTTTCTCTGCATCACCCTGAGACAGGATGTTCCTGATTTTAGCAATATTACGAAGGTGAAAGAAGGCAGTCTGAGAAACCAGTTTTATATGTGCGTCAAATGATAAATTCTGGTCAAAAATTACTCCAAGGTTCCTCACTGTAGAACTAGAAGCCAAGGAAATACCATCTTAACTATATAGCTAGACAATTTCTCCCTGAAGCGCTCAGGTCAAAAGAGAACAACTTCAATTTTGTCTGAATTTAAAAGCAGACCGTTCTGAGTCATCCAGGTCTTTATGTATTTAAGACATGCTTTTAGTCCGACCAACCTATTGGTTTAATCTGGTTTCATAGATAAGCACAGCTGAGTATCATCAGCATGGCAATGGAAATTTATGCCATGCTGTCTAATAATGTTACCAAATAGAAGCATGTATAAAGTAAAAAGAATCGGTCCAAGCACAGAACCCTGAGGAACTCTGTGACTTACTCTGGTGTGTGAAGAAGATTCTTCATTTAAGCAGGAGACGGAGGAAGAGAACTGATAGCCATGCTAAGCTATAGAACCCGACACACCGCTAAAAAGGCATTTATCTTTATTGTCCGTAATCACAAGTATTACAATACACAGTGTACTCCATATTCATGCTAGAAAGATGCTTGTAGGAATGCTTCCATGACACAGTGTAAGGCTTTCCACTGTTATCGAAGGATTAAAGACAAGATGCAAAGCAGAACTTAGAGGAGACAGGAAGGAAGAGTGACAGAGAGGCAGACTATGGAGCTCAATGAATGACACAGGTGGTTGGTCACTCTGCATATCCACTCTGCAGGTTTGCGGTCTTATTGAGTGCTCTGACAGGGACGCTGAAGCAGAGCATCAAAGCTGTCTTTAATGCTGCTGTGGCCTGAGGTGAGTGCTGCTGTGTTTGTCAGTGGAAGGAGCTTTAGGACAGCATGTTTTTAAAACACATTATTCTGTAAATAAAATAAGATAAACATCTGAACTTCATAAAGCCACCAAATGTTCTCAAAAAAAATTAAACAACAAACAAAAACAACAAAGAAATGATACCTTCCATTCAGAAAGTAGCTGATGTCATGTCAGACACATGACACATATAATTCAAAGAAGCGGAAATCCAAAAAACATAAGAATAAATCCAAAACACACAAGACTATAGCTCAACATAGAAAACCAGAATGATAACTGATAATGCTGACTATCTGGCAAAGACGACAAAGTATTTATACCTGGAAGGTAATTAGGAACAGATAGAAAACGGATGTGTCAGGGCTGCATATCATCCCTTCCAAGATGGAAGGAAAAATCAGGAAAAGAAAAAACACAAAGCAGAACCTGGAGTTGCAGCTGTGGCTGTGACAGAGTGTTTGCCTTTATTTCACTGTGAATAAGCTCAGGTCTTATCAACAAGTCCAGTTGTTGCCAGATAGTGTTGGGTTGAACTTTGCCAGAGCAGGGTGGGTTGCAGACTGGACAGATCTAACAGCATGATTATTGATCACAGGGGGCTCAGTTCTGACAGGGAGGATGATTTGTCTTTGGTTTATTTATTTTATGAAATGTAGACCTTCTCTTTATTATTGAATACAATCTTTCATATATTCGTCCCTTGCAGTCAGTGCTGCAGCCTAATGTTCTGCTTTTGTCTTTTTAACTAATTAAAAAAGATATCAATGAGGATATTTACAATTGTAATCCAAATATGAGAAAAATACATTTATACAACTTTTTATTTAAAATGGCAGTTGTATAAAAACTAAATGTGTTAAATCATTTACAAGGAACTTTTCAGGATTTTCTTTCTCTTCGTTCTTTTAAACATAAAATTGAATGTGACTGCAGCTATATGGAAGTTCTTCAATAAAAACATGATGAAGAACATCTGCATCTTTGTCTCCCTGCTGCTCATTTTGCGATTCACTACCCAAAACTCGTGACCATAGGTGAGGATGGGAACGTAGATTGACCGATAAATAGAGAGCTTCGCCTTCTGGCTCAGCTCCTGAGCCCACAACACTGCAGACACTGCACCGAGCCGCCTGTCAATCTCACACTCCATTCGTCCCTCACTCATGAACAAGACCCTGAGATACTTGAACTCCTCCACTTGGTGAAGGATCTCATTCCTGACCCGGAGAGAGCATTTCACCCTTTTCCAGGTGAGAACCATAGTCTCGGCTTTAGAGGTGCTGATTCTCATCCCAGCCGCTTCACACTCGGCTGCGAATCGCTCCAGTGAGAGCTGAAGGTCACGACCCGACGACGCTAACAGAACCACATCATCTGCAAAAAGCAGAGACCCGATTCTGAGGTTGCCAAATCGGACACCCTCAACGCCCCTGCGCCTAGAAATATCCAGTATATAAATAAATAAAGCCAAAATATCTAGCGTTACATTTATAGTGTTCTGTTTTTTGACGATGGGTCATAATCTGACCATTTATTTGAAATCTCTGTTGAAATTCAGTGATTAACCTCACCATCACAAAACTCGTGGTACTGATAAGTGATTTGTTCTCATTTCTAGATGATTTAATCTGAGCATTCATATCTGTATTCTACTCGTGTTTCATGCAGAACTAAATGGCCCTCAACATGAACATTGTGTTGTCACGTTTAAACCAGCAGCATGGAGAAATACTTCCTATCAGAAAACAATTTATTTAATTTGTTATGATGAAACACTGGTGAAGGAGAATAAGACGTGGAAGGAGGCATAAGAACACCGCAAGTTTCTGGGAGGAGAGGACTCAGAGAATGCAGTCTCTGTGCTCAGGAAGCACAGCTACAACCTGGCCACCCTGATCACTGCAGATGACCATGACTACGCACGAGAGAGAGCAGAACAGGCAACCACTGATGAGGTGGGACAGTTTTCTGCACTGTATTGGTGTTGTTGAGCAACTCATCCTCTGTCTTTATATTGATCTCTCTCTTAAATGTTATTAAGTGTGGACGGGCCTGCGTTTCCTGGGTGATGAGTGGTTCTGGGTGGGTGGAGAACAGGTGTAGTACAAGGATATTCCAAGCTGACCGACTTTTAGGTGTGGCATCCTGGCGAAGAACAGCAGCACCTCCTTTGTGATCAGAGACTGCTGTGAGAGAAGGAACTTCTTCTGTTACAAGAGGCCTGGAAACTTTTGAAAGCCTCAGGGCTCATATTTCACCTCCTTCTCCCTGATGTTAATAACAACACCAGGAGCCTCGTGTACAAAGGGTGCGTACGTACGAAAAATTGGCGTACACACTTTTTCACGTCAACGATCAGATGTATCAAGAGTGAAATGAGAAATGAGAGAAATGTGCGATGCCTCATGCCAACTTCAGGGCTGGCGTATGCACTTTTATACAGCTATTGATTCTTTGGCGACACTTAGAGGTGATGTTGGGAAACTGTTATAATAAATAAATGTGAACACAATTTGTCCTCAGAATGAGTGATGTGCACCCTTGAGACACATGAACAATTAACACACGTGTCTGCAATTACATGAGTGGATATAAAAGCATGTGCAAAGTATTGCAATGCATACCATTAAAACAATGGCTGCTTTAGCGGTATTGGAAGACATTGTAAATGGTGCAATTGGAAGAAAGCGTGTGTTCAGAGACTGACAGGATTTGCTGGCACATGATGACAACTGGCTCATCAGCCATTTTGAGGGCAATGCTGCTGGAACTGTGCGCAGAGCTGCAGCCGGCGCTGGAGCACAACACAGCGAGGAGCCATGCGCTGTTTGTGCCACAGGTGACATGTACATTGGGGTTTAAGCAACTGGGACATTCCAGAGGGAGCTGGCCAACCAATTGGGACTGTGCCAGTCGACCCTGAGCCAAGCCATGCCAGCCGCGTGAGACGGAATTATCTGCATCTCAGCAGGTATATCAAATTCCCACAATGCAGTTGAACAGGCCAACATTGAAGCGCAATTTGAAGTGAGAGCTGGTTTTCCTAATGTAATCGGAGCTATCGACTGCACACACAGTGCTATAAAAGCCCATCACATGATAAATTTGTATATCAACAGGAAACATTTTCATTCCATCAATGTACAGATTGTATGTGATGCACAAATGCTTTGTGGGGGTGGCCTGGTACAAGGCATTCATATATTTACACTTTATTTGTGTAATTGTCCTAATATTAGTCCCTGTGACGTGCAATGAGCATGTGCAACCCCAATTTCTATCCGTCTTCATAGCATCATAGTTGGTGGTTAAAGTTAGTAACTGTTGAGAGAAAAAAGTAAATAGCATTTTTTTTTATCAGTGTCAGTTTTACTTAATATTGTGAGGAGCTACATGCAATTTGAATCATTTAAACATAATTTCCACCAAATGACACCCATTAAACAGTGGATTTCCAGTGACAGACAGTGTATCATTCTCTCATGGGGCTATCGGCAAATAGCCCCAGACCTGCAGCTAAACAGCCAATCCGGTTATGGTTTCTAGGGGGAAATCATGAATAATTGGCTTATCAACGTCGCCAAATTTAACGCCTGTGGGGCACTGTAGATTTAGCCCCAACTGCTATGCAAAATGCGTGAAGGTTTAGGATTGCTAAAGCTACATGAGGAGCCAGCGATAGTTTTTTTTTCGTAGTGCAACTCCCAGACTCTGACCTACACTACGGGGGAAAAAATAAGTGTGACAACCAGTGACGGCTGGTATAATTGGGCTAACAGGGCTCAGCCCTCCCTACATTATTCAATAAAAAATAGAATATAATATATAAATAATTAAATGAAAACTTTAAACAAATTGTTTTTTCAGTTTTGATCAGAGGCGGAGCAAAATCTGGACTGAAACCCATGAAATCGGTCAAAATGGGCTAATTATTTACAGCCCAAGCGAAGCAACTCAGTTACACTTGACTTTTCTGCAACATTTGAGTGACAGGTTGCAAGTCCCGCCGCCTCCATTTGCGGCTTATTTGGGCTAAATCTGTACAGCCCAAAGCCAGAAGATTTGGGCCAATCACAGACGACTCTACTTGATTGCGTGTGTAGGACGAAACTTTGACAATGGCAGGCATCGGCGTCAACGAAGTGGATTATTTACTTTCGAATCCGTTTTCTTCAATGTCCTTAGGTCAGAAAAGTAGGGGCACATCATCCAAAGGATATCCAAATTACACAGAAAGAAAAGCGCCAAAATCGTAGCTATTATGTAACTTGGTTTGAGAGAAAGGACTGGCCAACGGCCTCTTGAAGCTTCTCTTCAAATAAGGTAGACCACCATGTAGTGGCATGTAGTGAAGCGCTTTGAGTGGTCAGTTAGACTAGAAAAGCGCTATACAAGTACAAGACCATTTAACTGGTGTCATTTTTCGACTGTTCATTTGAATGCTTATGCTAGATTAGGCAGGAAATCTTTTGGCACACCAGCCCCACCATTTTTTTCACCAGCCGCCACTGAGTGTCACCCACAGTTGAGCCTCCCCCGCCTGTTTCCGCTTCACATCCACCTTAATATCGGACCACTTCTTTTTCACCTCTGCTTGTGTGCGCTTCTCAGACCCCACAGCATTAAAGGCCTCGCTCACGCTCTCCCACCCACTCCCCTTACGTTTGCTGCTTATATTGTAGGACAGCGTGCCAAAGAGCACATTTTTTGTGGGCCTCCACTTCAGAAAGTTGCACCTCCATCACGCTTTTCCGTCAAGTTATTATTTTTCCCGTCTTACTCATTCTGTTTTCTTTATTTTCTGATCGTGCAGAGAGAGGAATCGCAGGTGCAGGGCTCATTTAAATATGATTTGCATATTTAAGTAGAGGCGTGGACAGGGAGGAGTCGGGTACTCTGACATGTGCGCTGAATTCCACGTTGACTGGGATGTACAAACGGAATGTGTTTGGATTCTTGCGTGCGCACGCATTGATACATCCGGATATTTTTGTGCCTGGTGCTTAGAAACATTGTTGGAATCTCTGCAGATGTTTCATAAAGGCTGTTTATATTCACTTGTTGCTTTGTGTAATAGTTTTTAAAAAAAAAAGAATAACTGCTAATTGATCCTCTGCTGCCACCCTCAGGAGTCTTACAGTAACAGCAGGCATGCATGTTTATCCCAGTAAAACCAGTAATAATGAACAGCCTTTATTTATTATATGACCCACATAACCACCCTATTTCACAAATTTGGAAACACACTCAAATGTAATTGATAATAATTTATTATATAATTGATAATAACAAATTTGTTGCTCAGTGAACAAAAAAATCAATGCCTGATCAGTATGATTTTTTCTTTATCTTCTTTACAGATTGGATTAGAAAATCTCTTTAAATGTGTGAACATCTGCTGGATTTATTAAAACATGGAAAAGCATGTAAAACCAGGTGAAATGTGACACCGATGGCTTTTAATATATTTCCTCTTGTCGTACAAGTTTGAAAAATGTGTACTTGTCTACCACTTCAGGTTAGATGCAGTTATTCTACTCTTTACTTCAATATATGAATAATACATTTTTGATCAAGTCCTAATTGGAAAATGAAATGTGAAAAAGAGTTTTATTTATTTTTTCAGAAATTCTTAACTAATTTATTATTAAATAAGATCTAGTGCTAACAAATAGCTACAGAAGTCGCATAATTATTCAAATAAGGTCCACCTTTGTGTAATCTAATTTTCACTTGATCTCAGTATATGTAAACCTGTTCTGAAAGACCCCAGATTCTGCGACACCCCTAATCAAGAGGCACCACCAAGCAGACGACACCATGGAGATCAAGGAGCTCTCAAAGTAGGTCATGGAGAGAGTTGGAGGGAAGTATAGATAAGGTTTGGGTTATGTTATGGAAAATTAATTCTTATATGCATTGTATTGAGTGTTACTGTGTATGACCTGCAAATGACCAAGTTGCAAGGTACCACCCTGTCCTGTTTTCTTAAATTCCTCTTTACAATGGTGGGCTTGTATAATGAGATGGCTGCACTTTAAGGGGGACAGGGATGAAGCTGATGTTTACGACTGTGTCTGGGTAACTTCAACTGTGGTTTGGGGAGGGAAGGTAGACTAGATAGGAATGATCAACTATACCGAAGGAAGGATGACGTGACAAGTGGCCAATATAACTGAGTGTCTTTGCCTCAGTGGTCAGAGCAACTCTGTATTTTGTACTGTTGTTTTCTCTTGCAAGATATCATTATTAAAAGCCTCTTATCTCCTCAGAAGAGAATAACTGACTCTGTGCCTTACTAAAATTTCCACCACAGTTATAAAAAGAAAACAAATTTAAGCTTGGAAACTCCTACAAAGCACCATTAAATCCATCATAACAAAATGGAAGGAGTACGGCATCAACACAAAACTTCCTAAGAGGGCATTAATCAGAGAGGCAACAAAGAGATCGAAGGCAATCCTGAAGGAGCTTGAAAGAGGACACTGATGTATCCGTCTGTCGTAACAATATAAGCCGTACATTCAAAAGGGCCAGAAAATAATGCCAAAACACGTGGGAGACTCCCCAAACATATTGAAAAAGGTCATTTGGTCAGATGACACTAAAACTGAACTTTTTTCCCATCAAGAAAAAAACTATCCAATAACTTTTATCACCCCAAGAACTCCATTTTCAATAGTAGGGGCTGGAAAACTGGTCAGAACTGAGGGAATGGTGGGTCGTGCAAAATACATGGAAATTCTTAATGACTTCTGTTTCAGTCTTTGAGATTTGAGACTGGGACAGAGATTCACCTTCCAGCAGGACAATGACCCAAAACATACAGTTAAAGCAACACTTGATTGGTTTTATGTCTTACTATAATTGAGAATCTGCAGCATTATTTAAAGACTGCTCTATATCAACAGAACCCATCCAGTTATGTGGTAAGGTCATTGAAACACTCCATAAGGGACTGGCAGCTCTAATTCCTCAAAAAGTACTGACTCGTTAGTTTATTAGATTATTAATAAAAAAAGGAAGATATTTTGAAACCTTTAGAACTTATTAATAGTTTTTAAGTAAAAGAACGACATTGAATGTTTTTTGTAGCTTGTTCGGTGTGATTATTCACAGTCTTTACTGATCCTAAATGACCGAAATGTCAATGTTTAAACAGGTTTTAATTCAAAACAATCATTTACAACATAATGATATTTTTGAAAATTAGTCAGATGCTGTTTAAACAAAAATGTGTTGCAATGATCTAACAATATTCTGTACTGATGACCTGATATTACCAGTGACCTGTCCAGGGTGTACCCCACCGCTCGCCCAATGAAAGCTGGGATTGGCTCCAGCACCACAACTTTGAATTGGATTAAACATGTTTAAAAAATGGATGACTGAATGGATGATATAATATTATTATCATTCAAATCAATCTTCAACATACATTTACTCAACTTAGATGACTTTAACAGTCTTCTCTTTTTTATTGTCTTTCTAGGATTAGGGTTGGTCTACTATTTACTTCCATTTGCCCTCCAATCTCTTTTTTGGTATCGATGTTTCAGTAGAGGTTTGTTGGCTCAAAGATGTCTTCTCTCACTGGTATCAGACAAATGCTACTGGCTGTTGTGAATTGTCAGTTATTGAGAGATATGCCTGAGATGGGCTATTGAGGGCTGGCCTTTGTACAAATATCATTATTATTATTCATTATTTTAAGAGATATAACGAGTGAGTTTACTCTACTTTTTTTCTTTGTAAATTCCAATAGTGGCAAAATGTGATTCCTAGAAATGATCAATATGTAGTATTTGTGCTTTTTATTAACAATTAATAATTTTTGTTATTTTGTAGACTTCTTTTAAAAACTTACTTTAAAAAAGTGGGAATCCTTTTATATTGTTGTCCTTAGCCATTCTTGTCTGCTAAAAATTATATTCATACAAGAATTTATAAACACAAATTAGTCAAACTGTTAACTGTCAACATATTTCATGAGCTTTCCCTACTAAGAAAAACCTAATCATGTCTGCAGTTTTGATGGCAATGTTTAGGACAGCTTTTGGTTTAAAGATACTTCCACTTCAGGTCTGTCTCTATTGTCTCTATGAGTTGTAAATTTGCACTTTCATGTCTGTTGTAAAGTTTCCAGAAACAAGGAATCACAAAAAAGATAGTAAGTCATTCCCAGCAAAAAAACCCCACTATTTTACCTTAATCCTCTGTTATCTATTTGAATGAAAGTATATTGTATGATGACGGAGTCCAAAGCTCTACTTTGGAATTTCTTTTTCACCCTTGTTTCCTAGTTTCCTTTCCTTAAGAATGGCTTCTTGACAGCCACACTTTCACAGAGACCATTTCTGATGAGGCTTCGGTGAACAGTGCATGAATCAGCTGAAGGGTCAGATGCATCTCTCTGGTCCTGTATCAGATCTTCAATGACTTTTTCCGTTTTTAAAGGACATAACTGTGTCATCTTTCTCATTTTTCATTTATACATCAAAAGAAATGAGAACAACTGATTTGCCCTTGTAACAGGCTGCTGATAATCAAGTGTCTAAAGATGCTATTTAAAATCGGTTCATTACCTTCGTTGGCTGTCTCTGATCTCTTTTCAAGTACTGGTTCAGGGCTGGTGTTAGAGCCAGTTGGTTCTCATCTGGTTTGGTTTTTCAGTCAGAGAACCATCACACATCATTAAGTCTTTTAAATGTCTCTTCAGTACATGTTTGAACCTCCCACTGGGTTCTTCTAAATTTCTGTAGAGAATCACTGTGCAGGGAGACAGTTTATCTTTACAGACTACCATGTTTGTCTGTTTTGAATGAATGGTTGTGTTTGTGAATGCTTCTTGCAATATCGACAGGGACAGGAATGACGCTGTTAAAAGAAACACACTGTTTCAATAAGGGATATATTAATTCCATCTAGATAATATTCCATCAGACAATATTTAAAAAAAAAAACACTATCTACAAATGCCATTTTAAAATTTAGTTGCAAATTATGATCGGGAATGCAGCTCAGTCTGGTGCATTGGGTGATATTCGCAAATGCAATTGGTGATATTAGAATGAACACCAGGGAAACGAGAGAAGCCTGGAGTTCATGTTCTTTGACTGCTGCTTCAGTATCATACCATAGAAGCTCATTTTTGTGTTGTTCTTTCTTGAACTGAGCAGAATAAACTCTAAACTTGCCGAGGACTTTTAAACGTGGCGGTCATAACATTTCACTTGGTTCGATTTATCTCCATAACTCCACACCAAGTCCCAGTGTAACAACTACAAAAACAACCACATTACCATGAATTCTGGTAATGCATAAGGGCTGGACTGAAAATTGAATATGTCCAGAGAAAATCTTTGAAAAACCCTTTTAAAGATACAGGACAGTCTGGCTCCTTTGAAGCAAAAAATAATGGGAGGGGACTTTCGCTCATTCCTGTACACATAACACATAAAGAGAAAAATACTTGTGTCCGTACTAAATACACACACACAGACAGTAATTGCAAATAGTTAAATTAACCTATAAATCATGGACCTGACTATTTTGCACATAACTTTAAGGCTTACATTAATTTAATTATTTTTGTTTTATTTCAACCACGTCACACAACAGGTTTTATATATTTCTCAACAGAAAAAAAGCTATGAAGGATCAGTAATGTCCACATATGGATTGTGCTCAGCCAATCCCTGTACTGAGAGACCAGAGAGCAATAAGTTTATGTGAGTTTAAGATCAGGAGTTGGCACCAGTCCGTGGCCCTCTGATGATGCGGATCCTAGCTTCTTCGTCCAGCTCCTCCACAATTCTCTCCTGTCTAACAGATAGGATGGTGTAGCCAACTGGGCAACAACTGGTTAAAGGAAAAAAAACATTGAAAACAGTTTGACCAGACCATTTTTAAAGACAGGATTCACATGCATGCAATGCCTGCCAGACACAAATGACTTGCCCTTACACAGAACGTCAGTTTATGTCCAATGACAAGCAGCTAAAATCACTGAGTGGGTTTGCAAACTTTTCTGTCTGCATTCACGCATCCTCAAGAGCAAGCAAAAAGTTTTTTTTTAAATAAAAAATAATAAAAAATGGACCGTGTAATCTATAGTGGATCACATATCACAGATCATAACACAATCTAAGATCATATTCCAAAAGATGCCAGTATTCAGTACAGAGCTCAAGTATATGAGGCTGTCAAATACACGGAATATTTATGTCTACGTGTGACATGTACTGGATATGAGACTATGAAACTTGTTACAATGATGTCACGAACGAATATTTTTATTTTGTGCGTGACCTGTGAAGGATACACATGCCGACCACAAATGATCCGATACACAGGCCAGTCAGCAGGTTCCGTCTACGGAGCCGCTCCGCATTTTTCTTAAAGAAGTCGAGGTCCTGTCGTCGGCGGAGAAGTTGTTCCTCCCTCGCTGTTTGTACTGGTCGGTCTGCTTCTTTCTCCGCCATGGCTCTTGTGGGTCAGCGCCGTTCAAATTCTTGTTTAGTTAACTCAGCTGCTAACCCGGAAGAAGTAGCAACTCCTCGACACGTCTTCCTCTGTTGATGAACTTACATGAGCTTACACGTATCCGAACTTTGCTGTCCTCTAGAGGTCAATATTTGGATTCAACGTCCATGGACTTATATGTGTTAGAGAAAATTAAGTTTTTGCTCTATAATGTTCGATGAGAGACTGTTCACCAAGAGTATAGATTTTATTTACAGTGAAACTGAAACTTTTTTTTTCAATACATTAAGCATTAGTGTGGCTATTCCATACTGCCCAAAATGAGGGGCATCACAGGCAACGTGGCGCTCCTGTACTACTGACCACCATGTCAGACAGGGAGCTCCCCAGCTGAGCAAACTGAGGCCTGTCAGACAGTCAGAGATCCAGGAGACAGTGGTCCCTCTGGCACTCATCCTGAGCTGCAAAGTGCGAATTATACAGTGACAATTGGGGGGGTGTCAACATTTTCTCCAGAGTGTAAAGGGAACCCAGTGCTGTGCATGCCTCAGTGTTAACAGAAGTCTTACAATCCTTACAGTATCTTGCTTGTTCAATTACATGTCTGTAGTCTGTACATGATAAACCACATTTTACAATTCATTGGGCACATAATCTACCACACAAACAACTTCTGCAGTCAGCAGTGACCAACAAAGTATTCCAGACAGTTAATAATGAACATAAGAGTCTCAATAACCCTGCTTTGTCACTGTTTCAGTAAGGTTTACATCAGACTGACCAAGTCATACCATGAGGCTGAACTGCCAGGGGTCACAAGAATACACCATACTGTGAGGGTGAACAGCCAGGGTCTTTGTCTTAGTTCACAAGTAAACAGATTCAATAAATCTGTAACTAATCATAGGATGGGAGGGTGAAGAATTGGCATTTAAAAGAAAAAAAAAGTGTCAATACAATTTTTAAGAAAGAAAACGAGAGTTGAAATCCACAGACTTCCATTTAACAATTCTGAGGATATCTCATGACTAGTCAGCAGTAAGTAAACAGCCTTAATAATGAACATATATGTATGTATACTTGTATTCCATCATGATACATTTCTAACTGTTATTCTTCAGAAAGCGTTACACAGGGTTAGGAGGTTTTGTATTACCACAATTGGACTACAGTACTGTTTCTTCAAATTTCGATAAACTTTGACAAGTGAAATGATTCAATAAAAGAACAACAATTATAGCTACTTACATATTTGATTAGTGGTCCCATGGTAAGCTGTGAGTTAGGGTCGCAGTGTTCCGTTTTACACTTCAACTTTCCTCTCTCTGCATCGTGTGTGTTTATCAGCCTCAGCATCACAGAGCAGTGTGTGCATGACTGTGTGTGTGTTGGTTGCGTGCACACCTCCAGCTGCCCTGTTGTGAAACACTGCAGGCATTCCATGGTCTAAGAGACAAGACAACCACAAGTGGGAAAGGTCTCATGCAAATATACCAAACAATATAGAGACATTCAGTTGAATAAAACACTGAGAATACGCCTAATACGCCTACAGCTAATTATGAGATATTAGTTCATATGAGATAAGGAACATAGTGAAAAAAAAATGACTGACAGAACAATGTGATCATTTGACCCTGTTTGTTACAGAAATGTCAAGAAAGATGATTCAAGAAAACCCCCTTCATATTCTCAGGGGGCTATTAATGTAATCTCACACCAGCTGTATATCTGCATCTGCACCGGACAAGAATAACTCAATAAACTGGCTTTTGTTGCCTCTCATACTTTGTTACTTTGCAGCTAAAAGATTCATTTACCTTCAGTTGAGCAGTGTAAAGAACATTTCAGAAACCTTGTTACTCATCCTTATAACTGTCTCAACATTTAATTAGCTATATTCAATGTGATCTGCTGTCTTCATTGCAATTCATTATTAATCAAGGTAATCACACACAGCCAAAGACAAACAATGAAGTTTTCAGGTTTCCTGTGTGTTAAATCTGAGGGAAACTTCATCTGAGAGCAAATACTAAACCAGACAGATTTGTCAGCCTACTCCATGTAGGCTACTTCTAAATATGAGTCTGCACACTTATCAACTAGCCCAGAGTGAATAAAAGTTTAAAAAAAAAAAACCTTATTCTTTCATTATGCTGCAACAGCAGTGGTAGGAATTTTCATGAGTGACGATGACTGTTGTGCAACAGTCCTGAAGTCAATCTCCTTGGGTTGTTTGCAGTTGATATTAAAAATTATTTAAGTAAAACAAACAAACAAAAATAGAAAGGAATAAACTACAGTCAAAATAAACAGAGAGCAACATGTTCCTAAAGCAAACAAAACTTATGCAACACCTGAACACAGAGTTACCCGCAAAGTGATCAGAAGTCTCAAGAGAGAGATGTTTTTATGATAAAATGATTAAATTAAAGTCATCATTTAATAAACTTCAAATTTTTTTCCACAGCTGGAAAATTATCACCATCACCTGCATGAAATAGCAGTTTAGTCACAGAGGCACTATGTATGTTGGGATAAACCAAAATACACCCAAGTGATTTGGCAACTACAGACTTAGAAAAACTTATTTGGAAATAATGGTAGGTCACTTTTTCAGCAGGGTTAGTTTTCTCAGCTGTCACCCAAACATTTGTGACTACAAATGTTTGATTCCACCTTTCATTCTGAGATCCAATTAATTTCCAGTTAAACATCTATATTAGACATGTGTAACAGATGTACAAGTCATATCCTGCATTTTCTGTTACTGGTGAGCTGTTAACTCAAATGTGGAGTAAATTTTCTCAGCAGCAAAAAACTGCAGCTCACACACTGAAATGTAGTCAAGAGTTATCTTTCCACAAAGCCTTTTAGGGGTGCAATATGAGTCACTGGCCTTACACAATTTCAGTTCCACATCATATGCAAACTTAGGGATAGGAAATGGAGATGGCCACTCTGCGACTTGCCTTAAATTCCTCTGGATAGAATCAGTCCAACTAGGTCTAAAATCTTTAGAGTGAACACTGAGTGTGTCCTGAGAGGAGACTGAACTAGTGGATTGGTCAAGTGGACATGAATCACAGTTCTACATTATATGCAAGAACGCACGCTCAGCTGGTAATTCAGAGATTTCTGTTAAGTTGCAGAGTGCGAACAGCAAGCCGTCTCCCGGGCCTATAAAAAGAGCCTGTGTGTGTTCTGCACCATGACAGATCCCGGCAGAGGGCCAGGAGGATAGTGGGGGACCCATCTCACCCAGCTCACTCCCTGTTCACTCCCCTCCCATCAGGTCGCAGGTTCAGGTCCATCAGAACCAAAACTACCAGGCACTTGAACAGTTTTTTCCCCCAGGCCACCACCCTCTTAAATAAGGACATCTTATCCCCCCAGGCCCGCCACTTCCACAGACATTGAAAGATAACTTAATTTTAACATTCATTCCTGCCATCCTGTACATATCTTACCTTGTACTTCCCTACCCCCTCTATCTCTGCACTTTATCTTTCTGCACTTCCCTCTATGCCTGCACTCTATCTCTACTCTGTCACCTCTGACAGAGTCAGACCAGTTGGTTCCTTCTATGTAGTTTATTGTTACCTTTTTACATAGCTTGTTATATCTTCATTTATAAGTCGCTTTGGATAAAAGCGTCTGCTGAATGCATAAACATAAACATAAACATACTCCTGGTCAACTAATTCTATTTCATTCTGAAAATTCCATTCATTCAAATTGTACATATTGTATTTACCATATTTTTTATTGTTATTTCTAATTTGTTATTTTATTGCTCTGTGCGCTGTTACCAGGTCAAATTCCTGTGTACATTATACATTTGGCAAAATAAAGCAATTTCTGATTTTTCTGATGTTTGGTACTTGTGCCTGCAGTGTTTCACAACAGGGCAGCTGGAGGTGTGCACGCAACCAACACACACACAGTCATGCACACACTGCTCTATGATGTCGAGGCTGATAAACACACACGATGAAGAGAAAGTTAAGTTGAAGTGTAAAACGGAACACTACGACCCTAACTCACAGCTTACCTTGGTACCACTAATCAAATCTGTAAGTAGCTTTAATTGTTGTTCCTTGATTGAATCATTTCACTTGTCAAAGTTTATTGACATTTGAAGAAACAGTACTGTAGTCCAATTGTGGTAATACAAAACCTCCTAACCCTGTGTAACGCTTTCTGAAGAATAACAATTACAAATGTGTCATGATGGAATATAAGTATACATATATGTTCATTATTAAGGCTGTTTACTTACTGCTGACTAGTCATGAGATATCCTCAGAATTGTTAAATGGAAGTCTGTGGATTTCAACTCTCGTTTTCTTTCTCAACAATTGTATCGACACTTCTTTTTTTTAAACGCCAATTCTTCACCCTTACTCTACTCCCATCCTATGATTAGATACAGATTTATTGAATCTGTTTACTTGTGAACTAAGACAAAGACCCTGGGTGTTCACCCTCACAGTATGGTGCATTCTTGTGACCCCTGGCAGTTCAGCCTCATGGTATGAGTTGGTCAGTCTGACATAGCCAGATGTAAACCTTAACAGGAAAGTTGGAGAATTCCAGGATCTCTTACTGAAACAATAACAAAGCAGGATTGTTGAAACTCTTATGTTCATTATTAACTGTCTGTTCACCCCCCACCCTCACAATATGGTGCATTCTTGTGACCCCTGGCAGTTCAGCCTCATGGTATGAGTTGGTCAGTCTGATATAGCCAGATGTAAATCTTACTGAAACACTAACAAAGCAGACTGTTGAGACGAGAGGGTTATGTTTCCAGAGTTAACATTATTTTGCTCTGAAAGTCTGATTTTTATTAATTTCGGATTGTAATTATTTCCGATGAGCACAAAAATGGGAGCAAAAAAAACATTAAGAACATGCCCACTAATTTTTGTTAAATTTAGTTTCTGCTACCATTTTCTAACCCCACAGTGGAAGGTCCAGGTGAATGGCAGCGGTGAGCCAGGTACGTCTGCAAAATACTCAATATCAATTTTATTAGGATAAAATGACAGCAGAATTTTTTGTTGGCTTATCTGAAAAGTAAAATCTGTGAGTTACATGATAGTTGGCAAATTTGTGGGTTTTATGCACTGCACAATTGCCAAGGTCATTGCTAACACTAGCTTTTGCTTAGTCAATTTCATTCCACTCAGTATTGTTGTGGACCGTTTTGTCATGCTGTTCGGTTAGCAAGCACATGTGTTTTAGTCTAAATTGAATGGTGTACATTGACGGTTATCTTAAAAAAGAAAAAACATTGATTGTTTTCTCCTGCTATTTGGCTAGCAAGTGCGGGGTTAGCAAGCGGGGGGTTGGCAAGCCTTTGTGTTTTTTGTTTAATCTGCTGTCAAGTTAGTAAGCATATGGTGTTTTAATTCACCTGCTTCCCAGTTAGCAATCGTGTGTATTGTTACACCTGCTATTTGGTGAGCAAACACGTGTGTTTTACTCTGAATTGAGTCCTGTACATTGACTGGAAGAGGCAGAGTCGGAGAGCTCGGAGACGGGGCCTCCCATTTCTGGGGCTGGGGTTGCCGAGGTGGTCAAAAAGCTCCTCGGTGGCAAGGCCCCGGGGGTGGATGAGGTCCATCCTGAGTTTCTCAAGGCTCTGGATGTTGTAGGGCTGTCTTGGCTGACACGCCTCTGCAGCATCGTGTGGACATCGGGGACAGTGCCTCTGGACTGGCAGATTGGGGTGGTGGTGACCGGAGGGTGTGTTCCAACTATAGGGGTATCACACTCCTCAGCCTCCCTGGTAAGGTCTATTCGGGGGTATTGGAGAGGAGGATCCGTCGGATAATCGAGCCTCGGATTCAGGAGATGCAGTGTGGCTTTCGTCCTGGCCGTGGAACAGTGGACCAGCTCTATACCCTCGGCAGGATCCTGGAGGGTGCATGGGAGTTCGCCCAACCAGTCTACATGTGTTTTGTGGACTTGGAGAAAGCGTTCGACCGTGTCCCTCGTGGAGTCCTGTGGGGGGTGCTCCGGGAATATGGAGTGCCAGACCCCTTGATAGGGGCCGTTCGGTCTCTGTATGACCGGTGCCAGAGTTTGGTCCGCATTGCCGGCAGTAAGTCGGATACGTTTCCGTTGAGAGTTGGACTCCGTCAGGGCTGC
Organism: Leuresthes tenuis; assembly: GCF_036924035.1. Lineage (NCBI taxonomy): Eukaryota > Metazoa > Chordata > Actinopteri > Atheriniformes > Atherinopsidae > Leuresthes > Leuresthes tenuis. The sequence goes on from NW_027325371.1 coordinate 22,697,435, forward strand.
CCTTTGTCACCGATTCTGTTCCTAACTTTTATGGACAGAATTTCTAGGCGGAGCCAGGGCGTTGAGGGTGTCCGATTTGGCGACCTCAGAATCGGGTCTCTGCTTTTTGCAGATGATGTGGTTCTGTTAGCGTCGTCAGGCCGTGACCTTCAGCTCTCACTGGAGCGATTCGCAGCCGAGTGTGAAGCGGCTGGGATGAGAATCAGCACCTCCAAATCCGAGACTATGGTTCTCAGCCGGAAAAGGGTGGAATGCTCTCTCCGGGTCGGGAATGAGATCCTTCCCCAAGTGGAGGAGTTCAAGTATCTCGGGGTCTTGTTCACGAGTGAGGGACGAATGGAGCGTGAGATTGACAGGCGGCTTGGTGCAGTGTCTGCAGTGTTGTGGGCTCAGGAGCTGAGCCAGAAGGCGAAGCTCTCTATTTATCGGTCAATCTACGTTCCCATCCTCACCTATGGTCACGAGTTGTGGGTAGTGACCGAAAGAACAAGATCGCGAATACAAGCGGCCGAAATGGGTTTCCTCCGCAGGGTGTCTGGGCTCTCCCTTAGAGATAGGGTGAGACGCTCAGTCATCCGGGAGGGGCTCGGAGTAGAACCGCTGCTCCTCCGCATTGAGAGGAGTCAGATGAGGTGGCTCGGGCATCTGGTTAGGTTCCGGGCACGTCCCACTGGGAGGAGACCCCGGGGGAGACCCAGGACACGTTGGAGAGACTATGTCTCTCGGCTGGCCTGGGAACGCCTCGGGGTCCCCCCGGAAGAGCTGGAGGAAGTGGCCGGGGACAGAGACGTCTGGGTTTCTCTGCTCAAGCTGCTGCCCCCGCGACCCAACCCCCGGATAAGCGGCAGATGATGGATGGATGGACATTGACTGTTTTCGCTCTGCTGTTCAATTAGCAAGCATGTGTGTTTTACTTATATTTTTATCCGCAGTCTGGTTACCAAGTATATACTTCTACTGACATTCATTCAGGGCCAGTGTGTTAAATTGGCATCATACAAACCTTATAGACATGTCATGTACTTAACTTGTTGCTGCTATAGAGTTGGCCATTATTTTGTTCACACGGATTTACATAATCAGAGCAGCATAGACAACATATGAGTGTAAAATACAAATGGAGTAAGTCAAATAAATGGATTATAAATGTTAATTAATGACTTTGTAAATAAATGTCCAAAATCTAATAAAAATAACCTTTTCATGTCATGTAGGATGCAGGCTGTTAGAGTGAAGTACAGAGATCAACAAAAATACCTCGATTTTGAGGGCCAAGTGACCTACACATTGTTTTTGGAATGTGGTGAGTGGAAAACCCAATGAGTTTCACAGTCTAACACACTAAACATACCAAAGCTGTCAATTTGAGGGGATGGTGCAGATATTAATCAACTATTACTAAGAGAAGCTATACTATTGAGGTTTATATTGCTTAATTTCAGACATTGAGACAAGGGAACCAAAGATCAAAAATGCAGAGTGACTGCAGGGTTATGGGACTTGTTAATTCACTCCATGTCTTAACTGGAACAGGTTGAAGAAGTCTAATTTAGATTGACTGAATGGAATGTTGCTCAATGCGGGCTCGTCTGCTCCTTAATATTTACCAAGTGCTAACAGATCTCACAAATTATTTCTAGTAAAGACAGCCAGCTACAGGTAAATGCAGTAATATTTTGTGCAGTAATCAACTCAACTGCACTGGTTAGTTGAGATTAAAATGAGTTTACTTCACCAGGACTATCCACTTAGCATCAGTATTGTTATTGTTATTGCCTCATTCTTGAGGCATGTATTAAAGAAAAACACTTACAAAGTAAATGCATGTTAATTAAAAATGGCTACACTGTGAGTGATTGTAAAATTTATTAAAACAAAACTTTCCAGTCTTGTATTAATGAGTGAAAACTGCAAGATTTAGAAGTCATAGTGTATGGATCAACTTTTTCTCTGATGTAAATGCATTTTGCTTACAGTTGGACAGACGTCATGAGGAGTCAGAGAGTGAGTACCCTGAATCTGAATTATCCAGCCATTTAGGATCAGACGAAGAGTACAGCCCACCTCAGACTGAATCATCGTGTAGTGATGAGGATGGGAATGTCCTGGATATATCCAGTAATGAAGGTCCAGAAACAGATTCAAAAGAAGACAAAGATCAACAAGCAGGCAAGTGCAAAATTAAAAAACACAAAACCTTCAGAACTTATGTGAAAAGAAAACTGAATAAAGACAAGATCAAGTATGGAGTAAAAAGTGTGACTGTAAAAACCTGCTCAAAAAGGGAGGATGGCAAACAATCATGGGACAAAAAGCACTACTGTCTTTACTGTGGAAAGCCACTCTCAAAGATAGCGAGGCATCTGGAGAGGAAACACATTGGGATCTAGGATGTAGCCTATGCCTTCAGCTTCCCGGTAAAATCAAAAGAAAGAAAGGTTCTTCTGGAGCAACTACGAAACAAAGGGGATTTCAAACACAACACAAAAGTCCTGGAAAAGGGGAGGGGACAACTTGTGACATGCAAGCAGCCCTCTTATAACACCTGTGTTGAGAATTATTTGCCATGCACATATTGTTATGGAATGTTTGTCAAAAAGGAATTGTGGAAACATCAGTCTGCATGCAGAAGCAAAAAATATTGCTCAACAGATAATGAACCAAATAGAAGAAGAGTACAAAGTCAAGCTGGACACCTTCTTCCAATCGTTGCTTCCTCTACTGGATGTCAGACCATCATCAATAACATGCGGCAAGATGATGTAGCTTTTCACATAAGGACAGATTCTTTGATTTGCAGGTACGGTGAAGCATGGACATGTGAAGTCAAAACACCAGTATATTTCACAGAGAATGAGGGAGCTTGGCCGTTTCGTGTTGGAGGCTAAAGACATTGATAAAACTGTAAAGGGCTTGGAAGATTTGTTCTCGTGGTCTCCATCAAGGTATCAGTTTGTAGTCAGTGTGGCAAAGAAGGTTACTGAGTTTAGTCCTGGCAAAAATGAGTATGGGGAAACCATCTACTGCTGTCAAAATTGGATTCTGTCTCAAGGGAGTGGTGGAGGTCATCATTGGACAAGCACTCATGAATGATGATGACCTGTGTGAGAGGAAGGCAAAGATATTCCTGGAACTTTTAGAAAAAAACTGGAAAAATCATGTGTCTGTCAGTGTTCATCAGACATTGCAAGAAAAGCGATGGAACAAGCAAGACGACATCCCCCTTACAAAAGATGTGATCACTCTGAGGGATCATCTGAGGATGGTAGAAGACAAAGCAAAGGAGGAGCTAACTTTAACAGCCTACAAGACATTGAATGAGATGGTTCTAGCACAGGTTATAATCTTCAACAAACGGCGTGAGGGGGAAGCGTCACGCTTGTCTCTTGACATCTACAAGACAGCAAGCGTAAACCCCATTAACAAAGACATTTATGAAACCTTGTCTCCACTCGAGAAAGAGCTCAGCAAGCTTCTGACACGAATTGAGGTCAGAGGAAAAAGAGACAGGAAGGTCCCGGTTTTCTTTACGGAGATAATGAAAGAGTCTATTGACTTGTTAATTAAAAGGAGGGATGAAGCTGGCATACCCCCAGAAAATCCTTACCTCTTCGGAAGACCAGGTGCAATGACAAACATATGTGGCTGTGACTACCTGTGAAAATATGCTGAGAAGAGCAAAGCCGACAACTCTGAGCTACTGAGATCAACTTTCAACTTCTCGATCTAAGTGAGCAACAGCTCGAACAAGTCGTAAGATTTATGGGACATGATAGCCGAGTTCATCAGGACTTTTACTGGCTGACTGACAAAACATTTCAAATCACCAAGATCAGCAAACTTCTTTTTGCAATGGAGCAGGGCACAGGGACCTTAAAGGGAAAGAACCTAAACACCATCAACCTTTCTGTAAGTGGTATGTATGCACTACAGCTGATACAGTTTTGTCCTGTCCCTAATTGATCCAATTTATTCAACTGTAGCCTTTTTTTGGTTCTGCTTAGCACTTACTTTTACTATAATCATCTTTCATAGGTGAAATTCCAACGTCAACTTCTGACATTGGCCCACAGAAGAAAAGGATCCCAGGCAGAGCAGAAGATGGTGGTATGTATCTAAGGATTCTGTTCATTTTAAACTTATGTGTTAGAGGTGCACATAATATCTGCGGTTATTTTGATTTCATTGAATTGTCTTTCCTGTTGTCCTCGAGTCAAGGGAGGGAGGTAGGAAAGGGAGGAAAGAAAGATAGAGGGACAGGAGGGAGGAAGGTAAGAGAGAGGGGTGGAAGGGAGGAAGGAAAGAGGGGCAGGCAGGAGGGAGGAAGGGAGAGGGGCAGGAGGGAGGGAGGAAAGGAGGAGCTGTCAAAACAGACAGAACATAAGATTAACGTTTGCTGGTTCCTGCATCTTAAATGTGAGGATGTTTATGTGTTTATGTTTATGCATTCAGCAGACGCTTTTATCCAAAGCGACTTACAAATGAAGATATAACAAGCTATATAAAAAGCTAACAATAAACTACATAGAAGGAACCCACTAGTCTGACTATGTCAGAGGTGACAGAGTAGAGATAGGGTCTAAAGTGGGGAGATAGAGGGGGTAGGGAAGTACAAGGTAAGTGCTAGGATAGGAGGTGCTCTCTGAAGAGCTGAGTTTTCAAGAGTTTCTTGAAGATAGACAGGGACGCCCCTGTTCTGGTAGCGCTCGGTAGGTCATTCCACCATCGTGGGACGACACATGAAAAGAGTTTGGATTGTCTTAGGCGTGGTGTAGGAGCTGCTAGACGACAATTCTGGGATGAACGGAGGGACCGAGTTGTGACATAAGCCTTTGCAAGAGCATTCAAGTAGATGGGAGCCGTTCCATTAAGCACTTTGTAGGCTAACATCAGTGACTTGAATTTGATGCGGGCGACTAAGGGTAGCCAGTGGAGTTCAATGAACAGAGGGGTGACGTGTTCTTTTAGGCTGACCGAAGACCAGACGCGCCGCCGCGTTCTGGACCATCTGCAGAGGTTTCACAGCACAGGCTGGGAGACCAGTTAGGAGAGCATTGCAGTAATTAAGGCGGGAGATGACCATGGCCTGCATCAGGAGCTGGGTGGCATGTTGGGTTAGGTATGGTCTGATCTTTCTTATGTTTAGTAATGCAAAGCGGCATGAACGAGCAACTGAGGTAACGTGATCTTTGAAGGTTAGTTGGTCATCAATCATGACACCCAAGTTTCTAGCAACCTTTGATGGAGCAAGAGATAGGGATTCGGTTTGGATGCAGATACTGTGTTGTATGGTTGGTTTGGCTGGAAAGACAAGCAGTTCAGTTTTTGGGAGGTTAAGTTGGAGGTGATGGGCTTTCATCCATGTTGATATGTCAGAGAGACAGTCTGAGATTCGTGCTGAGACCGTGTGGTCATCAGGTGGGAATGACAGATAGAGCTGGGTATCATCAGCATAATATTGGTATGAGAAGCCATGTGATCGGATGATCTGGCCCAGTGAGGTGGTGTAGATGGCAAAGAGAAGACATCCCAGTACTGAACCTTGGGGATCCCCTGTGGTGAGGTGGTGGCTGACTAAGCCAGGATACTTTGAATGACCGACCAGTGAAGTATGAATCAAACCAGGAGTGTGCTCTCCCTGTGATACCCATGCAAGAGAGTATGTTCAAAAGGATACTGTGGTTGATAGTGTCAAATGCAGCCCATAAGTCGAGCAGGATAAGTACAGAGGACTTAGCTGTCGCTCTGGATTCTTTTAAGGCTTCTGTCATAGCCAACAGAGCCGTTTCGGTGGAGTGTCTACTTTTAAACCAAGATTGGTTTGGATCAAGGAGGTTATTATGGGAGAGGTAATCAGTGACCTGCTTAAAGACCACCCTTTCAATGATTTTAGACGGAAACGGGAGAAGAGAGACCTGCCGATAGTTCTTTTCGTTATTTTCCATTCAATTGTTTGCTATTATATGCATGTTATGTTCCAGTCAAACAATGATACAGGTTATGGGCTGAGAGAAGGCTAGAAACAGTTTGACAAATACTCATATAGTGATAATAAGATTACTGATGACCCCAAACACATACATACCACTCATCCGCTTCATCCCTCTCTGTCTTCTGTTTTTCTGTGGATGGGTTTGACAAGAGGACACAAGAGGAGTCGGGGATGTGGAAACAGGATAAGAGGAGACAGTAGGAGTCGGGGAGGTGGAAACAGGATAAGAGGAGACAGTAGGAGTCGGGGAGGTGGAAACAGGATAAGAGGACACAGGAGGAGTCGAGGAGATGGAAACGGGACGAAAGGAGACAGGAGGAGTCGGAGAGGTGGAAACAGGATAAGAGGAGACAGTAGGAGTCGGGGAGGTGGAAACAGGACAGGAGGAGACAGTAGGAGTCAGGAAGGTGGACACCAGAGGATCCTCTGAATTTGCTGCTGGACTCTCGCTCGCTGCGGTTGCTGGTTCAGGTGCCATTATCACTGTTGGGACGAGGTAACTGTGATGTAGACTTTGGTATAAGCATTTTAAATTGAATTAAGCTGCATACTAAACTATCGGCTATTTTTTTTAAATCAACTCCTTATGTTGTCAACTCATGGGGGTATGTCGAGAGGTACAAACTTCCACGTGTCTTCAGTCATATTTTGAAGCAAAAACTCACACAGGAGGACTGACAGTATGTGCCAGTCTGTGAGGGAAGGTCAGACATCACCTGTAACAATGATGCTGCAAAAAAAAAAAAAGGGGGGGGGGTCCTGCAGCCAGCTCCCCCTCTCCTGGTGTTTGGTTGCACTTTGTATAAAAATAGTTCAACATTGGACGATCTAACCTCCATGTGAGTGTGATCACCTGAGACGGAGTTCAGTGGCTCTGGCTCTGGCGCTGATCAGCTGTTGCAGTATGTGTTTTATAATGGCAAAAAAAGAGGAAGAGGAAGGAACAATTGCCTTTTATAGAGGTCTGCATTCTTCAATTAAATAAAAATGTTTGCATGGTGGTTAGTGTACTTGTGTTGGTGAGTGCAGCCTGCAACTCTTTATACATCCATGACACTGTCAGAGAGTAAAGACGTGATAGAAAAACTGTGTACAAAACAGACAATGGCCATTTTTTCATTTCTTTAACAGTTTTCCTGGGTTGATAGATGGGGAAATGAACAGTCCTTATTGCTGCTCTGTACAGAGTCCAGTTGTGTCGTTGAACAGTTATTTTACCGTCCAACCAGTAAAACATCACGTGACCGAAAACTATGACTGATCTTTGTGAATGTCCTGTGAAACCGATGTCAATATTGCTAAGAACTCCACATTTCTAATGCCAGGAGCATGGCTGGGAGTGAAAGCTTGTCAGGCATAGCAACAATAACTACGTGGCCCGGGGCTTGGCGAAGGGTCCATTGTAACATCAAACTAATAATTTAAAAGAACACGAAAAACAATGGATGGGGTAGCGGGCAAGTAATGTGATCAGTGTCTTCCTGAACACATTCATGTGTTAGGGTTATTGCACGTTTATATAGATTACCATTAAGAAGTTTTTCGTAGATCCGTTGCATTGTCACAAGGGAATCCTTTACCTCCTCCTCCTCTGCCGCGATGTCCCATGGACAGAGGAACTCTGCCACAATGCCACTTTTTTTTTTTTTCTCTGAGGAACAAGACAGGGTGCCTCTCTAAAAGGTCCCACTTATGTAGCTGGAACAAAGTAGACACAAAATTATACAATACATTGGATTACTTAAATATAGAATACAGAAATGTTGACCTTTTATGCTTTGGTATCTAAACAGATCAGCAACTCATTAAAGGTTAGCATGAAGTAGATACTGCTGCAAATTAACTGTTTCTGAATGTTAACAATGGCAAAATTAAATACACATTTGAAATAAATTAAAATTTGGTGAAAGACAAGCCAAAAATAATAACAGGCTTCTATGTATCTGTACTGAAAGTGCTGCTCCTGCTCCAAAAAGATGCTTGGCATCAAATATGGACCTCAAAATTCCACTTCTAAAATAAAAATGGCTATTTTCGCATTTTAAAGTTTTGCCTCTAAACTGAAAAATTGATTGAATTAATCTTGCATACAGTTACATACTTTCTGTGACTAACACCTTAAGTAGTTAAGTTGTTAAGAACTTTGAATTTGAATTAACGAAAAGCAATAATATAGTAACTGTGTTTATGGACAATTAAATTAGTTTCAAGTTAATGCAGATAGTACTGTACTGTCTATTCAACGTCTTTATTATTACTAATGTTTAGTTGTGATTGCATAGTTACAATTTCATTATACATTAAACTGCACTAACTGTGTTACTTTGCACACAGAGGCAATTACTGCACTTTTTTGTCTGAAAGTGATCTTAAAATGATGTATCTGATATTTTCAGTGGTTATTTTTCAGCCACTGTTTCTTTTTCTGTATCCTCCCAGCTCTCTGTGTATTAAAAATGCCTTTTGCACAGAGATAATTCATTATTGGGGTAACTACAAATTTTTCACATTTCACTCCACTGTTACAACAGCTGATCCAGTTCCCTTGCTCTTTTCGAACTGCACGCAGACACAACAATGCAAAGATTTTTGTGTAACCTTGGATGGTAGTAGTCTTAAGTATAAAGGTCTCAAACTCTGTAACCACTCTGCACATAGTGCATGCTTGGGACGCCGCGTGGTGACACAGTGCGGTTACATACGGGCAATCGGATCGGATTAATGGCTTAATTACAATAAGATTGAGTTATTCAGCTCATGTAAGAAGCTTAATCCAACAAGAAATTGAATCAGATCGAGTTACTTGTGATCGAATTAAGACCCCGGGATAACTCGATCCGATTGCCCACTTAACGTGCCTGGAGATGAAAGTGGATAGGATCGAGCGTTCTGCGCATGCTCGAGATTTTTTCCCGCGATCATCACCCGGAAGTCGAAGGAGACGATATTGCTGTTGTTGTCGCCGTCGTCAGAATGGGTACAGCGCCACTTATCTACTGTGGTATTGCATGCTTTGTGCCAGTGATTCGATTCATTCACCACCAGATAAGGAGCATAACCCAACTATAGCTATAATCTAGTTAATCTCATCATGTAAACCCACTGAGTGTGTACTGGTCAATCAGGAACAGTTGGGCTAGCCTGTACAACTATGTAACAACACAAATCAACGGCACACAGTGGTCGTTGTGCTCCTCCACATAGAGGTGTTTCCTTATAATGTAAGTGCTGGTATGGAAAAGACACACTTCTCAACTCTGTCCAACAGTGTGAACAGTACAGTTGCAAGACTTTGTAAGGGCATTCAGTTGCAAGTGGGTGCGCAAAAGTACAGGTTTCAAGTTGTGTTGCAAAGCTATGGCCTGAACTGTTCTTAACATTGCTTCTTTTGTTGTCTGCGTAAAAGATTCTGGTCAGATTTTGGTCAGATTCTGGTCCTTAATTTTGACTTTTCATGTTGATTTCGTTGAAAAATAAAATTCATGAAAGAAAACATAAACCAGGGGGTGGATTAGATGAAACTGACATGGAATAACAAACATTTGAAAAAAAAAAAAACTTACCGGGAGGTTTGTGGCATCATAGATTTTGTTGACGCTGCCATTCTTCTTCTGATGCTCCTTCCACTCCTCTGTAAATGTTTCTTTATAGTGTGTCATTAGTGGATAATAAATTAATTTTCTCACCTATATTTCATTGAAAGGGATCATGGTTCTTTACAGTACCTTATAAGACCAGTAAACACAGTAACCCAATGTGCTGGTTTTCAATGAGTATAGTACTACTGAGGGCCTGGTCCTCCCTATCAATTTTATAAACTCAAGAAATCAAAATTTGTGGTAGCTCTCTAGAGAAACTAAGCTCTTGTGGACATATAAAAGCAAATGTAACAATTATCATATAATTAACCAATACACGACATTCATTAACCTACCTTTACCATAAAAGAATGCACACATAGTCACAAGAAGCTGAATGGTGTCAAATGTTGCACAAACTTCTGTGACCCATCAGAATTAAGCTTGTCTGTCTGTCTGTGTGTGCGTGTGTCTCTCTCTCTCTCTCTCTCTCTGTAAACATACATGTCTCATTCATGCATGTTAATGCATCTTACTAACTAAACTTCTTCCCTGGAGTTTCTGTGCTCTCTTATCCAGCAGGTTCTCATGGATCGTGGCTGCTGCTGTGGTGCTACACGACGTCCACTACATATATTATTACTGTCATTATTGTTGCCATATCGCCATTACAGTTTATAGTTAATTAATGACTTGCTGCTGCTGTGCATCTTTGTCTCTCTTATCTCTATCACAGGCTCCACTTATACTGTAATTATTTTATCATTCATTGTAATTGTACAATATGTTTGTGTTGATTTGTTCTGTACACGTGACATCTATTGCACGTCTCTCTGTCCTGGGAGAGGGATCCCTCCTCTGGCTCTTCCTGAGGTTTCTTCCACCCTTTTTCCCTGTTAAAAGGTTTTTTTTTGTGGGCAAGTTTTTCCTCACTCGAACCAAGGGTCTAAGGACAGAGGGTGTCACTCCCTGTACTCCCTGATTGTAAAGCCCTCAGAGGTAAAATGTATTTTGTGAACAAATAAAATTTGATTTGATTTTATTTGATTAGGGAAAAGGGTTTGTTACTGTTATTGTTTTGTTTTTAACATCTGTGACTAAATGTGATGCCTAGGTTTTGGACACCATGACAGATGTCGATATTATGCAGCGATAGTCGCATCTGTTTACTGTAATTAACGTCCTCACCAGTCATATGTCTGAAAGTTTCCATCATTATTTCTTACAGGCATGGTGCTTTTTTAAATTCATAATAATTAGATACATTTTATACAGTTCATATTTTACACGTAGCCGTAATAAATGTCGTTACTAATGGCGTTATTTTTTTCTGTAATGGGTAATCCAACTAATTACTGTTTCCACCGTTACAACGCCGTTACTGTTTTTGTTGCGACAATTAAATGGACGCATTGCGTCCGTCCGACTTCCTATTTCTCCGACCATACATTTCTGCGACCAAACTTTTCTATATTTTTTCGTCCATTAGTCAGTCGGATTAATGGGTAGTCGGAGAGACAGGCGGTCAGACTTTTGGGGCATCGGTCTGACGTATGCTACCCCAATTAAATGGTGTGCGTTATAAACTAAAGCTACTGATTCCTTGTTTCTGTAACCTGATGGTGACCAGACCAGCAGCTTCCACAGCAGTGCCAGTGAGGCTGAAGGCAGATGAAGCGATTGGGAGACTGAGGTTTGCACAAAGTTAGCTGTTAGGCAGTGATGTGGTGATAATGAATAGCCTATAAAGATGGGTAAACTGTCAGATACAGAGTTGAACCAACTTGTTTCCCTTCACTGGACTATGGTAAAATTGGCTTACTATGACCTGGATGAATGAGAATATCCACAGGTACTGTGGATACCCACGTACTAAGGTTCACCCTCCACTACACCATTGACCAGATTTATATGGTTTGTGGGCTACTATATGATAATAATAATAATGGCTTATATTTTCTGTAGTGCTTTTGACATAGGCCTACTGGAAAAATATAATGTGCCAAGGCGCAGCACGGGGTAAGAGGCAGAGACAGAGCTGCAGAAAGTGGGGGGAAAGGGCTAAGCTGCAGGGAGAGGGGGCACTGGTAGACCTGCACTCTAAGCCCGGATAAGTTGAATTTACAAAAAAAAATTGAGGAAACCAGTTGCCTTAAAAAAATTGAGTAATGTATGATGAAAACTTAAGTACATCTAACTTGAAAGCTTGAGTTCAATACACCAAATGCCAAGTTGATTCAACTTGAATTTTTTTGCAAGGTCAACTGCTTTTGCGCAACTATTGCACTTAATATATTTAAGTTAAACACACTAAATACCAAGTTGATTTAACTATGAATAGTTTACAAGGTCAAGTGTTTTGCACAATTATTACATTTATTATCTATAAGTTTAATGCACTTTAGTCCAAGTTGACTGAATTCAAACGTATTTGTAATGTTCATTTATCTAATCCAGTTATTATCTTCAAGGTGTTGTGTGAACCTTTACATAGTAGTGAGAAAAAGAAAACAAAGTGGCATCATTTTAGTGTTTTATTTTACTGAAGTTTTACCTTGTGCAACAGGATGTAGACCCATGTCTTTAACATATTTTGTATAAAACATTAAAACAATATTTTATGACAATCTTTGTCAGCCGTTTTAACTTTGGATGGTTAAATATGTTCACACTAACATCACAACAAATTACATTTCAATTATTTGCAGAAAAAGTGTGCAAAAAGGTCTGAAAGAGCTTCAATCTATAGTAGAAAAGTTCTTAACAATATCCAAGTTCACAATACTGCCACTGCTCACTTCTTAAAGCCAGAAGAGGATGGATATACAATCTTCTTCTGAGACACGATAAGTATTTTTTAACAATTCCTTAAACAAACAGCTCTAACATCTTTTTCTACGTAATCGAACCACAGTATCAGTGCCCCTCTATAACATACAAAGTATAAACATGAGCAGCAACATGTCAAAAGTGCAACTTTTTAACCAAGCACCTGATACCTGCACCAATCAGAAACCAACTTTACTCTGAGAGCTGGTTTTTCAAAGACTGAAAACTGACTTTTACCTAGGCTGAGCATCACCTCCTGAACAAAGGAGAATGCATTTTTCATGTACTTGGCATAGTCCAGGTGCAAGGCGTAAATCAGTCCATAAAGGATGCAAAAGGCCTGAGGAAGACTGGCCAAGTTATCCATCACCAGACGTCCTTCCAAGATGATTCCCACTTTGGATGGGTTCAGCTGTGGGCCTTCTTCATCAATACACAGAAGTCCCACTGGAGTTTGAATGTACGAGTCCTGGACAGTTTCATCCTAAAGGGGAAACAAATTAACAAAGAGAAGACAATCAAAACGGTTAAATAGTATTGTGTTGTACACACAAACTGCTTTTAGGTGTACACCTCCCCCAAAAGAAAACAAAGTGAAAGAAAGAAAAAATACATTACACATACTGGATGACTTCTGGCTCTGTTTTCATTTGTATAGCCACAGCAAAATGTGTTATGTTAACTGAGCCCATCTCTGTCAAGATTTTTGTAGCTAAGTGATTTCAGTCAATTTTGTGCCCTTAATCAGTCATAGAGATATTCAAATTGTTTTTGTAAAAAAAAATGTTTTTAGTGAAAAAGACAAAAAAAAAGTCTGAAACACTAAATGAATCCTATAATATATGGGATTCGTTAATGGCTCAAATATTAAAATGGACAGAAACAACCTGCATCTGCAACATGTTCAACAAATTTATTTACTTACAGAGCATGTTTTGAAGAAGGCAGAAGGATCATCTTCAAGGAATTAAAAAAACAGAGCAACAGAGAAAGGACAGTAGTAGAAAAGAAAAGTAGAAAAGGAGACAGAAGATGAGGTAAATGTATGAGCTCAAAAGATGTAGAGGGAAGAAATTAATTAACAGAAAAGAGGGAAGAATAGAGCAGACCAAAGGAGGAAAAAGAATAGAAAAAAGATGAAAGGAACAGAGGTCAAATAAAAACTTCACAAGATGAGGATAATGTAGACAACTCACCTTTGTGCGATGTAAAAGCTCAGCCAAAAGTTGACCAGTAAGGCCTCTCTTGTTCCTGAACAGGTCCATCAGACTTGGAGAGAAATGGTCTAGTACATCAAAGAAATTTTCTCTAGGACTTTTCCCCACTACTCTGCTGAACTCATAATAAACCTGAAACGCAGTAAGACAATATATAAGCACAAGGTCAAATTATGTTATCTGACTGTTAGAAAAATTCACTCACAGACAACGGCATGAAACCAAGAAATCCCTCAGAGGCCTCGGTATTTTACTTGCAAGGGGAGAAAAACACACAAACCTTCTCTCTGCAGCTTCGCAAGAGTTCTCCAGCGAGTGATTGCCTCCCTTGCACTTCTATTTGGTGACACACACACACATACATACAATCCTCTATTTGCTTTCATGTGCCCAGGTCTGGTATATCTCCTGAGTTTGGATGCATCTCCTTATTTGGGGTGCTATAAAGATAACGATCAGTGGGGAGACAACATTCCTTCTTAAAACACAGTTCTCTTTGTCTCCAAACTTCTCCTTGTGAAGTTTTGATATGAAATTGCCTCTCTGGCTGTGACTTTTCAGACACTGACACCCTCAACAAAACATATGGGTGAAATTATCTAATGGTCAACATTACAGTTGAAACTTAAAACATTTATAATAAGTATCAAAAACATGAATACAAACCTGACTTTCTGTGAAAAGAGCAGGCCATCTTTGTACCATCTGGCTGATGTCAGGCTTGTCTTGGACAATTTCCTTTCTACAAACCGAACATGTCATATCCATCTCTTTCTTAACCAGGGACCCATTTAGCTTTTTCTTCATCGTTTCATTGACCAGAACCTGACGAGCTCCCTCCAGGTTGTGTTTTTCCATTCCCTCAGGACAATCAGGCAGAACATTTATTTCCTCTTTCCCTGGCTTCTTAATGTCTTTGTTGGGAGGGTCACCACTTGAGTGCCTTCCACGTTTACCACCACTGACAGTGACATCAAGTCGACCGCACTGGTGCATTTTCGTTCTATAATTACCCATCTTGAACTTGAGACTGTTCTTCCATCCATCCCAACCAGAGGGTGACCCTGTTTCTTTAAGGCATGGATGTGTTTGCACTAAAGCTTTTGCAACAGTTTCAAAGTCTTCCTTTGTTGGGTATGCTTTAAATGCATACATTGTCTCTGCCAATTTTGTAAGGATATCATGTTTCAGTTCTTTTGTCACTTTCAGATAGGTGGCATCCTTGAGATGCAGCAGGTTACCTTGACGTAGTCTATTTTCAACATCAACTGGAAATTTGGGAATTTCAAATATCTCTGACCTCTGAGAACTTCTGTCTGAAGAGGAGATGGACAGGATATCCATGTCTGCCAGATTGCTTGTGTCAGTACATGTTTCATGGAGTGGTACAAGTTCAACCACTGGGATGATTTTGATAGTTTGTTTCTCAGGGAGCTCAGACAGATCTGTGAGGTTACACAGTTCATTGTTAAATTCAGGATCTTGGTATTGCAAGACAAAACTGTAACTTGCTTGGAGAGTGCCTTTGAGCCAGTCAATTAAATCTTTAAGTGTGTCTGGTCGTCTTGTCATTGTCAACTTTCTTAAATCTCCCTTAGTGACAATAATCCTCATGATAAAGTTCTCTTGCACAGCCATCTGGAGAAAAATTATGGACAGTTATTTAGCAAATAACAAATCATTTCAGTGTTACCATAAGCTCTCCTTGTACCCTGTATGCTGACGATGGGTGGAAATCATTTAACTCTGACATCTTAACCACATACATAAGGTGACATCATTGCAATGTAGTTGATAAGATCTCAAATGCTCAATGTACCACACTGTCATTTTGTGGCATACAAACAGAATCTCTGCATCAGCTGCAATAATCTTTTCAATCTGGGCAAATTCAGGGAGACCTGAGCTTGACCCAGCAGAAAGTATCATGCCTGGATGATATTTTTTCCATCTACACACACAGATGACGCATTAAACACTGATCCTTGTGTTCTTCTATTATGCGCAAGTACTATTTGTACAGTTGGAGGGAAAGTGCAAAGCAAAACTGGGTTAACCCATGACATCTCAACTGATGGTCTGAAAAAAGAGCTACAATCAAGGTGGTAACTGATTGCCCACTGGTGCTTTGTTGCAAGTGTCATGGTGACATTTTTGAAGTTCTGTGCAGTGCGAATTACCCTTTTAAAGAACTTGTGCTTCCCCTTGAAGCACATTGTCCAAATTTCACACAGGCGGGACCAAACCTCCTGATAAGCTGAGGGTAATGTTCCACAAAGTGGTGTTTTGGTCACAAACGAAAATCTGGAAAGATTAGCTACAGCAAGTGCCTGTGCTCTGCAATCTTACAGTCCAGGAAATGCACCATCTCCTCAGTATGCCTTGGGGCTACAGCTCACTCCACAATGTCCTTGAGAAGCATGAGGATTTCCCAAGTGTTGTCACCCTCAGGGACATAGTGACCAATAAGAAGAGGAAGGAGCCTTATTACACACCAGTTCTCGTGGGCATTTCCACCAATTGTTCCTTTGGTGGAAAATCCCTTTCCAATCGTCTGAGGTTGGTCTTTTCTGTCACTAAAAGTGTACTTAAAGAATTTGATGGCCTGTTTCAGCACATCAAGTGTGAAATAACTCTTGCCTATCAGGTCTGAAAGACACAGTGATACCTCGGTTGGAACAATGCCTTCCAAGATACCGTGCAAGATGTCAGGAGGGTACCCAGTCACCACATGAAAATGATTTTGAGTTAAAGGACATGCTCCCTTCACACCATAATACAGACCCAATCCAGGATCCCTTTGCACCTGTTGCACCTGCCTATCAAGGGACTCTTGATCTCGCATGTGAAAAAAACCAGAACATATCTCACGTTGTTGAGTGTCACTCCTGCTGGCTGAACAGAATCTGCAGAATTTATCGACACTGAAGCTCTCAAAGAATCCTGCAAGAGAGTGAGCAGCAAGATTGTCAGCTGCAACATACAAAACAGTACCTTTGACACTTGTACCTAGCTGCTCCAGGAAAATGCCATTTTGCTCAACAAACTGAAGATCATAGATCAGAGGTTGCAGTACTTTTGCATAACCACACTCTTTGACTGTGGAGGTGTTGCACAGTAGAGCTAGTTGGATAGAGTTAAGGGTGGATCTATATTTTACTGGTATGTTCGCAATAACCCAGTAAACTGCACAAATCTTATGTTTCAACTTTGATGTTCCAAGAGGATTGGCTATTTCAAAGTCGTCAATGTAAAGGCCAAGAGCAATTGTGAACTCATCCTTTGAAAGACGTGAATTTTATGAGCAAGGGTAATTATCCTTTGTTACATGGCAGTGAATGTATCGAATTACTGGCACAAAGCATGCAATACCACAGTAGATAAGTGACACTGTACCCATTTCAACTATTGCTAATAGAGCCACTTCCGGTTGACATCTTCACCACCAACAACAACAAAACTCAGGCATTCGAGAAAGATGGCGAACAAAGAGCAAGATGAAGCTACGTCCCTCTACATTTGTGATGAGCATGGTTATGGCACAAACGCAATGTACAACGGCGCATTCTCCATGGCGTTGTTTCTTTCTTTCTGACGACGGCGACAACAACAGTAATATTGTCTCCTTCGACTTCTGGGTGACGATCGCGGGAAAAAATCTCGAGCATGTGCAGAACGCTCAATCCTATCCACTGTCGTATGCATGCACATTAAGTGGGCAATCGTATCGAGTTATCCCAGGGTCTTAATTCGATCGCAAGTAACCTGATCCGATTCTCTTTGTCGTCGGATTAAGCTTGTTACATAAGCTGAATAACTCAATCTTATTGTAATTAAGCCATTAATCCGATCCGATTGCCCACATTAAACCGCACTGACTGAAGTACTGCCCATCTGCATATGACTTGTATTCCTGTGGTACATGGACTTTCTCCGACGTAGCTTTGTCTAAAACATCAGTTTTGTTAAGCAACTTCTGTAAAGTAAATTGTCTGAACTGGAGAAGGCAGACCGCCTGCTGTCTCTCAACGCCCTTGGGGCCGGCAAACCATCAGAACTGACGGAGAGAATGCTGGCTGTATTGGGATCGGCCGACGCCGCTTTCCTTTTTAAGCATATTTTTATGCGGGAGCTCCCTGCACCTGTGCGCACTGCTCTTGCAAGTTCACCCCTCCTCCAAAGACTATCGTTCTCTAGCTGAGGAAGTAGACAGGATTTTCCTTGCTAACTGGCTGCAGTTTGTTCATGCACTGTTGCCTGCCCAAAGAGCTTCAACTCCGCCGCCACTTCTGGAGGACACTGCTGGCACTGCGACTTCGGTGACTGCCCGCCGCCAGCGTGACTCTGGACTTTGTTATTATTATGCTCGGTTTGGAGCCAAGGCCAAGCAGTGTCGCAAGCCATGCAGTTTTGTGGTCCAGGTAAACGCCAAGGCTGGTGCTCATTAGCAGCTATGGGCGCTGGTCGTGTCTGTAAGCTGTTGTTCATCACGACAACCTGTCTGGCTGACGTTTGCTGGTCGATTCGGGCGCTCAGTGTAGAATCCTGCCAGCACAGACTGTGGACACTATGGCTGGCGGACATGCCCCCAGATGGACGCCGCCAATGGGACACCCATACGTACCTACAGCACCAGGTATGTAGAAGTGTCTTTTGGTGGGTGGCACTTTGGCTGGGACTTCGTTATGGCTGCTGTGTCTACACAGGATTTCCTCTGTCCTTTCAACCTGCTGGTCGATGTTACAAACTGCCCTTTCTTTCGCATCATATACCCTGCACACTTGGGGGGGGGGCTGGAGCGCTCTGCCTGTCGAACACTCTTGCTACTGGAGCGTTGATATACGCCTCCTCTCTGAGTTCACAGACCTCACCACGCACATGTTCTCATCTGCCGTGGCTAAGCATGGTCTATCGCTACTGTGGGTCTATTCCCAGTTAAATATGCCTTAAAACTTCCAAAAGGAGGTGACCAGGACACATCCTAACCAGATACCCAAACTACTCCATGGTCCCTCAGGCAGCACAAACTCCTCACCCCATATCTAAGGCAGCCCAGCCACCCTCTGAAGGAAACTTATTTCAGCAGCTTGTATCAGTGATCTCATTAGCAACCACGCAAATTTCGTAATCCTAGGCTTTAAAAATGGACCAGAAAATAGAAGTAAATTTGAATGTTAAACTCAGGGGGTTGGGTTCAGCAACTAGTAATACAGGATGAGGATGTTGTGATGTCATTCATTATTACAGGTTAAGTTGTAACGCAAGCCATGTTTTTTTTAACGTAACTATGTTGTTTATAATACCTAACCTTGACTAAGTACACCGTAATATCTAACTATATCAACCATGTCATTTTATATACCTAACAGTGACTATGCAGAAAATAACCCTATAATGCTAAATGCATCAACGTTGATACAAGAATTTCTGAGACCTATTGCATCACCATATGGTAAAACTTTACTCAAAATCCTCCTGTGTACAATCTGATACTTGTCTTCCACCCACTGGTGGATACCTTTTTCACTACAACAATTTGGACACAGCACTTAGGCCAATCCAAAATGGCCTCCTTCAATTAGTTCCCAACTCGCTGGATCAAGGTAAAGAAAATTGCGATTTTGAGGATTTTCTAGTAAGACTTTCTTTGAAATTTTCACTAATATTTTAACAAGAACACCTAATTTGTTGAAGCAAGTTACAATTATTTAATTTTCTGCATTTTAGTATATTGTAAAATCATGCAGAAAATTGGTGTTCAAATTTCATACTATAGGTAAAAAGTGGAATCTTTTTTCATGGGGAAATATGCATTATATTGACCATTGTGCATTCTAAACATGTTTTGATGAATCAATTACACAAATTACAGATCAAAATGTGATGTTTAGAACAAATAATTGCACTCAGAAATCGATAAACCCGGTGTCCTCTTTCGCTGGCATCACTCCCCTAACCCTATGAAATGCATACAACGATACCCACTTACGCATAAAATCCACCCCTCCCCCACTTCTCTCACACGCTCTGATTCTCTCTTTTCTCTCTCACACTCAGGTACGTTAACTGAAGGGATCTGAATTCGCTTTAAGTGTAGTTATTTATCTAGTTATTAATAGTAGAAGAATTGCTATCTTACTCAGATACTCTCATAACATCGGGAAATTACATGGATGTGACTTTCCGTATTCTTTATAATTCTCTATAGCCTCCGAGGATTATGCAGAAATTATAACCATAGATTGCACCAGTAGACTGCATTAACCTCTTCAGGACTCCAAATGAAAAAAGCATGAAGAATGAATACCGGACAGAGGACTAACAAAATATATTGAATTATAACGGGATTACAGATACCACAACGGGAACAACAAGATTCCAGTATCAAAACGTAAACATTCTGAAAAAACCTACAGTTAAAATGGAGTATTGATGGACTTAAAAAGGATCAGGAATCATGTTTAAACAACAGGAAACACACAGGTGAGCACACAAATTGAAATCAACCAACCAGGAAACAGAATCCACCCCATGTGACCCGGAGGACAAATGGACCAATGAGTGACGAGAACACGCCTCCTCCCAAGATGCAATAGTGAGCAGGTAGCAGGCACACAAATCACAACCACATGGAACCTCAACGGACACGGACCAGAAAGCATACCAGCATGGAGACCGAACCTTGGAGTAGATTTAATCAAAAAGAACTCGGTTGTGAGTTACGGTCTTTGTGCTACACATGGCTCTTTTATGAGCCTCCTTTTCTTGGCTACACAGGGTTCTTTAATGAACCTCTCTTCCTTTAACAAACTTTTTCCAGACTTAAACTTTTCTCAGCAAAAACGACTCCCGGAGAAACCTTGCTTTCTTTGTTCTACCCTCCTTGAACAAACTTTCTCGACAGTACACACATGGCAAGGACCAACAAACTCCTTAACCCACTTCCAGAATAATTCCGGCAACCACACGGTTTTTGATGGAGTACAACCTTGCAAATGGACGAATCTAGACTCTTTTCCAGCTCTCTCAAACCGGACAGACAAACTGATTAATTCCACCAAACTGGTAAGAACACGTCCACACAAACTTTCAGGTTTTGCACTCGGAAACGCACGTTTATAAACGAAGCAACGTCTTAACAAGGGTGATCTCTTTATTGTATGGTATGGGGCAAAAACAGGTCCACCACAGGATGTCTCAGAGCAACAGGTCGGCCATTTTGATCCGAGTCGGACATTGTGTGACGCGACTTTCCTGCCAGTTCCGCTGCCATCTTGAATAAAGACAACCCTTTGTTTCCAAACAACAAAGACACAACAGTGTCACCCATGCGGTTTTAAACAGAAACCTAACAGAATAAAACCAAATTCAGGGCAAGCTAGAAGATAAAACTTTTTTTAATCACCAAAACATTGGACACTGGACTAAACCCTTAGTTTGATCAACCAAAGGGCCCCCACAAGTGAGAACGTATTGTGATAAACAGCTGAAATGTTCATTGATCTTGTGGTACGCCACTGACGAATTAGTCCAGACTATCAGCGTTAGAAAACCTTAACCCAACACCTTAACATAGAGTAACAAAACTATGAAGAGGGATAAATCGCTTGTAGAGCTACCAGTTTTTTAGGGTCATAATGCTCTGAATGGTACTTTTGCTCTGGTCTACATCTTTTATGGTTCAAGGAGGACAAGAACACCTTCAAAGTACGGGTCTTCTACAGTATAATGTGAATAAAGGTCATGTTTGACTGAATAAAGAATAAAAACTTTGTTTGAAATTGAAGAATTAAGTGTAATAAAACCACTCTACGACTGGGAACACAGTCGTGGATCACCAGGGTCATACAACATACACCAGCAAGAACCTGTACAATGACTTACTCAACCTAAATATATATATATTCTGTAGCCTTACATATTACTCTTGTCCTCAGCTACTGATGAACATTTTTAACACTTAGCTACCACCTGTTTAACTCCCGAGTTAACTCCTGAGACCCATACACATTCATATATGACTTTCCTACCTTTCATAAATTTTTTTTCTTGAAGTGACTATATAAAAACTAGCAGACTGTAACAGATTGTTACATACTCACAGTCTTGCACTGTTAGTTACCAGGGGACTCAGGACACAGGTGCAGGGTCAGTTCGGATTCACAGAGGTGTTTATTAATTAAACAAAGCACACAGAGCACAGCAAGGCAGGGCGATCTCCAGGCAGAGCAAAGTAATGGGCTGTGAAAACCTAGGAGCGCTCTCCTCAGTATCTATGGCAGAGGACAAGCGCAGCTATGAAACTTACATAACATAAAAACTCTCCACACCAGGAGGAAAACAGAAAAGCTATGAACGATTTAACGACACAAAGACACGCTCTCCTGACGAGGCAGATTTAACAAAAGGTGCACTCTTAACAAAACAGAGGCACTATGAAAACTTACCGGATTAATAAATAAACTATGACTAGGAATAAGAATAAATTACAAAACAAGATAGCACTGCAGGAGGATCGCTCACTGCAGGCTTGTGGAACTATGACTGTGGAAAACTGTGGTTCAAAGTAAGGCTGGTAATGTAGCTCAAACGGAGACAACATACTGGTACAAGACAAGGGAAACGCAGACTATTTGAACACATGAGGGACCAAGGGGAACAGGTGGAAACACTTGGGAATCAGGGAAGACAATGAGACACCTGATACGTGAGGAAGGGCAAGATACCTGAAACAAGAGGGGAAAGTCAATGATTTTTCAAAATAAAATAAAAATAAAAAAATAAAAAGAGTCAAGACAATCATGACATGCACAAGTCAGACAAAACACTTCACTACCATCTTCACAAGCAAAAGCTATTAATAAACACACAAATACAACATTTTAACCTAATTTGATCACTATTTTCCCTTTTTGCACAATTTTGCATTACATTTCCAGGCTTCACAACAGTTCACTTTTTTGTTTTTTTGGACCATGGTTCTAGCACTAAGCCCTCAGAACAATCTTTTTAACTCTGGTAGCACGTTGAATACACTCCATAACTACATTTTAGTGTAATTTTTGTTCAAATGATTCGCTGTTACAAGGTAATCGGAACTTTTTACACCAGTGAGTTAACTGAGTCATTACACTAGTTGGTATTAGTTAGTATTATAATTAGGCATTAGTATTATTTTTGTAATTTCCCCCACTGGGGGATGAATAAAGCATTTTTCTATTCTATTGGGAATCTGAGCAGTTGCTTTCATGGTTATTAAATCACCTGATTTGTCCGGAACCAACTGTATTAATCATTAGTGGGTATACAGCCCTGCACAAATTAGACGGGGACATTACTTTAACACCAGGAAAATGTGTTTACTCGTTACAACATAGCAACCATTTCAGGGGACATTACGGTCCCAGGTTTCACACGGTCACATAATTCTTTGCCCGTTCACAATGTTGTGTTGCCATATTATTCTCTATTTTATACAAATGTCCTAGGAACGTTATGAGCACTATACTATTCCCTCATTTGCTCCGCAGGGTGTGATAATCTTGAATGAATTTTCACTTATATCACTATTTAAGCAGGTTCATTTTGGGCCACTTATCGAATTACAAGCTCTCTGGACAACCTGGGTACCTCTCTTAATTGCTAGAATACACTCCTTGATTACCACCCGGTGTAATTTTAGTTTGGATAATTGTCTTTTACAAGATAAGCATGACTTTCCACACTAGTGGGTCAACCAAGTGATTACATGGGAGAATAGTGAGAAGCTATACAGTTCTTTATGCAAATTCACAGCCCAACTCATTTTGGATAACGAGGCTCTAATTTTACAACTGGATAAGCCTGGATAATGGAAAATGGGTTCTCTGAATAGTGTCTGTAAATTGTGTTTGAAGCATTATTTCATCCAAAACAAAAACACCATGTTTAGGCAATATGGGAAGTGAAGGTATAAGGGAAGATGCCCTTATACCTTCACTTCCCATATTGCCTAAACTTAAGGTCACAGGACCAAAGACCCAACCTTAAGTCCCACCCCCATCACCACTGAATATTTTTTTCCATTATTTTCCAAAATTGACTTTTTTGCCCTAAATTTGACCACCTGCTCGCCCTTTTTTATACCTACCCCTTCCATTCACCCTTACCCAAAGTTCACAGGACCATAGCCCTAACCTTAAGTCCCTCCCCCATACTCCACCACAGTAAAATTCATTTTAACAATTTTCCCAAAAAATAACTTCACACCACACCTCAAAAACATAACCCACCCTTCTCTCCTTCTTCCTACCTCCTCCTAGCAGCACGTAACATACACGCATAAGGACCCTGAGTCTATTGAACACACATTTCAACACAGCTCAAATTGCATGGAGTTTCCCACGGCCTCCTGAGTTACTCCAAGACCATGCCAGTACACGCAGTTGTTACCAGCCAGATCACGAGTTGTAGCGTGCACCCCCTTGGTTTCTGCACCAAACTCCATGGCAACCAACTGGTTGCGTAGGAGGGAGACCACTTAGTAAAAACTCTTCAAACCTAACCCCAAGACCACGTGAGACACTGGGATCCGAAGACCAAAACATATGCCATAATAGCCTGAACTTCTGTTTTCATGCTTCCAACTCTTCACTATGAAACAAAAAGTTACTGGAAAAGGTAATAGTTTGAAAAACTAAAGAGGCTGATGTTCTTGTTGTATTGCCAGAACTGCATGAATTGCCCAATGTATCATTTACGATACAAATGGAAAAATATAAATGCAAACATTTTTTTGTAATTTTTATTTTGCTTAAGGCCCAAATCAAGGTTTCAGATTAAAAAAAACAGAATTTTCTGTCCATTATTTCTGAGTTCAGGCATTACAGGGATAACATTTCAAAAATGCCATTTAAGTCAAATTGCTTGAAGGGCTCAGGCTCTTTCCCCATCAGATTAGGAGGTTTCCATAGTCCTAAGAGCCAGTTTGTGATCTCAGGAATTGACACACCTAGACCTCCAAATTTCCCCATAGGTGGTGAGTCCTTGTAGCCAAGTCTCAGCCACTAGGGACTTGCCATTGAGTTCCTCCTCAGATCTGACTCTGGGGAATTTTTTAACTTGATATCCAAGAAGTACATCTTGCTCTGACCCATAATAATGTGGAAATTACACAAGACTAAAGAAAAATGCAAAGCAGAAATGAAAGAAAGCAAGAGAGACAGAGACACAGGGTGGTTATTTCCAGCTCAGTGAATGATGTAGGTGGTTGGTTACTCTGCACATCCACCCAGGTTTGGTGCAGTGCTGTGATTGGTCAGTGGTCTTTTTACTAAATGTACCAACAGGGATGCATCGTTACCTGAAGCCTCAAAGCAGTCTTCCATGCTGCTGTGGCCCGAGGTGAGTACTGCTGTGTTCAGGTCTGGATTATTAAATAGAGCAAGGATAACTTTTTTTCATTTCATTCATGTATTCCTTAAAATCACACAAGCCCAAAAACTTACACTTCTACTTTTTTTATTTCAAAAGATCCCCCAATCTTTCAATAGTCTAAGAAAAAAATCTGCTCTTGTTTTATTAAGTTGTTACAGCAAGAACAACAATCACAGTGAATTCATTTCTGAAAATGAAGTATAATCTTCTTTACAAGAAGTATAAATACATAATCATAAAGCAGTTTTTGGGCTTCCTGTCTAAATAAAAGAGAAGATTACCTACAGAGCAGACTTTTATGCTGCTCTGTAGGTGAACATTACCCATGAGGCCCTTGATGATCTTAGCCCACTTCTTAAACAGGGTAGCTGGTCAGTGATCTCTTTTTGTTAAAGAAGCAACAATGCTTGGTGCTTTAAAAACAGTAAATGTCTATCACCCCCCACTCAGCCGTACCTAATTTTTTTCTCAGGCCTGTTGCAGGAAAACTGTAAACGTAAAGGGAAAAAAATGCCAGTGAATACCAAGAGGGGGAGAAAGTTAATAAGGCAAAAAGGAGGCAAGTCAGCTTAGAGGATGCTTGTGATTGAGAGATGCAGGTAGATTTAGGAGGAAAGCTTGTTGTTCCTCAGGAAATAACCTCTACAAATCAAAGGCCTGATATAGTCTTGTGGTCTATGAGTAGAAAGAGAGTATACTTCATAGAGCTGACTGTTCCTAGGGAGGACTTCATAGTAGAAGCAAATTAAAGGAAAAAGCTGAGGTATGTGGAGGTGGGGGCAGAAGCAGAGCAACGAGGATGGAAAGTTAGGATCTGTCCAGTGGAAGTAGGATGTAGAGGATTTGTTGCAAAGTCTGTTGTCTCATTGTTGAGGGAGCTGGTGTAAGTGGACAGAGTGTGAGGAAAATAGTGAAGGAAATGTCAGATGAGGCAGTAAGGTCCAGTCAGTGGATTTGGATTAGAAGAAGCAATAGGAGCTGGGGGCCCAGCAGGGGGAGCACCTAGGGTAAACAGACTCTTGGAAGAAGCAAGAAAAAAATTCAGCATGTATTTAAGTGGAGGGTGTGGCCCATGTGAGCCTTTTGAAACCAGGCGGCCATTTCAGGTGAGTTGGCCTTCATGGCGTTGTATTTGCTGGCATTCTTAGTGACCGTAGGACCGTTTAGGTGAGTTTGTCTGCTGAATCTGCTAGTATATCTTGTCCTGCCTCCACCTCTGGCACCCTCTTTACTTTCATTACTCCCTACCTGAACCATGGTTTGAATCCCATTCCTATTTATCTTCACCTCCTCTATTTCTACCCCATACCCAAACCAGGGTTTGTATCCCCACCCCACTACGACTGTTGTGCAGTTGGTGAGAGGCTGGGGTAGCTGATAATAATGCTGCTTGTGGAAGAAAAGATGGTTGTTGTGGTGTGAGGAGCATTATGGGAGTGACACTGGGACACCAGTGATCGCTGTCTAGCCTTCTGGTGTCGGTGGCCCAACTAGACAAAAACACTGATGAAAGGTTCCCTCCTGATGACCCCAATGACAAGTTGGTCAGCACTACTCACTGGTCTATATAAGGATTGTAGAGATCAGGAGGTTGTTCATTAGATACATAATCAGTATTAAAAGGTTAAATGTTGAATTTAGGTAATTATTCTCTGAGTCTGGTCCATTTTTAATTTTTTTTTGTAGCACAGGTTTCTTGTGCTCATTTTGAATTCATAGTTGTTGTTGTTGTTACATAAATACCAGTAAGTGTTGAATACAGTTGCTGTCACCTACGTGTATGTGTGTTTACCGTTTGTCTCGCGTATCTTGCATTTCTTTGGTGCGTCCTCAGAAATTAATGTTACACATTCGTGACTTGCAATATCTAAGTGGTAAGGGGTGTGTGTGCTTACTTTGGATGTTTCAATGTTTTGTATCATCAATTTCTCATACCATGCTTGGTTTTTTAGGGGCACCACTGTCATGGGAAGACCCTAGGCAGTCTAAGCCTAGCAGCATGACTTAAGTTGGGGGGGATTCAGAGTTATCTGTGCCATCTCCAAATATAAGCTTTATCAATACAAAGGTTTTGAGTCTAAATTTAGAGGGTGTCTGCCACCTTGACCAGAACTGGCAGCTGGTTCCACAAGAGAGGGGCCTGATAACTGAAGGCTCTCCCTCACAACAAGGTCTTAATAACATACTGGAGCTTGGTCTCTCAGAGCTTTAAATGCAAAAAGAATGATGATAAATTCTCTCCTAGATTTTACAAGTAGCCAATTTGGAGAAATTGGAACTGTAATGAAATTTAACCTCACCTTCACCTTCACTGAGACACAGAGGAAGAATTGGTGGCTTACAACTTAGTTATTGACATAGGTGGCAGAGTTACTATGAATACCCAGCCAGGTTTTGCACCATGTTTTGATTGTCCATCAGTGGTACATCTGAGCAGTGCTTGACTCATTTTACTGAAAGCATTGACAGAGAAGCGTCATTACTTGAAGAAGAGTTCCAAAACTGGTGTACCAGTTAGTCGAGCTGAGTTCTGCTGCAAGGTAAAGAACTGACTCTGCTGAGACTGTGGGTTTTTACACACAGGAATGATTACAATAAACAGCAAATTTCAGATCAATTCTGTTCTTATTATGTGTTGAAGAATTATTGACATTCTTATTGATAATTTCTGGGGCTGGATAGGATTATACCAAGAGGTTGAGACAACTACCTGGAAATGGTCCAGAGGAGATGACACGGCAAACTATTTCATCTGGTCTGCTGGTGGTAAGCAGCACTGACTGATTTAATAGTGTGAAAGTTCTCTGGCTTTTAGTAAAATGATTTTGACAGTTTCCACCAGTTTATTTTTATCATGGCATGTTACTCAATCATTTTTCTGTTAGTGTCCATAATGATCAAACAGAAATCCCTTGTTTTTAGCTAACAAATCTTAGCTCAGAAAAGTGGGACTTCTTCTATGTTGTTGCCCTTTAATTAAGCCTGGTATTTTACCATTAATCTTTATTGTGGCTCTAAACTTTTAGCAACTTTGCCAAAAAAGATTTTGAACTGAATCGTTTAAACATTTCGTCTTAGTTAGTCAAATACTGATCTGTGTGGATGTCAGATGGATCATGTATCCATTTCAGAATGTTCAATGTTTTAGTTTGATGCTCTGTTGTAACATGTGTTACATTAAGTACAGAGTTATTGTATGTGGTGAATACCTCATTCATCTATCCAGAAACAGAACATGCTGAATAGATGCTCACATATCTGTCAGTCTGTCTGTCTGTAGAATTAAGGGGAACTGATATCATGGCTTCAACAAGGAGCTATTCTTGGCCCTATCCTCTTCTCATTTTACATGTTACCAAGAGATGCGTCTTATTTCTGACCTGCATGGGCCTCTTTGAATCTAGGCTAAAAACCTACTAATTTCAGATGGCTTTTAATACCCAGTAGTATGATGACACTTTTATCTTATCTTATTTGATTTTGTTGTATTTTATTGCTTTTCCTGTTCTTTTATTGTTTTTTACTTATTCTTTTCTTTATTTATCATCTGCTGTAAAGCACTCTGGTACACCGAAATGGATTGTTGTAAAGGGCTGTATAAATAAAGTACATTTACATTTACATTCATTCAGCAACCCTGTACAACTTTTAATGTTTCTTAATTTAAGGGGAGAGGATAGATTTCAGACAGAGTATCAGTAATATTACAAGGCTTTCAAACATTAACCTTTTGCAGAACAAAGTACAATAACATAATGACATGGTGGATATATAGAGATTAAAATTAACTGGGGTTATCACTTAAAGCAACACTAGAGAATTTTTTTAACCTTAAAACTATGTGCTTCTGACTATTCTTGTGCACACTCCTGGGCTTGAAACTGTTCTCGAGAGTCCAGAGCCTGAGATACCACAATTCACTACTTTGTTTTCCAGCCCTGAAACACAACACACATTTTTGTGTGTTTTTGATGACTTCTTCAGCATAACAACAAATTCATGTGCGTTGCTGGGCTCATATGGAAATTAGTTGATAGGACAGTGGTGCTACATCCCACAACTGCAAGGAGTGCCAGTGTGCTATTTCAAGCAGTGACCAGTCACCTTCTCCTCAGAGATTTCAAAGTAATCATATATTATGGGAGGGACTACGTTCTAGTGTGAGCAGAAGCTTATATCTTAAGGACTCTTGTGATAACATAAACATTATCTGAGTTCACAGCAGAATCAAATAAGGCTTTTGAAAACCATTATCCATCAAACCCTAACATCTGTTGAGACTTCGACATGGATGCAGAGTGTGTGTCATGATCTGACTTTGTTTGGAGGTGTGTTTTTGAGCTTCAGGCTGGGTGAGCAGGTTACCTGGGCGGAGTCTGGTGGCTGCCTGCTGGCACACCTGTTGTGCATCTACCATTATCAAGAGCCCTTCTTAAAGAGCAGCAGGAGCACCAGTCTTCGCCAGATAATTTTGCAATCTATGTGGTAACTTGGCCAGCTCTCACCAGAGTGTTTGATTATCAAGGAAAAGTATTTTTGCACTTACCTTGTCTCCTCGTTCCAGCCTCGTCCCAGCCTTGTTCCTTCCGAGTCTGACGGATCCCCTGGCTGCTCTTCTCATCTCTCCTACTTTTCTGCCATACCTAGATCTGCCTCACCAACTGCCTGCTCACCCGCCGCAACTCTGGAAAACACCCTCCAGCCAGTCAGTCGCTACCTCTCCCTCCAACCACGTTTCCATCAGATCAGAGTAAGGCAACCTCGTAATACATTTTGGAATATTTACCCACTTGGACTCTCATGCTGAATAACCTCTCTACATCCAGTTGCTCCTGCCGCCCTGAACCCTTGTGCTTACCTGTTTTCTCCAGCGTTTCCCAGGCCACGGATTCAGCGCTACTTCTCAAGATCCCACTTCTGTCAAACCAAAATCTTTTTCCATTTAAATCCTGAAATTGAGTCCTACCTGTGTTTTAACTCTCACCCCATGACATTACGATCTGGCCAAAACATGGACTCAGCAGATTAATTTCAGTCAGCCTTATCCAACCAAGGACGGCTCTTGGGAGAGAATGATAAGGCTCTTCGAGCACTAAATGACCAACAAGAGTACTGTAGCTAACGGTTTGACCAAGTTTTTGGAATGATGGTGAAAATGAATGATCATCTGTCTACTCTCTCCAGTGTCTCCTGCTGACAAAAACACACCTGTGTCACCTCAAGTCCCGGTGCCCCCCACACCTCCGGCCGAGCCTCAGTTCCGGGAACATTACCTTCCCTACTCCTGACTCCTATGCTGGTAAGGTTGGGGGGTGTGAGGGTTTCCTTGGTGTACTCTTGCCATGACTCAGTCTCCTCGCTCCTTTCCCTGAGATTCAGCAAAGATCTCGTTCGTGATTGGCCTGCTGAAAGAAAAAGCCTTAGCTTGGGCTTTGGCCTTCTCCAGAACCAACACCCTGGAGTCTCATCCTTTTACCGACTTTATTGAGAAATTTCCTATCGCGTTTAATCACCCACTGGGACATGACAACGCCTCGAAGCAGTTATTAAATCTGCGGCAGGGAACTCAATCGGTGACGGACTTTCTCATCGAGTTTCATATTCTCGCTGCTGAGAACGGTTGGGGTTCCGATACCTTAAGAGGTATCCTTTTTAATTCACTCAACGATAAAATTAAGGACCAGCTAGCGTTCCGTGACAAACCATCTTCTTTCGAGAAGTTAGCGTCATTAGTCATCAGGATCGACAATTGGATCCGAGAGCATAGGAGGGAAAGGGACTCAAACTCCCATAAGCTTTTCCGTAAGCACAGCTCTCGCAAGACTAATCTTCCACCGTCTCTGCAGATCTCTCGTCGGGTTGACTCTCGACCTACCACCAACACTGACGCACCTTAAAGTTGGATCACCTTAAAGTTTGAAAGAACCTCCCACGCTGCCCATGCCTTGATAGATTCTGGTTCAGAGAAAAATCTGTTAGATTCTGGTTTAGCCAATTGACTAGGTCCACTCATTCAGTTAACCACTCCCATCTCCGTTTCTGCTCTGGATGGGGTGTCTGTGGCTACCATCACTCACAAGAACATTGATGGTCTCAGGAAATCACTGCGAGAGCTTGGAGTTTTATTTGTTCCTGGTAGCTAATCATCCTGTTAGTTTGGGTTTTCCTTGGCTCGCGATCCACAATCCACACATTCACTGGGCTAGCCAAAGAATCGAGAGTTGGAGCCTACATTGCTTATTCTCGTGTCTTTGTTCCGCATCACCCACCACCAACCGGTCCAACAACCCGTCAGAGTTCCCAGTCGACCTATCCAACATACCTGTTGACTATCATGATTTAAGTTCTATGTTTAGCAAAGACAAGGCTCTCTCCTTTCCTCCACACAGGCCTTATGATTGCGCGATCGATCTGCATCCTGATGGTTCATTACCTTCCGGTCACCTGTTCAACCTGTCTCGCCCTGAGAGGATGGCGATGGAGACATACATACAGGAGTCGTTGACTGCTGGTATCATACGCCCCTCTTCGTCACCAGTCGGAGCTGGATTCTTTTTTGTTTCCAAGAAGGATAAGACACTCCGCCCCGGTATAGACTACCGTAGCCTTGACGAAATCACCGTTAAAAACAAATACCCCCTACCACTCATCTCCTCCACTTTTGAGCCTATACAGGGATCCACTATCTTCTCCAAACTGGACCTCCACAACGTGTACCATCTGGTGCGCATATGTCAGGGCGGTGAGTGGAAAACCACTTTCAACACCCCGTGTTTTGAATATCTGGTGATGCCTTTCGGTTTAACCAATGCCCCAGCAGTATTCCAAGCTTTCGTTAATGATGTCTTAAGGGACTTCATCCATAGGTTCTTTTTTGTTTATCTGGACGACATTCTTATTTTTTCCCGTTCCCTGGAGGATCACAAGCGCCACATTCGAGCTGTACTTCAGAGGTTGCTTGAGAATCGCCTTTATGTCAAGGCTGAAAAGTTTGAATTTCATACCCCTTCTGTGTCCTTCCTGGGTTATGTTTTAGAGGGTGGGCAGGTGAGAACAGATCCTCACAAGATTAAAGCGGTGGCCGAGTGGCCTGTCCCGTCCTCTCGGAAAGACCTTCAACGGTTCTTAGGGTTCGCAAACTTCTGCCGTCGATTTATTCGCAAATATAGTAAGGTTGCTACTCCTCTCACTCGCTTAACCTCTACAAAACTGTCATTCCTGTGGTCTCCCGAGGCTCATACAGCATTTTCTACCTCCAAGAACCGCTTCACTTCTGCTCCCATTCTCATCCAGCCAGATCCCAAGCGATAATTTGTTGTTGAGGGGACCGCATCCAACTCTGGAGTCGGGGCGTTCTTATCCCAGAGATCGGAGATAGAAGGAAAGATGCACCCATAAACCTATTTTTCATGCAAACTGTCACCAGCTCAGCGCAATTACAATGTGGGCAACAGAGCTCCTCTTAGCCTCTGATAGCGGACTTGTTTCTCTACTGGATCTCAGTGCTGCATTTGATACGATCGATCATAGCATTCTTTTCCAGAGACTTGAACATGTTATTGGGATTAAAGGAACTGCATTAGGCTGGTGTAAGTCATATTTATCTGATAGATTCCAGTTTGTTCTTGTAAATGAAGAATCTCCCTCACATATTGGAGTAAGTCATGGGGTTCCTCAGGGTTCTGTGCTTGGACCAATTATTTTTACTTTGTACATGCTTCCATTAGGTAACATTATTAGACAGCATGGCATAAATTTCCATTGTTATGCTGATGATACTCAGCTGTACTTATCTATGAAACCAGATGAAACCAATAGGTTGGTCAGACTACAAGCCTGTCTTAAAGACTTAAAGACCTGGATGACTCAGAACTGTCTGCTTTTAAATTCAGAAAAACTGAAGTTGTTCTCTTTGGACCTGAGCGCTTCAGAGAGAAATTGTCCAGTTATATAGTTACTCTTGATGGTATTTCCTTGGCTTCTAGTTCTACAGTGAGGAACCTTGGAGTTATTTCTTATCAGAATTTATGATTTGACGCACATATAAAACTGGTTTCTAGGACTGCCTTCTTTCACCTTCGTAATATTGCTAAAATCAGGAACATCCTGTCTCAGGGTGATGCAGATAAACTAGTTCATGCATTTGTTACTTCAAGATTGGACTACTGTAATTCCTTATTATTGGGCTGTCCCACATATTCTCTGAAAAGCCTCCAGCTGATCCAAAATGCTGCAACCAGAGTTCTGATGAGAACTAACAGGAGAGATCATGTTTCTCCAGTTTTAGCTTCTCTTCATTGGCTCCCTGTTAAATTCAGAATAGAATTTAAGATTCTTCTCCTCACATATAAAGCTCTTAATGACCGAGCTCCATCATATCTTAAAGATTTAATTGTAAGGTATTTTCCTAACAGAGCACTTCGCTCCCAAACTGCAGGTTTACTTGTTGTTCCCAGAGTTTCTAAAAGTAGTAGGAGGTAGAGCCTTCAGTTATCAGGCCCCTCTCTTGTGGAATAAGCTGCCAGTAAATGTCCGGGAAGCAGACACCCTTTCCACTTTTAAGATTAGGCTTAAAACTTTCCTTTTTGATAAAGCTCATAGTTAGGGATGGCTCAGATAATCCTGAAACATCCCATAGTTAAGCTGCTATAGGCTTAGACTGCTGTGGGACCTCATCTGTCACACCTTTCCTCACTTTGCTCTCTTTTTCCCCCCCGTTTAATTTCTCAAATGATTTTATGTACATGTGACATTATTGTGGTTATTAACTTGTGTTTCCCTGTTCCAACAGGTATCCTTTGAATTCTGTCATGGTGTCCCCCCCCCCCCCCCCCCCCCCCCTCTTTTCCCTCTTTTCTGTCTTCTCAAACGCCAGCTGGTCGAGGCGGATAGCCACCCTTCCTGAGTCTGGTTCTGCCAGAGGTTTCTTCCTGTTAAAAGGGAGTCGTTCCTTTCCACAGTCGCCACAGGCACGCTCAGGACGGGAGATTGGACTGAAGACAAGTTTCGGTGCAATCTGTTGGTTTCCTTAGCTAGGATATTAATTTTTTGAATTGGCTCTATATGAATTAATTGGATTATGATTACAATGAATTGAATTCCAATTGGCTTCAATTGGACTATATTACTTAAGTGCCTTGAGATGACAATTGTTGTAATCTGGCGCTATATAAATAAAATTGAATTGAATCATGGTGCTCCCTCAAATTGTGCAAACACTGTTAGAATTAGCTGAGCAGGTAGAATCTGATAATATATGTTCAGTCCTGGAACGGCTGGATGCTGTGGAGCCTCAACTGGGAAGAGGACGACCAACCATCAACATCCGTTCGAGTCCTTTGAAAGCTATTTATTAAATGGTTTAAAAATAAAGGAAATAGCGGAGCTGTTTGGCATAGGCCACCAGACAATCTGTCGGAGAATGCAAAGCAACGGATTGATGTAGCAGACTCCTTATTACTATTATTTGTAAAGGGACCGTGTTCACAACTAAACTTAATTGTTGCCATTTGATGCTTTGTGACAAAGTTATAACCCGATCATTGTTGATGTGACTGTCACTAAAAATAACTTTTATAACGTAGATCACCGGCTCCCAAACTAAACGATCAGCGGCACTCCCTTCTATGTCCGAACCGGGTTGACGCACCCTTAATCCCCCAGACATTAAGAAACCAGGCGGGTGGTTATGTCCGCTCTTCATTCATGGAACGGGGGTTTTTGTCCACTGCTATGTCAGACCTCACAAGGATTTCTCTTTTCTGATTGTCTGAGACCAATGCCCATATTAATGTGATGGGTGGGCCTTCATCTTGGCACAAAGCTCTCCGATGTTTGGCGCAATCAAAGACAGTTTAAGCCTCAAATCTTTCTCAACAGCATCCAGTCTTTGCCAATGTTTAGTCTTAACTGCTGTCAGAGCAGAGAAATCAGCCTTGCACAGATCAGTTACATTTACATTTACTTATTTAGCAGACGCTTTTATCCAAAGTGACTTACAGAAAAAGGGAACAATCAAGGTATAGTGAGAAAAGTGGCGTTAGTGATGTTATGTATTCATTATTCTTAAACACAGCTCTCTTGAATAGTCGATTAAAAGGCGAATGAAACCATACCCCTGTTGGGACTCGGGGGTTATTTTAATAATCATGGCTCACTATACTGAATCCCTTATGACATCACAGTGAGTTGTTTATCTACGTCAGGGATACGTGAGATCTGACATAACAGTGGACGTAAACCCCCGTTCCATGAATGAAGGCTTAAACTGTCTTTGATAGCGCCAAACATCGGAGAGCTTTGTGCCAAGATGAGGTTTGAATTATGGTCACAATTTGCTTCCATAGCTGGCGACAGTGATGGTGACAATGTTGCTGATAAACAAACAGAAGAATAATTAACTTATATTAAAGACCAAAGAGGCCTTGTGTCAGACACGTCACTACAACCGGTTGATTAGGGCTCAGAAATGTGTTTATCAGAATTTTCAGGACATACTGAATGTGGCACCAGGTGAAGGAAACATTCCAGTTCGATTACTGTCCGACAAAACCAATGAGGCAAAATGTTTTCCTGTTTTGTATCCACTAGGTGGACCAACATTTCACGATGACAGTGAGTAAAAAATAACTCTGGCCCGATACTTGAATACCTGCATACTTAATGCAGATGGATGCTTTGGACGAAACACAGACTTTATTTTTTACGCACAATACATGTCAGAAGTGCATCAAGTTGTATCCAATGTATCTTTGGCATTACGCAAAGGTGGCGAATCCTCTTTGACAAAATGATCACCTGACATGTTTCTGAATCATTAAGTAAAATATTTTGCAACAACGAAGGCTACAAATTCTTATGCGGAATTCGTGGTACACCACAATACCAGATGTCCGTACAGAAAGATTTTGTCAGAAACCGGCAGGACACATGACACAGATGCAAGGTTTTCAGAATAAGATAGTTTATTAACAAACCACTTATGAGTCTCCAGGTCAGAGAAATCAATTGGCTATGAAAAGCTAACACACAAAAGCTTCCTCAATAACTAGGATGAGGTCAGTACGACTATAAAACTTTATCAAAATAATACTCACTCCACTCTAGAAAGAAAACTGAGAGAGCTATAAAAGTTTAACAAAATAACTAGGCGCTCTCTTCTATAGAGGCAATACTAAATCAGAAACACTCTCCTGAAAAATGGAGGCACTACAAAATCAAAATCACTCCACTTACGGAGGCACTATGAAAAGTTACAGGAAACCAAAAACACTCCACTAACGGAGGCACTATGAAAAGTTACAAGAAATCAAAATCGTAATCACTGCTTTAACGGAGAAACTATTAAAAGTTATCAAAACAAAATATCACTCCTTACGGAGTTAACAAAGCAGGCTATGAAAACTAGGCGAAGCTAGACTATGGATCAAAGGTAACAAAACAAAACCCGCTCTGATGGAGGGAACGCTTTCTTGCATGAACTTGGAATCAAGGCTGTTGATAACAAGGAAGGCTGGGGTGAAGAACTCTCTCAAGGATTGTAACAAACACAGTGGCATGGGACAGAGGGAGACGCAAACTATAAATACACGAGGGAAAATGGGGAACAGGTGGAAACACTCTGAGATCAGGGAAGACAATCAGACTGGTGACACACAAGGAAGGGCAAGTGACCTGAAATGTGAGAGAAGGTTAATCTTTCAAAATAAAACAGGAAATGACGAGACATGACAGGCTGCAAAAAACAAAAGACCTCACCGAGACGTGACAGATTTATTTGCCAAGATAAGACAATTGTCAATCCCAACTTTCTTTGCGTATTTCAGCTCAGCAGATTTGAGATGGCCTGAAATGCTTAACTCTATTCTAAGACTGGAGTGTAAAACAACATGTGTTGATGATCTTGACAGACAAATGTCAGACAAATGTGGACTTATACATGGCAACCCTGTCACAGCAGCCAGGCTGTTTGACCATAGATGGCACTGCTTCTTAAAAGATGTTATTTTGTCAAAAAGTCAGCCAATTGGAAAAGTAATAGACTACTTTTATCGTTTTTATCCAAGACTTGCCGAAAGAAAAAAACAGTGCAATTTCCTATGTCCACCATCAGGCCGTACTTTCATCACAAGAACTGTAAATTCTGAGAGCTCGAATGTTAAGGATGCATTTGCAAATGCATGTGAAATAATGAAAATAGTTAAATCTGTGTTGACTAAGCCTGACATTTTGATTCAATGCATTTCGATGCATTTTTTAAGTCTCTTAGGATAAATCAAAGTGTGTTTGAAAAAGCTTACAACATATGTTCCAAAAAGAAATGCATTGTTTTGAAACGGAATGCTACAGATATCTGGGTGAACCAGTACAATAAAGACTTACTGCATTCTTGGAACGGCAATATGGACATTCAGTATGTTACAGATGCTTTTTCAGTTGTGGTCTATATACTGTCATACTTGTTCACAAAAGCAGAACAAGAAATGGGGTTGCTATTACAACGTGCACAAAACGAGGCAATGAATGGAAATCTTGATGCTAAAACAGCATTTAAACAGCTTGGCAGCGGGTATCTACACAACAGAGAAGTTTCGGCTCAAGAAGCAGAGTATTGATTAACCCATATGCACTTGAAGGAATGCTCTCGTGATGTACAGTTTATACCTGTTGGTGAGAATCCTTTTCGGATGAGTTTACTTTTGCACGTGATTCAAGCTAAAGCTCAGAAAGAACAGTGTGATGATGAAAGCTGTATCTGGATGACCAATGTGGTTGAGAGATATAAGAACAGACCTCACACAGCACAGTTTGAAGAAGTATGCCTTACCAATTTCTGTTCTGAACACAGAATTCTTTCAAAG
Organism: Leuresthes tenuis; assembly: GCF_036924035.1. Taxonomy (NCBI): domain Eukaryota; kingdom Metazoa; phylum Chordata; class Actinopteri; order Atheriniformes; family Atherinopsidae; genus Leuresthes; species Leuresthes tenuis. The sequence continues at coordinate 22,735,326 of NW_027325371.1, forward strand.
TCACAAATTCACTGAAAGACATGCACGACATAATAGCGCTTAAAAACAACTGTGGTTTTGTGAAACTGTTTTGTGGTTTTGTGAAAAACAACCGCACCACTGCTGTGGTACCCCAGATTTTCTCCCACCAAAAATACAGAGAAGTACTTTCATTCATTGCTACAATTGTTTTTGCTTTACTACAATGACTGTCATCTCAAACTACCTCAGTTTGATACATATGAGGATTTCTATGAGAATGGTGCAGTGAAATGTGGCAATGATGTCCAAAAGTGTCTGTGATTGTAGATTCTAATAAAGCCTTATTTGAAAAAGAAACTGGAGACATCGACAGGGTTAAAGAGTTGCTTGACCAAAACATTGATTTAGAAGCTGCATGGGCTCAGATATGTCCTAAAACAGAAAAAGAACGTCTTAATTGTTTGGATCTGATGAAAGACAAAGCTGTAGATGATGAAGGTGATGATGATGATGATGAACTCATTCCTGACCTGACAGCAAAACCACACACCATCTGTACTTTGGAGACAAATCATGTGACAATGCCAAGACAAGATGCATTGCATTTACTCAGATCACTGAATGAAGAGCAAGCTGCCTGAGTACTGAAACAACAACAAAGAGGTGGAGTTGGTATCTATTTTTCAGACAACATTGATGTGCAAGTCTTACTTCCAAAAAAGTGCAACATTGAATGTCTGTATTTTGAAATACAACATGTAAATCTGTGTGCTGCGGTTTTGTACAGGCCAAACTCCTATCAGATTGACATGTTTCGACATAACTTAATGCAGGTCATCTTTCACCTTGACAAGCATGCTGACAGAAAACTGATCATGGGAGACTTTAATGAGGATATCTTGGTTTAATTTTCCATTCAAAGGTTACTTGAGCAGCATGGCTGCACTCAACATGTGCAAGTAGGTACAATTGAAAAAGGTACATTAATATATGTGATGTCTATGTGAAAGACACAGATTATGTAATTGTTGAAGTTACCCAGACATATTACAGCTTTCATGGAGCTGGACTTATTTCACTGCTATCATGTTTTTCCTACAAAAATGTAATGAGTACTGCTCACTACAACTATAGAAATGTATATGCAGCTATGTTATCAAGCATGCAGTTAATATTTCATATCATATTCGGTCCACCTAATGTTGTTTGAGTAGGCAAGTGGGAGCAATAACAAAGTCTAACACTAAACAGCATATTGCAATTGTTGTGTAAGATTTATAGGTTACTTCTTAATGAAACAAAAATAATGGGAAACCAACCTCTAAATTCTGGAAGATTAATTAGATGTATGACTGACACAATAACTTATTTACTTGTATACTGTTGAGTTGTGAGCCATATGCAATGTGATTTGATTGAACAACTGTGTAAAGAAGGTGTAATAAGATGCATATGTATTACAATGAATAATATGTTTTTGTTACAAAATAGTTATTTACCTTAATTTTGTGTCTTAACATATGTTAAACTGCTTAAATAAACAATGAACTTTGTGACTTATAGATAGTTGAATAAATATGTAGTCCATCCAAACCATTTATTTTTAAACTGGACATAAGGTATGCCATTGTTTTGTCAACATAAACAATGAAGTCAATATTTGTTGAGAATGTTATCATTAGATGTGATGTATATTTGTTGACGTGGACAGCTGAATTTTTTTAGAGTAATGTTTGATATACATATATGTGTCCAATTCTGTTAATTCTATTTTTGGTATATTTTCAATGAAATGTGTTGAAATCCGAAACTTTCAACAAAAGCATAGAATGTGGGATGAGCATGGCAGGCTCAAACGCTGAGCTCCCTGTATGGCGACCTCTACACTGTGCAAGATGGTGAGTTCTTAGTTAAGATTAGAGGAAGGGGCCCTGATCATGACAATAAAATTCACTGTGACCACCAGGTACGTTATCACTCAAATAGTCCAAGATTCCAGTGGCTTTGGTCAAGGCTTTTGCGCTGAAGTGGAGGGTGATTGTGCAAAAGTCTCGCTCCCACTTAGAGGAAATAACCAGTCACGAACATGGCTAAATGTTACTTTTTTTCTCAGCACATCTGCAACTTCGCTTAGGGACATCCTCGCTGACTACTGCTGGTTGACCAATCCTCGATGCATAACACAGGGAGAATATGCAACTCATGTTATATGGTCAGTTACAAATAAACTGCCTCTATGCACTGATGATATGTGGAAGTGGAAGTGATTACATTTTTTTGGCTCTAGATCATGACTGGAATCTGCAGATAACTATGAAATAAGATAAACTAATAATAATAAACTAAGATTGAGGGCCCCAATTTGATACTCTTACCCAGATCCATAGACAACTTCAAGGTTGCCAAATCCTCCGCTGAGGCATTCGGCCCCAGCCTCATCTGGAATATCACTAAAAAGTAGTGATATAGATGAGGTAATCAGAGGGTGACAGTAAGTTGATACTGATGTGCCAACATGTTCAGGCTGGGAGCATTGTCAATCATGCAAAACACAGTGCCTTGCAAAAGTATTCATCCTCCTTGGCTCTTTATCTATTTTGCTACATTCCAACCTGTAATTTAAATGTTTTTAAATCTCATTTGTGTGATGGATCTGCACAAAATAGTCTAAGTTGTTGAAATGAAATGAGAAAAACATATATTTAAAAAATTGTAAAACAACACCACTAAATAAGAGGCATCACAATCACACCTTTAAGACCAAGGAGCTCTCCAAACAAATCAGGGACAAAGATGGTGAGAAGTACAAGTCATGGTTGGGTTATAATAAAATACCCAAATCTTTGATGATCCTTCGGAGCACCATCAAATCCATCATCTTCAAATGGAAAGAACATGGTACCACAACAAACCTGCCAAGAGAGATGAAAAATTCACAGACCCGTTCCACAGTAGAGTTCCACAGCAGACACTGGAGTATCTGTCCATTGGAGCATAATAATCCGTACACTCCATAGAGCTGGACTTTATGTAAGAGTGGCCAAAAAAAGTCATTTCTTAGTGTTAGAAATAAGAAGGCATGTTTTGAGTTAGCCAAAAGGCATGCAGGTAACTCCTCAAATGTATAGAGGAAGGTGCTGCTCAGATGAGAATAAAATTGAACTTTTCGGCAACAAAGGAAAACGCTATGTCTGGCGCAAAACCAACACATCCCATCACCCCAAGAACACCATTACCACAGTGAAACATGCTGGTGGGAGCATCATACTGTGGGGATGTTTTTCAGCAGCAGGGACTGGAAAACTGGTCCGAGTCGAGGAAAAGATGGATGGTGCTAAATACAAGGATATTCTTCAGCAAAACCTGTGTCAGTCTACCTGGGATTTGAGACTGGGACAGAGGTTCACCTTCCAGAGGGACAATGACCTGAAGCATACTGCTAAAGCAACAAACGAGAGGTTTAAGGGGAAACATTTAAATATATAGGAATGGCCGAGTCAAAGTTCACACCACAATCCAATTGAGAATCTGTGGTTAGACTTAAAGATTGCTGTTCACAAGCAAAAACCATCCAATTGAAGGAGCTTGAGCAGTTTTGCCTTGAGTATTGGGCAAAAATCCCAATGGCATCATGTGGCAAGCTCATAGTGACTTAACCAAAGCGACTTGCAGCTGTGATTGCCACAAAAGGTGGCTCTACAAAGTATTGACTTGAACAGTTGTTTGCTTCACAATTGAAAAAAAATAATACATCTTCAAAGTTGTAGGCACGTTCTGTAAATTAAATGGTGCAAACTCTCAAACAATTAATTTTATTTCCAGGTTGTGAGGCAACAAAACATGAAAAATGGCAAGGGGAGTGAATACTTTTACAATGCCATGTATGAGTAATATAAGACAAGGCACTACAGACTTACAACAACTTCCTGTTTCATGGCAAATTCCTGTTAAAAGTGAGTTGGACTATGAATGATATTATCCTCCTGTCTTTGCTTTATGGTTCTGAGTCTAATAACGGTCCTCCTTTGCTCAGATTTGTGAAATAGTGTCCACTCTGGGGAGATCAGGTGGTTAAAAAGGCCCAAATCCAGACCCGTTCCACAGTAGAGTTTCCAACATCATTAACAATGATGATCACATCCTGGTGTCTAAGTTCAAGATTCTACCCTCAGGTCGCCGTTTCCTTTTGCCCCTGAAGCCACTGGCTTCATATCGCTCAGAGAATGGACTTTAAAACAGCTGTACCTGTGTACAAATCTCTTCATGGTCTAGTGCCAAAGTACATCTCTGACACGTTAGAGCCATATGAACCAACTCATACTCCGAGAACCTTGTGGAGGGGTCTCCTGCTGGTGCCCAGAGTCAGGATTAAACAAGGTGAGGCTTTTCAGTTTTATGCTCCTAAAACCTGGAACAGTTTTCCAGAAGATGTGAGACAGGCTTCAACTCTGACGACGTTCAAATCCAGACTGAAAACAGTTCTATTTAGCTGTGCATATGACAACTGAAAGAATTTTATCTGCACTCTTCGCTTTAAATTTAATTAATTAATGATTATTTTTATTTTTCATGGAATGATTCTATTTGGCTTCTTATGATTTTATGAAGCTGTAAAGCACTTTGAATTTCGTGGTGTACGAATTGTGCTCTACAAATAAACTTGCTTTGCCTTGCCTGAATAGAACAAAAAGATACTTCAGTCCTTTGTTCCCTCGGCTATCAGACAACTCATCTCGGATCCGGGACAGTTTTACTAATTTCTGTCACTTTTACTGTTGTTTTTAGTTATTTGTTTTACCATTTAATTTATAAGAATTCAGTTCTTCTCCTTTTTATCCATGGACCCTGTTGCCTGATGCCCAATGCGTTGATGTGCTGTATGTTGTGAATGAGTTCTGGGAGTTTTCTGAATCTGAATCAATACATCTGCTATTGTACAGAAGAATAGTTACTCCAGCTGAATGCAACAGACACATTAATATCTTGTGAAGCCACTTGGGTGGCTGTCTCTTTTCTTTCCAAGTGGAGGTTCACTAGCTCAGGATGAAATGACACCCTGTGAAGACTGAGCAGAGGGCAGGAAGAAGTGTTATCTTCAACCTTAAAACACTTTGGTTCAGGCGCGACAGAAGGAGGAATTTCAATACAAATTATTTAGCAACAGCGAAAAAAAGACCTGATAATGAATCTCCTTTTCCCATCCTGTGTGGACAGCTGTGGGAAATATGTGCTTGTGTGTATGTACTGGTATTGTACATATTTTTGAGGCAAGCATGATTACTTTGTTCTGGGTGAAGACTTGATAATATTAGTGTAACGTATTAGTTTAGGTTAGGATAAAAGGGGTTAAGCGTTGTAGCAACCACGATAAGTCGATGTAATGTCCTCTGAAGCGATGGAAATATGACACAGCGAGAAAAGGAGAAAAATCCAAGAGAACAAGGAGAGGTGGGAGCAATAGATTTCCACTGGACGAGTCACTGTCAGTGAGTCAAAACAGCAACCACAGACAGTCAGTTAGCCATTAACTCCACCTACTTCTCTTTTATTTGCACATCTGGCCTGCTGATGCTGCTCGCCTTGTAGTTATAGCCCCTCACCTTCTTTACCTTATTCTCATGAGACTGCCCAGACAAGCAAAGCACACACATAAATATAATGACATTTTAAAAATTGACATTGCCACAGATACAATCTATTTATGATAACTAAAATATTTTAGATTTTTTTTCTTACACTGCAAATTTTGAGTGCATTTTTTTTTTACTTAAGAGATCATGAATTTACACGGAAACAGGATCTAGACACAGGATTAATGACCTCTAAAATTAATTTAGCCTCACATTGTAGGTTGGCCAATCCCTGTATGTGGCCAGGTCATGAAATAGCTACAATAGTCCACAGCACAAAATTCTGCAGATTAAAAAAAAGGCTCAAAAACTGTATAATTACTATATTTTCTGGCTAAGACCTACACAGAGCTTGAATTTCAGTTTGTCAACATTTCAGTGTTTTACTTCTCCATATGATATACACGTTCCTTGCTACTATTTACTTTACCACCAACACTTATCAGTGAGTCTGGCGGGATAGCGGATGGTGCTGATCATGGATCTTTGTGGGTTAGTCTGCAAGAAAATACTGGTTCGAGACCTGTCTCACACAATGCTCTCAATAGTCATTGGTCACTGTACTTTTCTGTAGTTGCAGTTTAGGGTTAGGGTTACGGTTTTACATTAATAATACATAGTTAGGTTTAGATTGAATATAAATAATTTGGTTTACATGTCACAAAATATGTGGTTATAAAAATCTACATGTGGCTTATAGATTTCTGTATCGTGAACCCTTGCAGAAAACAACAGCCTGGGGATATGTTGCCGTCTAACGTCTTACAAGCATGTCTTTGTTTGCTTTTGACATGTAGACAAACATACTAACTATATTACATGTTTTTCTGGTGAGATTGGGCTTGATGACTGCAATGTTTAGACTAGCACCTAGCACTAACAGATATGACAATAATTAGGTCACAGTTTGAAATAATGAGGCTGTGAAGGAGAAAGCTCTTGAAGCAGCAGGATAGAGCGGTTTAAACAGAGTGCTCCATGTGAGACCGACCAGTTGAATACATCAGTTGAAGGGAAACAGCTGATTGGTCATCTGATGTGTCCCAGTGTGTGGGCTGAGCCTGACTACGTGGCGAGCCTGAACAAATCTAATTGAGGTGTGTGGTGGATTTTGGAGCTCTATGGAATAGAACAGCATCTGAATTTGTAGATATACAGCCAGTTTTAGTTAGTAAGATACTTTCAGGATATTTGTGGCACTTGTTGTCAATAGGGTAACAGAAAGATTACCATAAAAATTAGTGCGATCAGATTCACTTACCTTGCATCTGAAAATCTGTATGCTTATGTTATCATTACATATTATTTGTGTGTGTCTATGTTGACAGCTAAAACTGTTCAGTCAGCATCTCAGACGGTTTAGTTCTGTCTATTTCTGTCTTTCTTGTGGAAACAGGACACCTCACTCCCTTTCCTTAACCCCGCCCTCCTTCCTAAGAGCCACACCCCCTGGTCGCACTTCACTTGTACCCTGAGCTGCCCCTCCCTCCCTCCTTTTCTCCCACGACACCCCAAATCTTCCAGCGTGCTCCCACATTTAGTGACTGCTGATGTGAACTGTTTGAATTCGTGTTATTCTTTTCTACTTCCCATAACAGTAAAACCAGTGTACCAGCAAGACCAGTACGACAGCCAGAACAGCAGCAGCTGAGGGAAGCTGCAGGGATCCAGGGTCTGTGTGTGTGGACGGGAGTTCTGGTTTTAGAAGTGCAGTTGTTCAATACAACCGCCAGGGGTCGCCAGGACAGTTCTGTCTGAGTAAAACAGTTTAGATTCCCCTCTATTGGTAAAACTTTCCATCAGACATCACTGACGGAAAGGACTCTCATTCTACAGTCAGTGCTGCGTTTATGGACACATAAAAGTCAGGGCTATAGCAAAGTTTTCAGGTATTTGTGAGTGTTGGAACCAGATTAAAAAAGGCTAATGACCTCAGGCCTCCTCTGCTTTACCCAAGGGAGTCATGGTCACCTGCAGAGCTGTGGGAATTGTGACTTTGGAACAATGTAGCCAAAGGGGAAAACAAGACTACTAAAGTGAAATCATTTCTCAGTCTTTCATGCAGGAAAAGCTAGATTTAAGGGACCTGGATTGGTTTCAAACCTTTCTGACACCGTTTTCAAGAGGACAACAGTTGGAGAGCCAATCAAAGCTTTGTGGGCGGGATTCAGACTTGGCATGTCTTCTTGTGTCAGAGGAACAAGTGTGGACCAACAAACTCAGCAGCACAGGCTGCTGTGTGACACACTAAAACTTCAAAGTTAACCAGAAATGTATTTGGTGGCATCCACGCCTCAGCAGTCACACAGATGTCCCTAAAATAGAATGTTTTATCTTACTTCCAGAGACACAAAAAGAATAGAAAAGAAAATAAGTTTTTGACAAATGTGTTATCATAGCCAGAGTGATATGTGATTAATATGTCTAATATCTGTGAATTAATTAAGACTTTGTCAGCTAGAGGTTGGTTTGCTTATCTTGATTTAAATTTTTTTTTGTAGAAATTAGTCAAGGAGATATAACATGTCTCTGTTTGTAAGTTTTTACTACTGTAGTACTACTGCTGCATCATATTCACATTACTCAGCATGGTTACATGCACAGTTGAGTTGCAGTTAGAGCTCAACTTGACCATTAAATCAGACTACCATCCTTGATCCAGCATACATACACGGCTGAGGAATTGAGTCAATGACACTTTGGACAGTGAGAATCATACTGTGGGAGATCGTCATACATGTAAGAGTAGATTATTTCACTGCACAAATGTTATCTTTAAGTTACTTGAATTGTGTACTTGAATTTGTCGGACCACCCAGCAGTTATAAAATAAGGATTTTTTGACAACCTACAAAGACTAGTAGAGTTAAGGCTTAGTCTTAATGGATTGATTTTCAATCACATTTTTAGAAGCAGAAGTCTGACAAAAGAAACAAAAATTAATGTGAATGAGAGCAGATATACTTCCTCTTTAACTCATTGGGAAGTCGGGCCATTTGTGATGAATGATTATTCTGGGCATTAGTTTGGTTTTGGTAGTTTGGGCATTAGTTTGGCCTGATCAGCTTCTCCCATTTGTAAAGAACTTTTTCCCTTGGCATGGTTACTTATCATAACGGATATATATAAAGTGCCAAAGTTACCAGGAGAAATCATTTAAGCATAAGGACATAATAAAAGTACCTCTAACTTTCTAGTCATGTTCCATCTCTGTCTTAAAGGAAGTTTCTGATAGGGAAGATTAAACAATGACAATCAAACAGACAGATAGATTTTCAGTAAGAACTGATAAAGAGTGAAAACCAGGTCACATGTGGCAAGTGTGTGGCAAGTGACAAGCAACACAGCGGCTGTGAGTGTGTTCTCTGTGGATCTCTTCAGGCAGCTCAGAACCTACCAGCTCTTATGTGTCTTTGCCAGAGAAGCCAGTTTAAAGCCCTTATGTTGAACAAACAGCAGTTTCAGTGAAATCCACCCAGTTCTCTTTGCTCCTCCCTCTGCTGGTTTTCTCTAAAAGCAAAACTCTTCCTGTTGAGTTCACTGCCATCCAGGCTTAAAAAAGACAATGATGAGTTTGGGCGGAACAAAGATGATGGAACTGGACTCATTGTTCATTGTGAATGAAGCAGTAATAGTTATTATTTTGTGGGGTAACGATCACATATGTGTATTACAATATTTACAGTATTTACAAAATTTCAAACACTAAAATTAAGTATTTCACAGATAGCATAGATAGATCTAAATATAAATCTGTCCAGACTGGCACAATATTAAGTGCATTGTTCGCCTTCCACTTTTTGCAAATCCCGGAACACGCAAATGTGTTATTATAAATATATAATTCTTTGCCATTTTAAATTTCCACACCTTTGAAGCAATTTGTTAAACTCAACCACTAGGTGTGCAGACACATTGGGGCTTAATTGTAGACAAACCAGTCAGGGTTTAACCTTCCATCGATCCATTTTCACTGTTTACTGTTCACTGTAAGGTTGCAGATGCAACAGGTCCAGGCGGGAAACTCAGACATTTCTTTCACCAGTAACACTCAGCTCCTCCTGGAGAATCTCAAAGGGGATCTCCCTTTGCATAATTGTAAGATTTTTCAGGCGGAAATCTCTTGTTATAAAATGTATTTATCAGATTATTAATTTACACATTAATTTGTGTTACCTTCCACCCTTAAGGTTACTTTCTTGAAATAATATAAACAGATTTTGAGGTGCAAAGGATGAATGATGAATGATGAAAAATGCATATTTTTCTGTTATATATGCCTCAAATTATTGTGTTTTTGTATATAAAACTCTGAGGTCCTTAAAGATTGAAAAATGTTTTCCCAAAATTTAATAAGGCTCGCAAAGGTCCAAATCAAATCCATTTTTTATTAAATCACAGGGACAAGACCCTTTCAGAAGTGAATGTTTGGGTCCTTCATCTGTCCTTGAGTGCAAAGGTTAGGGTGGACCCATGTAGACCTTTACTTCAAACTGTTTTGCTCATTCTCAGTAATCTGTTTACCTGCTTCAGAGTACATGCAATTTCTTAAAACCAAGCTCTCATGAATGTGGAATAGGTTTGGGATTTGGACCCCAGCCCCCCGTTAGAGTTGGAAAGAAAAACCCTGCTTCCTGACAAGGAGAAAAACACCATGCTCCATCTTGAAAAAGGCAAAGTGAAGCTGCAATAAACTACAGATTTTGTAACTGAAAGCCCCAGAAATCCTATTTAAAACACTATCATAAAACTTCAAATACATGCCGGTACGATGTAAGCAGTTCCTCTTCTTAGTCCTTGTGCAACAATACTGCCTCTTTATCCATAAACGCCCCCTGCTAACGTGGCTAAGTGCTAACAGAAACCAGTAGTGGGTTTAGAGGTGTGCAGTTGGGGGGGGGGGGGGGGGGGGGGGGGGGGTCAGTTAATAGGCTTGCAGAGCAGCTAATGTGGAAAGAAACTACAGTATACAAATTGCTTAGAGGGAGAGAAAAAGGGACATGAAACGAGGAGAAGAAAGGAGAGGAAGAGGTGACTTGTGGCCCCCTGATGTCATACTGGGAAGCGCCAGAGGGGGGCCATTTTAAAACCTCTCCATAAAGAATTTAAGAGTTTTGAAGGTGCCAGCGTGGCAACCAGGTAACTGCATATCGTTCAGCTTGGTGAATTATTTTTTGTTGTTTGACCTGGTAGTACAGAGCTGCATTCAAGGTTGGCCAGTTAATCTTTCATTGTGAGAACATCAAGACAAATCACCTTTGAGATCTAATCTAGCAGCTAAAGTAAGAAGATGGCCAATCTGATATACCTAACTTCTTATTTCAATTGTTTTACAGCCTTTTCTCATTGGACATAAGATTTCAGGCACTACACTTTCATATATCAATTACCTTCACATACGTATAGAATAAATGTGTTAGCAAAGGACTGTCTTTTTGCATACCCACATTATGCAGCAGACATTGGCAGTTATTTGCGATGTGTTTTCTGACTTCCTGAGAAAAGGAAGTCCCTTCCTTTGCATTGCTGTTTAGGCCTTCCTCAGTTGGGAAATATAGGCTCTTTTACCTTTTCCACTGGATGATCACTACTCTGCCTTTTACACCATATAGCACAGTTTGAGTCAACTCAATTAGTTTTGTTCTATTTTAGGTATTACTATGTCTTTCAGAAAGACATGGATGGCAAATGTAAGTGCACTGTTCTCGAATGTCTAGTCACGAATTGCAAACATATCTGAGACCATAGGACATGGTACTCTGCATCAGTGCCCACAGATCAATCATTAATCCATGGGGACATTCACATTCCAGCAAAATGGTGTTACACACTTTCTTCTCTGCTGACCAGAGCTTAACTCTGTAGGACACATTTGCTACAATGTTTCTGAAAAGAAGTCAAACAATTCTTATCCCAGAGCACAATCACATAATGAAATGTCAACTCTTCACATAACTGTTTCTGTGTCACTGTAGCTGCACATGGTGCCACAATGATAAATAGCTCATTCTGCTCACAATAAGGCAATTGAAATGTGTCAAGCTGAATTGTACTGTACAACACAAAATAAAAAACAGAACTTGTAATTGATGGGTAACTTTCCCTGATGGGCAGATACTATAAAGTATGTTATTCTAATTTTTAATGCCAAGAAAGAAATTGTAGAAATTATCTGTGAAATTGAATCATACACCAAGGTCAAAATGAAGTGAAAGATGCTGATAATTTGTAGAGCAAAGGTGCGCCAAAAATTGATTGAAACAGCATGCAAATCAGAAGTAAAGTCCAAGAAGTCAGCAAGAAGTCAGGATTGGTTCATATGAAAACATATGAACTTTCTGACCTCACCTTTCTGAGACTGTCGGTGGTTGTCTGTTGATTGAAAGCAGGAATCCTCTGCCATCGATGACTGATTTTGCTGATGATATGTCTTGTATAAAAAACATCTCATGGACATGTTAACAAGGTTAAAGACTTTGTTATCATAACTAGGCACACCTTAAGTGTACATGGCTTGGTAGGTCACAGTAACTAAATAGCCATTTTGAAGGTTCTTTTCAAATTTCAAAGGCCTATTTTTCCTTTTTTTTGTAATAGCTGTCTTCTGTGATCTCAACAGCTACTTTAATAATGCACATCTGTATTGTCCATTCTTTGAAGCAGAAAACTTAGATGAGTAGCCAAAACAAGCAAGAGAGGAGGAGGAGTGAAGGATGAAGAAGCATGGTACAGTAGGATAGAAAATAAAAGAAAAAACTAAAGAAAAGAAGCACTAGATAAGAAGATCATAGGAAATTCAATTGAAAAAGCGGTTTGAAATTAGTTGATTTAAATGGGGGGTTCTCTTTCTCGCTGATTCCACGCACAGAAACACTTCAGTTAGAGGCTCTGGTTTTAAAGGATGCAGTAAACTCTCCAGGTGTGGCAGCATGCTTTCTGCTTCCACTCCTTGATCTTTTGATGTGCAAAAGTTTGTTGCTGCCAGTAACATCAGGCACAGTCAGGGTGTACTCGTGTCCATGCACAGTGGGGTGAATTAGTTTTAGTTCTTTTAATGGCTGTTTACTGCTAACATCAACAGAATGTCTGCTGTAGCAGTGATATAGGGGAGAGGGCTTTACCAAGTGAAACCTTGACAAATAAAAGTTATGTTCAATGCACTTTGACATTTCATTTAATTGTTACATTTATTGTTATAATAGTTGTGTCTGGCAGTCCTGTGCTAGATATCTCAAGGTGTTTGCCTTCGGAACCTATGATCATAATTACTCTTGAATTACTATCCTTCATTAATGTATTTACTACCATGTCATTCCAAGCATGTTAACTGTTCATTTTAAGTTTATAAGATTAGGAGGATGAACGATTCTGGTACTAAGTTGTCACAGTAATTTAGTATTAATAGTATTAACTGCTACATTTCTGCAAAGATATCTGTCATTGCATTGTCTTCTGATGTATTCAGGCAGCAATTATACAAAAAAAGAAAGTACAACTTCTTTCAATTCTTTTCAAGTGTAATGTATAAGGACTTTTAAAAAAGAAATTCTTGATTCTTACTAAGTCTTAAAATACAACCTTGGATAAGGTAAAAACACATCACATATTTCACCATGTAATTTAATTAACAAAAAATAGGCCAAAGTGGAATGCTCTCTCCGGGTCGGGAATGAGATCCTTAACCAAGTGGAGGAGTTCAAGTATCTCGGGGTCTTGTTCACGAGTGAGGGACGAATGGAGCGGGAGATTGATGGGCAGATCGGTGCGGCGTCTGCAGTGTTTCAGGCTCTGCACCGACCCGTCGTTGTGAAGAAGGAGCTGAGCCAGAAGGCGAAGCTCTCTATTTACTGGTAAATCTACGTTCCCATCCTCACCTATGGTCACGAGTTGTGGGTAGTGACCGAAAGAACGAGATCGCGAATACAAGCGGCCGAAATGGGTTTCCTCCGCAGGGTGTCTGGGCTCTCCCTTAGAGATAGGGTGAGAAGCTCAGTCATCCAAGAGGGGCTCGGAGTAGATGATGGATGGATAGGCCAAAATGAAAAATCAAAATGTGAAGAACTAACTACACTCTTACTGCTTCCATAGGAATTGGAAGGTAAGAAGCAGCCAGGTTTTGCTAATCAAATTCAATTCACTTCATTAACTGATTATCATCAGGTGTGACTTTATAAAAGTAGAAGATTTGTCAGTTTGCTGGTCTGGAGGAATCAGATATGTCTTAACAAAATTATAAGGAGCAAAGACATCGGCAATGATCTTAAAGAATCAAATGTGGCGACCCATCATTCTGGAAAGGGTTATAATGCATTTCTAAACTATTTAGAGTCCATTATCATCACGCACAGCAGCATGTTTGTAGAAAACCACAGCAAATCAGTAGAAACACCTCACACTACCTGTCAAGAGGAGGGCTGATGATTTTGCCTTATTTAGCAGTCAGGGGACCTGGGTACCTTGCATTCGTTAGCCCTTTGCACACATCAGACAGAAAAACATTACATTGTTAACACCCCGCTTTCCTTCTTGTTAAATCACACAGACCAAGCAAAGGAGGCTCAGCACTGATGCCGCCTTACAGTGTGTAAGCACCTCTGTGACTACCTCCCTTGCTGGTTCAGGGATGCACCAGCTGCCGATAAGCTTTGAGGCATTTTGCCTTTGTACATTAGGACAACATTGATGCACAACAAAAAATCATCGGTCAGAAATTGAAAGTGATGTGTGAAAAGGCCTATTGAGTCCACCATGAACTCCTCTGTATGCCAAAGTATTTTACTGTCCAATGTTACCTCCAATGAGGTCAGGTGTCTGACAGCTAAAGTTTGGCCAAAACAGGACAATGATTCCAAACACAACAGCAAATCTACAGAATGACTGAAAAAGAAAAAGAGAGAGTTGTACATAAACCAATGCTGCACACCTCAATGAATTGAAACTGTCACAGCCACAGCTGTGACACCTGGTTCTTAAGTCACCTGTGTTCCATCTTCCTTTGATTGCCCCGTTAGTTTAAATATCTGGTCTTCTCTGCCATTCTTCGCTCGTGTGTTAATGTATTTGTTATGCCTGTTTGGTTCACGACCTGGATCCTGACCTTTAGTCTTTTGTGGATTATTTTCAGTTCTTGGATTACCTTGGTTTTTTGTTCCGGTTCTGCAGGCCGACTTCCCTGCTCACCAGGCCACGTTTTTCCTCTGTGTGAGATCTTCTGTTATCCAATAAACTTTTGTTTGAACTAAGAGTTCTTGTTCTCCTGACTCTGTGACCGCACCGGGGCCCGCACTTCATTACGGTGTGACAGAACACACGAGCCAAATGGACCCCGCGGATCCAGAGTCGATTCACCAGGCGCTGACAGCCCAGGGCTCTTTATTGGGACAGCATGCCCAGGACCTCAAGGACATTATGGAGGCGTTGGGGTCCTTGACTTCTAGCGTCGCCTCCCTCTCTCAGAGACTGGAACTGTGTGCTGCTTCTCCGCCACCTGTCGCTGTTCTGCCGTCAACACCCCCTCTTCCTGAGCCCCATCTCCCGACGCCGGAGCGTTATGGCGGCGACGTGGGAGCCTGTGGACGTTTCCTCCTCCAGTGCGCTCTGGTGTTTGATTTGCAGCCTCGGATGTACCAGGAGGGCCGTGCCAAGGTGGCGTACATCACCAGCCTCCACTGCACAGTGGGCGCTGGCTACGTGGGAGGGCAACCCCCAGCTCTGCTCCTCCTACCGGCGGTTCGTGGCGGAGATGAGAGGGGTCTTCGACCATCCTGTTCGTGGTAAAGAGGCGGGCAACCGACTGCTCTCACTGCGCCAAGGCTCCAGGTCAGTAGCCGACCACGCTATTGAGTTCTCCACACTGGCGACGGAGAGCGGCTGGGATAATGCTGCATTGATGGGAATATTTCTTCGCTCCCTGAATGACAATTTGAGGGATGAGCTGGCGGCTCGGGATGAGTCAGAGTCCCTGGCCGGTTTAATAGACCTTGCAAGGCGGTTGGACAACCGCGTGCGAGAGAGACGCCGGGAGCGTGACCGGAGCTGCATCACCTCCGCCTGTACCCCGTTTTTTGGTTCTGCCTCTGGCCAACAGGTGGAGGTGTCCACTCCAGCAGGTGCTCACACTGTCCTGCTCAGATGTCCTGCCCCCTCCTGAACCCATGCAGCTTGGACGGGCCAGATTGACTCCGACGGAGCGTCAACGGAGACTTCAGGCGAGGCTGTGTTTTTATTGTGGCCAACCCGGCCACGTTCGAGAGAACTGCCCCAATCTCCCAAAAGCCTAGGCTCACCTGAGAAGGGGGGGACCCAGGTGAGCCAAGATTCAAGTTGTTTTCCTTCCACACGTACTCAGTTGTCTGCCGTTTTGTTTTGTGACTCTAAGGAGGTGGGTATAAACCCGTTTGAGGATTCTGGGGCAGATGAGAATTTTATTGCCGCGGATTTTGTTGAACTACATAAGATTCCTGTTGTGTCACTTACAGCACCTCGTAAGGTAAATGCTCTAGATGGTAGGTTGTTGTCTGTAATTTCTCACCAGACTGTTCCATTATCTCTACTTATCTCTGGTAACCACCATGAGCTTATCAGTTTTTTTGTTATGCCTGCTCCTCATACTCCTGTGGTTTTAGGTCTCCCCTGGCTTAGACTGCACAATCCCAACATTGACTGGACACAGAGCACAATCATTAGCTGGAGTGTAGCATGTCACAATAATTGTCTTAGATCTGCTGTTCCAGCCTTGAGCCCTCCTGCCATAGTTCCTTCCGTCTTTCCTGATCTTTCTGGGGTTCCTCCTTGTTATCATAACTTGGCTGAGGTATTTAGCAAACATCAAGCTCTCTCTCTCCCACCACATCGTCCCTATGACTGCCACATAGACTTACTGCCTGGGTCCCCTCTCCCCTCCAGCCGCCTTTACAACCTCTCCTGTCCAGAGAGAGAACTATGGAGAGGTACATACAGGAGTCGTTGGCAGCAGGTATCATTCGCCCCTCTTCCTCCCCTGTAGGTGCTGGGGTTTTTTTTGTGTCTAAGAAAGACAAGACTTTGCGCCCCTGCATTGACTATCGTGGTCTGAACGCTATCACTGTCAAGAATAAATATCCCCTGCCACTGTTGGATTCAGCCTTTCACTCCCTTCACCAAGCCACTGTCTTTTCTAAACTAGATCTTCGGAATGCATACCATCTTGTCCGTATTCGAGAGGGGGATGAGTGGCGTTCAACACACCTCTTGGCCATTTTGAGTACTTGGTCATGCCTTTTGGGTTAACTAATGCACCGGCAGTTTTTCAATCCTTAGTTAATGATGTACTCTGTGACATGCTCAACCGTTTTGTTTTTGTTTATCTAGACGACATTTTAGTTTTTTCTAGGACACTGGAGGAACATTGCAAGCATGTCAGAATAGTTCTCCAAAGGTTGCTTGAGAACAGACTATTTGTCAAGGCTGAGAAGTGCGAATTCCATGTCCAGTCAGTCTCCTTTTTGGGCTTTGTCATAGAAAGGGGACAGATTCGCTCTGATCCAGCCAAGGTAAGGGCGGTGGTTGAGTGGCCAGTACCTGAAAACCGCAAGCAGCTTCAGCGTTTCCTTGGTTTTGCTCATTTTTACCGTCGCTTTATTAGGAATTTTAGTAAAGTAGCTGCACCACTCACCCAACTTACCTCCACCTCCAGCACTTTTACCTGGACCTCTGAAGCTGCCCAGGCATTCTTAAAAGTTAAAGCGCTGTTTTCTTCTGCGCCTGTTCTCATCCACCCTGATGCCTCTAAGCAGTTCATAGTGGAGGTGGATGCCTCTGACAGTGGTGTGGGAGCCGTGCTTTCACAGATCTCAGAACAGAAGTTGCATCCTTGCGCCTATTTTTCTCGCTGGCTGTCTCCGGCTGAGCGCAACTATGACGTGGGTAACCGAGAGCTTTTAGCAGTCGTTCTGGCATTAGAAGAGTGGAGACACTGGCTGGAGGGGGCAGAAATTCCGTTTGTGGTTTGGACGGACCATAAGAATTTAGCCTACCTTCAGCGAGCCAAACGTCTCAATTCTCGACAGGCCAGATGGGCACTTTTTTTAGGCCGATTTAATTTTACTCTCTCTTACAGACCTGGTTCCCGTAATTTAAAGCCTGATGCCCTTTCCCGTCAGACAGAGAGACAGCCATTGACTGATCCTTCTGAGTCTGTGCTCCCTCCAAGCTGTTTTGTGGGGGCGGTCCATTGGGAGGTTGAGCAGCAGGTTAAGAGGGCCGTTTCCCATTGTCCCCGTCCAGAGATTGGACCACCTAACTGCTTGTTCGTTCCCGAGAACGTTAGATCTCAGGTGCTGCAGTGGGGGCACTCCTCCAAATTGGCCTGCCATCCTGGGGCGGCACGCACACTTAAGCTTATTCGACAGCAGTTCTGGTGGCCCACGCTGTTCCGTGACACCAATCAGTTTGTGGCAGCTTGCTCCGTCTGTGCCCGAGGGAAGGCCTCGCACCAACGGCCCGCTGGTGCGAGGTCCGCTTGCTGAACCCTCTCCCCCTCTCTCACATCGCGGTGGATTTTGTCTCTGGTCTGCCTCCTTCTGCAGGTAACTCTGTCATCCTTACTGTTATTGATCGTTTTTCTAAGGCTGTGCATTTTGTGCCACTGGAAACTGCTGAGCTCTTAGTTCATCATGTTTTTCGTCTCCATGGTATCCCCATGGACATAGTTTCTGATCGGGGACCCCAGTTTTCTTCCCAGGTTTGGCGAGCATTCTGTGGAGCGTTGGGGGCAAGGGTTAGTTTATCGTCTGGGTACCATCCTCAGTCAAACGGCCAGACAGAACGGGCCAACCAGGACCTGGAGGCCGCTTTAAGATGTGTGTGTGCACGTAACCCGTCCTCCTGGAGTGTTCAGCTGCCTTGGGTGGAGTATGCTCATAACAGTCTCTCCACATCTGCTACTGGTATGTCGCCATTCATGGTAATGTATAGTTTTCAACCCCCTTTGTTCCCTTCCCAGGAGGATGAGGTGTCCGTCCCTTCTATACAGGAACACTTGCGACGGGTTCGCAGAGTGTGGCGGGAGGCTCGGGCTGCTTTAGTTAGGTCCGCTGCCAGAAACCGACGGTTGGCGGACCGTCGGCGTTCGCCCGCTCCTAATTATCAGCCTGGGCAGATGGTGTGGTTATCCACCAGGGACCTGCCTTTGCAGGTAGACTCCCGAAAGCTGGCTCCTTGTTTCATTGGTCCTTTTCCAGTGGTCAGAATCATTAATCCCTCCGCTGTGCGCCTTAAGCTCCCAGACTCCCTTAGGGTACACCCCACATTTCATGTATCCCTCTTAAAGCCAGTCACCTCTTGTGCACATGGCCCTCCAACTGAACCTCCTCCTCCCCCCCTGGTCGTGGATGGCCATCCTGCTTACTCCGTTAGTCAGATTCTGAATGTCAGACGTCGTGGCAGGGGTTTCCAGTTTTTGGTTGACTGGGAGGGTTATGGGCCGGAGGAGCGTTCTTGGGTTCCACGTCAGTTTATTCTGGACCACTCACTCATCACCGACTTCTACAGAGCCCACCCTAACAAGCCTGGTGGGCCGCCTAAAGGCGGTCGTCGGAGGGGGGGTACTGTCACAGCCACAGCTGTGACACCTGGTTCTTAAGTCACCTGTGTTCCAGCTTCCTTTGATTGCCCCGTTAGTTTAAATATCTGGTCTTCTCTGCCATTCTTTGCTCGTGTGTTAATGTATTTGTTATGCCTGTTTGGTTCACGACCTGGATCCTGACCTTTAGTCTTTTGTGGATTATTTTCAGTTCTTGGATTACCTTGGTTTTTTGTTCCAGTTCTGCAGGCCAACTTCCCTGCTCACCAGGCCACGTTTTTCCTCTGTGTGAGATCTTCTGTTATCCAATAAACTTTTGTTTGAACTAAGAGTTCTTGTTCTCCTGACTCTGTGACCGCACCGGGGCCCGCACTTCATTACGGTGAGACAGAAACAACACTGTAAAGAAAGATGGCAAGAATTCCTCCACTAAAATACAAGGGACTGATGACATCATACACAAAATGATTCATTTAAATTCTTGCTGCCAAAGATGGTTCCAGAAGTGACCAAGTTATGGGGTTCACTTAGTTTTGTTTGCCATTTGATGAGCTGGTATGAACCAAATGATTTAAAAAGATTTCTACTGATAAATAACACCTTGGAACGTAAAGAGGATTTCTTTCTCACAAAACTGTACATTTAGAGGCAGCTGTAAGTATCTGGATTAATGACATGAAATGTACGACTGGCTACACACCCACAGGCTGAGGAAATATACAGCAAAATGCAATCAGGAAATTATGTGGAGTTATGATGTTTTAGTTGGATTTAGTTTTATTTCTCACTGGAGAGTTATTAGGGACATCTTGTCATTTTAGGAAGAAAAAAAGATTCGGCAGTTTAGTTTGTTGGCATTCAAATACAGCCATATCCTTGCCATTTCCCCTCAAAAAAGTTGATATTTTCAAAATACTGTACATTTGTCAAACTGTTAATATTAATACATTAATATTAATACAATATGAAAGAAAGAAAGAAAGAAAGAAAGAAAGAAAGAAAGAAAGAAAGAAAGAAAGAAAGAAAGAAAGAAAGAAAGAAAGAAAGAAAGAAAGAAAGAAAGAAAGAAAGAAAGAAAGAAAGAAAGAAAGAAAGAAAGAAAGAAAGAAAGAAAGAAAGAAAGTCAGTTTCCAGTTATTTTAACCCACACATTCATAGGCAAATAACAGTTCACGTTCTCTTAGTCTTAGGACCATCAGCTACCCCTTCTTACACACACACACGAACACAAGTACACACACATGAACACACAAACCAAGTCTCTAATTTGATGCATATTTATAGCAGTTTAAGTGGCCTGGAAGCCACTGTTTATGGAGGAAAACGTAGTGATTACACATTACTATTCCAAGCTCACCCTTTAAGAAGGATAAGGAAGAATTTTAGTGACTTTAGTGGAAGAAAATTAAAATATAGCCGCAAGTATTGATGGCTTTGTTAGACAAACAGTCCAACTAATAAATTTTTCTAGGTTTGGTATAAGAGTATGTTTAAGTGAGGACTGGCAAAAATGAATGTGGCCTATGACTGTTTGTATCAGTATCCTTTTGACAGATCAAAGCCTTGCTGAGCTATGACCTCACATCCTGTTGTAGAATAAAAAAAAACCTGATATATTTACTTTTGTTCAGAAAGCTAACATCACATGGTTCTATGAACAAGAATCCTATAGTACAAAAGTGCTAGTCATTTCACATGTAATTTTGTGAGAATATTCCCAATCATTTCCAAACTTTACGTTATATACTACCCCAAAATACAAGTATTCTTGTTTTTAGAACTTATAGGGATAGTATGGGTTTTGTGATGTACTTATGAGTAGTTTGTACCCTACCTGCAGTAGGCAGCAACCAGAGCACTTAGTATTTGGAGAAGGACTAAGTTATCCTCATGGGGGGGCCCAACAGCTTCTGAGAGCAGGGACAAAATTTAATTTTTGCCATCTTAAACTACTCAAACCTAAAAACTTTACTAGTGGTTCAATGAACACTTTGTTTTACATTTTCTCAGGACACGCCACTATTGTACTGTCACTATTGTACTGTCACTATTGTATTGTTCTCTTCCAAAGAACATCCATGTTTCTCAGTGTCATAGCGTCCACTATGGCTGCCTAACATATTCTACCACTTATCCATGGTTCGGAAAAACATCATTGTTGGATGTTCTAATACACAGTAGAATACATTTTATTGTGAAAAGCTTTGCAGGCATTTCCCACGTTGCCATGGTGACGTGTCCCTCAATAATAATAATAACTAGAAAATTTCAGGAAATTTTCATATGGACATGCCCTACTGCCCATTTCTGCTCTCTTGCTGCTTTGCTTTGGTGGTTCTGGTTGTGTTTGGGGGTGCTGTTGTTAATGAACCACACCCATTCTAGTTGTGTTTCTGGTTCTGTCTAAGGAGTTCAGGTTGTGTTTTGGTTGTTCTGGTTGTGTTTGGGGTAGTTAATAATGGTCAAATACACCACACCCCCTGGTGATTGAGGGTTGTTTATGGGTTGTTTATGAACCACATCCGTTATTGTTTGGGGTTGTTCTGGAAGTGGTTCTGGTTATGTTTGGGGTGGTTAATAATGGCCAATAAACCATACCCCCAGCGAAGGGTTGTTAATGAACCACACTCCCTGCTTCCAGAGCACCCCGGGTCTTTGAACGTTTGAATGATGTCTCTACGATGAAATGTTGCAAGGCAAGAAGCCTTCAAAATCAGCATATCAATCAATTAGCTTCAAAATTAGCATCAAGTTAAAGTTTACTTGCTCAAAGGCTGTAAATCCCAGCATAATGAGGCTACAATAGTTGTGGTCCAAAGCGTCCTGAATCTTTGAACGTTTGAATGATGTCTCTACAATAAATTGTTGCCGAGCAACAAGGTTCCAAAATCAGCATGTCACTCGATTAGCATTAAAATATCATCAAGTTAAAGTTCAGTTTATCAGAAACTGTAAATCCCAGCATAATGAGGTTACAATTTGTTGTAGTCCAAATCGTCCGGAGTCTTTAAATGTTTGAATGATGTGTGTACGATAAACTATGGCTGAGCAAAAGGCTTCTGAAATCAGAATGTCAATCATTAGCATTAAAATTATGATAGAATTAACGATGACAATTCTCAAAAATTGTAAATGCCACCCTAATGATGAGACTTAAGTATGTTGTAGTCCAAACTGTCCCGAGTCTTTAAATGTTTGAACGATGTCTGTACGATAAAGTTTGGCCGAGCAAAACCTCTCCAAAATCAGAATGTCAATCATTAGCATTAAAATTATGATCAATTTAAAGTGTCATATCTCAAAAACTGTAGTAGCCAGCATAACGAGACGCTAATATG
This sequence comes from Leuresthes tenuis, assembly GCF_036924035.1. Lineage (NCBI taxonomy): Eukaryota > Metazoa > Chordata > Actinopteri > Atheriniformes > Atherinopsidae > Leuresthes > Leuresthes tenuis. Next base: position 22,757,816 of record NW_027325371.1, read on the forward strand.
TTGTAGTCCAAAGCGTCCCGTGTGTTTGACCATTCGAACGATGTCTCTACGTTATAGTGCGGCCGAGCAAAAGTCCTCCTAAAATTGGCATATTAACCTCATAGCATCAGCTAATAGAGCACAAAAACATAGTGAGTTCATGTCTACGCGATGCAACATTAGCATTTTGGGCTCTGCAATATGCTAATGATGCTAGTATGTTAGCATTTCAGCATGATGTTAGCATCTGCTGGTTCTGTCTAAGTTGGTTCTGGTTATGTCTGAGGTGGCTCTGGTTATATTGCATTCACTCTTCGGCTCACCCTTATGAATGCATAGGATTTGTGTTGCCATGATAACAAGCATCATGTTAATGGTTGGGCAATTTTAACGTTAAATTTCTCAAAAACCATAATAGCCAGCTCAATAAGACATATAAGAAATATGTAAGAAAAATAAGAAATATATTGTAGTACAACACGTCCCGGGTTGGGGAACATTTTAATGATTTTTCTACAATGACCTGTTGCCTAGCAACAAGAATCTAAAATCAAATTTACACTTTTTTTAAATTTAAAGTTAGCTATCGCAAAAAACATAACACCTATCGTAATGAGGCTTAATAACCATTTAGTACGAAGCAACCCAAGTATTTGAACGCATGAATGATGTCTCTACGATAAAGTTCGGCCAGACAATAAGTGTCCAAATTTCTTCGCTTCCTGGCATCTACCGTTACCATGGTAACGCTTTTGATTGAGAAAGGTAAGGCCCATCGAGACACGATGGAGATACACGTACTGATGTATGCATTGCGTGGGTTGCAAGTTGCGGTTCGGACCGAATTAACAGATTCATTTTTTTCGTTTTCATGGTAACAAAATGTTCAGAATCCTTATAGAAATGCATTAGGGTGACTCAAAAAAAAAAAATTTAACCACAGCTTCACGATATTTAAATATGTTGTAGTCCACAGTGGGGCGAATCGTGGAATAAATTAATGATGTCTCCACAACAACTTGTTGCCTAGCAACAAGCGTCCAAAGTCAAAATGATGTTTTTTTAAAATTCAAAATCTCAAAAAGCGTAATAATTCGCATTATGAGGTTGTACGGGCGCTTAGTATCAGCCTGAGTCTTTGAAAGTTTCAATGATGTTTCAAAGTATATCCATGCAATAAGCGCGCAAATTTTCAACATTTTTGCTGGTTTTCAGCACCTAGTGTTGCCACGGTAACACTTTTGAATAAATAAAAGTAATGCCCATCGAGACATCGTGGAGACGCACGTATTGATGTATGCCATGCGTGGCTGCACATTGCGGTTCGGGCCGCATTAACGGACGAAAAAGCGTGCGTAATAATAATAAAAAGACAAGGGAAACTTTTCTAGATACTAATAAATCGCCTTCTTTTTTCATGTTTTTTCGGCCGTGATTTTTTTTTATATATCAGAGCGGGGCCATAATATACACCCGCTGCTTGGCAGCTGGCTCTTTACGACTATAGCTTGTTAGCAAAATGCTAGCTAAAAGACCCGAATGTTTTTTTTTCCTAATTTTTTCGGACGGTTTTTTTCTGCCATTTCTTGGCATGCCCATAATAATACATTTTATTTGTTAGGCGCCTTTCATGGCACTCAAGGTCGCCGTACAACAATCAAAATATAAAACACAATTTAAACAACAGACAACATCAGAGTTTGCAGCAGAACAAAAAGACATTACAGGTATAAGGTATAAGGTATAAGTACAAGTATAAGTGGGTTTTGAGATCAGTCTTAAAAACTGAAAATGAGTCAATATTCCTGATGTCAGGGGGCAGGGAGTTCCAGAGACGAGGAGCAGAGCGGCTGAAGGCTCTAAACCCCATGGTGGACAGACGTGCTGGGGGGACAGTCAGGCTGATGGAGGAGGCAGATCTGAGAGATCGGGTGGTGGTACTGATGCATGGGAGGGCAGAGAGGTATGGGGGACGAGGTTATGGATGGCCTTAAATGTCAAGAGGAGGATTTTGAAGTTGATACGGTGTTTGATGGGAAGCCAGTCGAGTTGTTGTAGAACGGGGGTGATGTTACTGATGGATGGTGTTTTGGTGATGATCCAGACAGCAGCATTCTGGACCAGCTGGAGTTTATAGAGGAGCTTGTGAGAAAGACCAAATAAAAGGGAATTGCAATAGTCCAGGCGGGAAGTGACCAGAGAGTGAACCAGGATAGCTACGCTGTTGGGAGTGAGTGAAGAGCGGAGGCGGTTGATGTTCCGGAGGTGGAAGTAGGCGGACTGGATGGTGTTGTTGATGTGGGTGTGAAAAGATAGGGTGCTGTCGAGGACGACACCCAGACTCTTAGCCTGTGGGGCGGGGTAAACAGAGTAATTGTCGATGTTGAGAGTGAAGCTGGGATGTTTGGAGAGGGTGGATGTTGTACCAATAAGGACTACCTCAGTTTGTTTTCTGTTGAGTTTGAGAAAATTTGAGGAGAACCAGGCTTTGATTTCCTGTAAGCAGGCACAGGGGGAGGAGGGTGGGAAGATGGAAGTGGGTTTGGAAGAATTGTAGAGCTAGGTGTCATCTGCATAACAGTGGAAAAGGATTTTGTGTTTGCGGAATATCAATCCAAGTGGGAGGAGGTAAATAATAAATAGGAGAGGGCCCAGGACAGAGCCCTGGGGAACACCGGAGGATAGGGGGGATGGATGGGATGTGAATGATTTCAAATGGATGAACTGAGTACGGCCAGAGAGATATGAGTGGAACCAGTCTAGGGGTGTGTCATTTATGCCAATTGAAGCCAATCTGTCAAGGAGGATGGAGTGTGAGATGGTATTGAAGGCCGCGCTCAGGTCAAGAAGGATGAGGATGGATAATAGTCCGGAGTCAGCTGCCATTAGGAAGTTGTTTGTAATTTTAAGGAAGGCCATTTCTGTGCTGTGGTACCGTGGGTACCATGGGTATCGTGCAACTCTAAGATGGACTGCAGAACAATTGAAGGGAGTGACACCTGAGCAACATACTAAATCCAAAATATGTCCTTTAGAGTGGGTGGGGAAACCAATGTGTTGTTGGAGACCAAAACTGTCCTTAGTGAGAGTATGATTGGTGTTGTCCATGTGAATGTTGAAATCACCCAACAGGATTATATTGGATGAGAGGGAAAAGATGTGGGTAAGAAATGTAGTGAAATCATCAATCAAATCCTTATTGGGTTTAGGAGGACGGTAAACATTAACTAAAATAGTTGAAGTAGGACCATTCAGTTGTAGAGCCATGGATTCAAATGACCGAAACACAGGTACAATGACAGAGGAGACCTTCCAAGTCGTCTTGCGGTGAATTATCGCAAGACTTCCCCCTCTGCCGGTGAGACGGGACTGGCTGACGTAAACAAACCCAGGTGGAGTAGACTCGTTCAGGTGAGAAAAGTCATTGGGTTGTTGCCATGTCTCCGTTAGACAAAGAAAGTCATATTTGCGGTCAAGGAGGAGGTCCTGCAGTTCTTGTCCATTGCCAGAAAGGGAACGGATGTTGAATAATCCAAATTTGACATTGCAGTGTTGGTTGGAGGAGCTAGCGTTAGCTGACCTGACAAGGCTAACGAGCGCGCCACGGTTAACAACACGGTCAACCACCCTGTGGGCGTTTCTCGGAGGGTGGCGGCGAGATGAGGACCAGGTGGAGTTTATGGCATTGGAGTCATCAATGTGGTTGCTTCGTCTAGCACCACGATGGATGTACCTCCGATGGGGACGGCGAGCGATGTCCAGGAAATACTGCAGTACCGGCGGCGGAGCGGACTGGTGGATCCGAAGTTGAAGGAGCTCTTCACTCAGGTATTGGATCAGGGTTGCCGCTGGATATATTAATAAGGACAGGACAGTCCAGGAGAGCACAAAGCTCACAGCAAGTTTGTACATCCACATGATGAACGGGCAGATGTTATTCACTGAAGAGCAGTAGTAGAGACCAAGTAAGAAGGACGCTAACAACGTTAGCACGCTAGCACGTTCCAAATAAATCTAAAACACGAAACTGTCAACCGATCACTTTGATTGTAGAACAGTGTCTCATTCTCTTTTTTTTTTTTTCATTTGATAAAATATTTAAAAATAAAAATAGCCAGACAGAAGCGGCAGCTAAACGCACCTGCGTTCACTTAACCGGAACTGGAGTTAAGAAATTTAACATGAATTGGAATTAAATTAAATTTTAGAAAAATACTTGAGATAATATTTATCCCTAAGGAAAAATATGTTGTTGCTGGCTTTTTAAAATTTGTTAAAATGCAATCATTATAAACTTTCATTATGAAAACTTATTGCTACTGACATGAAGTGGCTTTCTGCATTGCAACAGAGCTGATGAAGCCTCAGATTGATCACACCCTGTTGTTTCAAAATGATATTAAGAAAGGATGGTCACTATTGTCCTTTGTGTTCACCAATGTGCAGCATTCTTCTTTTTGCAATCAGGTCCAGGGGTTCCAGAGCAGTCCCAAGCACAGAGCCAGCCTTCTTTATCTGACTGTGATGTTACCCTGAGCTAGTACTAACATAACTGTTGACTTTAGCTCAGCTACACCATTGTCAGGGTAGGTGTAAGAAAAAAAACATCTTTGTAACATCTTTTAGCTCTCCAAGAAATAACTGTGGAGATAAAGCATTGACGTGAGGTTCTGATGAAGCAAAAAGTCAGTTTTCCCCAAGTTGTCTTTGTTTGCCTGTTTGTTTTGGTTTGAATTAAATTTGTGAAGTTGTGGGGTTTTGGATTTTATTGGGTTTTCTGAATTTGGTTTAAAATGGATAGCTGCCATATTTGCCATAGTTGACAACTGTATTATTCACTTGGGCCAGTGCAGTGCCAGCGAGCCCACTTATTTATTGCTGGCTGCTAAGTTCATTCACCTATTTATTTGAAATTGATAGGTATGTCCAGACTTATGGTTTTTGCTATTCTATTGTTTTCTGGCTGGGAGTTTTGGGGGTGTCAGACCTTCCAACAATTTCTTAGGGAGCAATTTCTCTAGGTGGCACACTCACCAGAACAAATCACCCCCCTTTTGTTATCACATTAAACTAAAGAAAGTGTTCATGTTACTGTATTAGTGGAGTTAAAGTATTTAAGTTTAATATTTTTTATTCGTGAATTTATCAATTCAAAAGTCAAATCGAAAATATTGAAGGGCCCCACTGTCTTCTTGAGAGATAGAGGGATCCAATGGTGTCTTTGTGTGTGTTTTTTTATGTGTTTGAGTTCTTGTGTGTGTTATGCATTGAAAACACTTGGTGCTTTCTACAGCCAGAAGGGGAAAGTTTCCATTGGTTACAGTACACCTGTCTGCAGGAGAACAAAGTTTCAAATGCCTTTCATGTGTTCAGGTCATCACACATGCACAACCACACGCACAAGGCCAGTACCACATATACACATACTCATCATAAGCTATGGTCTTCAATAAAAATGATCTAAGACCAAATTTTCCTGGCTAACAGGAACACTTTACCTTTAGCTGAATGTGTATGTGTGTGCTCACTGCAAAAGCAATGAGAATTTCTGGAAAAGAAAGAGCTACTCATCATTTTCTCTTTACCAGAGACTCTATGATAGATATTTCCATCACTCATTTCATTCTGTCTCCTTTTTGTTTTTGTTGTATCTGTTTGCTCTTTTTGATGAATACTGCCTTCACAGAAGTGGAAATGAGGTTTGTCAACAGCACTGATACGACCCATATCATTACACAATCTGGCTTTTTGACTTGTCCCTGTTAACAGTCTGGATGGTCCTCTTTGTCTTTGACTCATTTCCTTCAACAAAGATCTGAAATTCTGATTAGTTTGACCACAACATACGTGTCCACTAATTCGATCCATTCCAGATGCCTCAGAGATGATGCTGCCACTGGACAAGGTCAACACAAGGCTTTCTTTTTACGCAGAAAAGTTTTAAGAGGCATTTGTGAACATAACTTTGAAATGCAATTAAATTGGTGTGAATTAACAAATAAAATTAAGTTGAACAGACAAAACATCAAATATCTTGGGGTCATGCCATTTGCAACAAACTAAAAGTCAAAGAAATGTAAGAAACAATTTATTATATATATTTATTATTATTATGTGTTTATGTTTATGTATTTAGCAGACGCTTTTATCCAAAGCGACTTACAAATGAAGATATAACAAGCAATATAAAAAGCTAACAATAAACTACATAGAAGGAACCCACTAGTCTGACTCTGTCAGAAGTGACAGAGTAGAGATAGGGTGTAGGCATAGAAAGAAGTGCAGAAAGATAAAGTGCAGAGATAGAGGGGGTAGGTAAGTACAAGGTAATTTTTACATATTGTTCTAACATTTTCAATCTAACAGTTGGGTTGTACAGTTTTCAGTTCTTTTGGAATAAAAATGGATATAGCTTGGTATATTATTAAATATTTATTATATATTTTAGATATTGTGTTATTTTCCTTTTCATCTGCTGTTTCAATCACACAAGCACAATGATGAAGGTCCACCCACATCTTCACATTAGCCCTACTGTCCTCCAGAACAAAACTTATGCGGGTTTTTCAATTCAAGCACATCACAAACACACACACACACACATCCCAACCCTCACACACACACTCACACACAATGAACAGGAGGAACAGGATATAGATAATATAAAGTAGTTGAAATAGTAAATTTTTTCATGTTTCACCATTTTCATGGCACCTTGGCCTTTTACAGGACAAATTTCCTATTTCATTTTTACGCTGTATTGCTTTGAATTGCATAATAAACATCAGAACTGATTGAATTTGTTACAGTGAAATACTGTACTGCAATTTATGTGTAATTCAGGATGACTTTTAATAATTTCTGTGAACTCCTAACTTTACTGTGTATCCTCATATAACAACAGCTCCTTGTTAAGTGCTTGTTTATAACTACGAGTGTATTAATTAGGTGACATCAATTCATTGCTGGTTTTTGTCTTGTGATTTGTGATGTGAAGGCAGAGCAAGTAGTTCACTAAACTCAGACTTGGTATTCCTGCATTCAGCTGCCTTCTGTTTGGTGTTTTGTCAAATTCCACCCTGAAGAGAGGGGCATTCACCACAAAAGGCTAACTTGTCTGTTAAAAACTTATTATAGTCTTCCATTTCTCTCCATCTTTCTCGCTCTTTTCTTTCCTGGTTTGCCTCTGCCGTCCGCCCTTTAATCATCAGAACCCGACAGCACATGATCACAAGGCAAGGCTGCGAGCGTTTGTGTTGGGACTGACCTTGTGCCCTCCTTCCATCTGTAACGTGTATGTTGGTCTCACAAAAATATGTGTGTAAAAGGGTCAGCTGATGTTTGAACCTTTATGCTGAATACTTAGAATATTTTATTATTTTCCACTGTTCATTGTTATGGGAACCATTATTATTTTTTCCTACCAAAACCAATGTACAAACCTCATTAAATTCACAAAAACATATATCTGTTGTTTGTTGATTGGTTTGAATATTTTAGACACTGGTACAATGGAAATGAAATGGAATTCTCAATCTTCACTGAGCAACTTAAAAATAAAATCTGTAGAGATGCATAAAAAAGATGAGACAGAGACATGTTTTCATGTTACATCAGCCTTTAGTTTGCACTTCTTAATCCTTTGGGAACTGAGGTTTCTAACTGTTGCAGTTTTGCTTGAATAATCTGTTTCCATTCTTGCAGAATAAAAAATTTCAGCTGTTGTTGCATAATTATCCTCTTCATGATACCCCATACATTTTCATTTGGAGATAGATGTGGATTGCAGGCATGCCAGTCAAAAACACACTGCCACACTGTTGGAGGTCGTGAAGCATGACTTCTGTCATTGTCCTACTGAATAATCACTAAGCTCCCGGGAAAAGATGTCACCTTGATGGTAGCATACGTCTCTACAAAATTCTAATATACACTTCAGCATCAACAGTACCCTCACACATATACAAGTCAACTGTGTCATGGTTACTGATGCTCCCCTATACCGCCATGGAAGCTGGCTTTTGCCCCTTTATCAGATAAAACACCCAGATGTCCTTTCTCATCTTTGGTGCATAAAAAATTACGTCAGATTTTTCCTAAAAATAGCTGAAATGTGCACTCACTGGAAGACTTTGTTGGCTGAAAATTCCATGTTTTCAGGATACTCCTACAGGATAACTATTGATCATGGTGGCATGTCACAAGCATCCAGCAGTGGTTTCTGACCCTGGCCTTTACAAACCGAGGTTTTCCCAGATTCCCTGTATCTTTTTACTGTAAGTGTTGAAAGACCAAAGTTCTTTGCATAAAAAAGTACATGTCTTGAACTGATCAGTGGTTGTCTGATTGAATTTGGTACAAAGTGGTGAGCTACACCTCATCGTAGCTTTTGGTGGATGCTCCTTTTATGCCCAATCCTGACTCCCACAACTGACACTAATTAATCTGCTGATTGTAAAAACTCTGTTGCTGGTATCACATTTGTTAAAATTTTCTGAATAAAATAAATTAGATTTATCAACGTTCTTAATTGCTCGGTGGCGTTAAAGTGTCATAAGTCATTTGTAAAAAGATTCAGATGACCCAATAACTTCTGTGACTGAAGTCGCTGTCAAGCTTTATTTTGTGTTTAGCCTGTTTTGAGCGTAATCTCAGCATAGCTTCCTTTCCTTTCCAGAACCTGAACCTGTAATCATAAGAAAATAACAAGCTGGCGGGATGATCATAAAAATACACATACCTCTCCCTTCTGCCTCCATAATGTCACATATTACAGACCCAGTGGCATCATAGGAAACACCTGCTTCAGAGCACACAGGTGGTATGATGAGAGAGAGAAAAATTGGGAACAAGAGGTTTAGAGAGAGAGGGCTGTCTTTAGGATATGTGAAGAAACATGTCATTTGAAGTGTTTTCACAGGATAGTTGAGGCCCAGGTGAAGAATGTGTTTAAGAGTATAATTATTTTCCATTCAAGTAGTACAGTTTTCAGAAGACTGTATTAGTTTGTATAACCTGAGGAAACAAAGTCATCAGGATGCTTTGGGGTCATGTGTTAATGTGCAGGGTTGTGATCTACATCAGTCTGCTGTGTGAGGCCCTTCAATCACAATTTTCTGCCATAAGATGCTGAAGAGGTGGTGAAGGAGGTAAAGATGGTCAGAGTTTCAGGAATCTGCAAAAAAACTACCTCTACAATTTTTTGAGCCATTTCAAAATAAAGTTCCTAAACATGAAATCGTGGAGACTTTGAATATTTCATCATCTACAGTACATAACATCATCAAGATAATCTGAGAACCTGGATACATCTCTGTATGCAAGGGGAAACAAAGTGTAGAAGTTTGTCAGATACTATTTTGGACACTTAGATTTATATGTACCGTTAAATCACTCTCACCAAAATGCAGAAAACCAAACTTCATACAACTTCAATGACAGATAATGGCTTTAAAGACGGTGAATGTGAATGTGCCACGTATTTATTTTTGAATGGCAAATATGGACTTGATCAGCAAGCGCTTATCATGGAACTTGGGCCATTCTGAACACTTCATCACTGATTATGAGTGATCTAATCACCTCTGTCAACAGACGTTTGCTATATCCATTTGTTTGTTTTTCTTTTGTATTTTCTTATTTCAAACTCTATTGAATATAGATATTATTTCAACTCTATTGAATAACAGTGCTACCATGAGGTTCAGCTACTGTAGTAATTGTATGTTTGTATGCATCATGTTCTAATTTTAAAAATCTATCCTTTTTGGTAAAAATGTTAGTTGCAATAAAAGAAAGAAAGAAAAATCTGCCCTAATTTATGTCTTGCCTAAAATGAAAACTGCCACTTCCACTACTGAGAGAGAATGACTTCAGAAATAGAGTTTATGTCAGAGTTCAACAGTGGACTTTGTGACAATAACGATGGACTTTGTGACTTTTTTCAAACTCCCTTACTGATGTCTGGAAAGTGTTAGAACAGTGATTAAATCTAACAAATTTAGCAATTAAAAATAAAATGGGAAGAATTGCGACTGCAGAATTAGCAAACAAAAGAATTCTGCAGAGAAGAAAAAAAAAACTAGATGAAGCCATATGAGCAAAAGATTAAGCAGAGTAGGAAAGAGAGAAAGAGAGGGCACACAAAGTGAATATGCAGACTGCAACACAAGACAAGAGGAGAATAACAAAAGGAAAAAAACAACTGGGCGAACCACACACAAAACTAAAGTATGTGTCTATTTGATGACACCTCTATGAAAATGCTTATGAATAGTGTGTAATGCCTGCTGGATGTATGTCTCAGCCTCATTCAGATGAACAAACAATTTTAAAAAGTCTCTGTATCTGAAGCTTAGTGCTTCCTCTTCATCTGCAAAGGAAATAAAAGCAGCACAGCTGATTCCACCAAACCTTCTTTCCATCCAGCTGGAAAGAAGGTTTGGAGTCACTCACACACAATTAAGTTGGACTGTAACTCATGTTAGGGAGTGGTAAGAGTTTGAGAGAAACCAGAGCAGAGAGTAATTCCTTTATAGAGAAATTAACCCCTTATGTCCTGTCCACATTGACAACATGCAGTGCGATGAGTTAAGAAATGTTGCACCACCCCCAAAAAAGTTTTTTTTTAAAGCTTTGTATTTGGTATGTGTCTTTCCCTCTAATATTCAAAATATTCAAAGGAAAAATGGGTCTGTTGGTCCAACTTGAGCCAAACTAGCTGCTACCTGTTAGCACAGATGAATGCAGTGCAACTTGTTGGTGAAAGTAGTCAGGCCATGCCAGAAATTGTTTTTTTTATTAATTTGTGAAATTGAAATTAATTTCCATTAGATTAGATAAGTGTTGTTATTTATTTTCAATATATTACTTATCTTTTTATGCTCTTTCTTGGTATGATGAAAGAGATATTTTAAGTTTTCACTGAAAAAATTAGTCTTGTGTCATTCCAGAGTGTGTGATGGCCATATTCATCCACAGTACAAAAATGTAGTATTTGCATGACAAAAAAAAATTCTAATATGGCAACAGGTTATAATCATCTTGTAAAGGGCATCTTCACGGAATGTGTTCCATAAACCCTTATTTTTAAACTTAATCTTTTGTTGTTGCTTTTTTTAATTTCAAACTCTAAGCATTCATTAACACCAAAGTTCAGAAGTGAAAGAATTTTTTCAAATGTGGGATCAGAAGGAACTCTGTTCAACTGCTCATTTGGATGACAGTCGATAGATCAGCTCCATACGAGTACTTTTAGACACCCTATAGTTAAAACATTATTGTGATTACAATTTCATGTTGATGTGTTGCAACTTTGGAGACTTGAAATTGTATACATTTTACAGTTTCTGAGCCTTCATTGGATGTGCTTTGAAAAAATTATTTGTTTGAACAAAAAGGACTTGAAGTAACATACTTTCTTTTGTTTGAAATAAAATGTTTGTACAATTTTTCTCAGATCAAGTTAAGACTTTATTGTGATGTAGATACATGAAATACACAAAATTACTCCTCTGCATTTAACCCATCCAGGTTGGCACCTGTTGAACACACACACATGCACCTGCACAGGGTCACACACTCATGGATACAGATGCCATATACACTGGAGCGCTGGGCAGCCATTCTCAGCGCCTGGGGAGCATGGGAGTACGGTTTCTTGCTCAAGGGCACCTCAGCCATGGCAAGGAAGTGGACTGCCACCCCTCCAGCTGTCACTTTACCAATCTTTGAGCAGTGAGATTGGGAATCGAACCGCCAACCTTCAGGGTATTGGACGACCCACTCTCACCAAACAACCATAGGATCAAGATCAGTTGCTTGCAGTGATTGCAGAGTCCCTAAAAGGAGTGTTTTTGCTTTATTGGTCTATAATTCACATCTATTAAGCACCCTCTGTGTTCTTATATGAACACAAATTTTCTTTTCTTTAATATCAATGGTATGTTTGTGGTATGTTTGTGTGTGTGTGAAGTTGCATTTCCATATGATATTCACTATTGTGCCTACACGCCTTCAACTCCATATGGACAATGCAGTAAGAAACAACTCAATGAAGCACAATGCATCAATCCTACTGTGGTACATGCTTTTGTGCATGAGCCCTGATAATGAATAAATAGAATGAAAAAAAAAGCTATCAATCCACTCATTTGCACTCACTCTAATGTTTATAATACAGTATAATATAAAGGCATGTTTACCCACTTTTTGTTTTTTCTGTTTTATTCTATTCAAATATTTTTTTTCTTTTTTTCCTGACATTTTCTACCCTAACCTTAAGTACAATAGGAAGATGAGACAATAGTAGTGATGGGTCACGAGAGGAAGGCACAAAAATGGAATAAATAGCAAGGAGAAAGGAAAGTTGAGATAAAAGAAAAGAAAAGAAAATGGAAAGATTGATACAAAAGGACAACAAAAGAGAGAACAACAGATGAAAAAAAGAAAATAACTATAGTAAAGATGCACTGAGATGGATGAAAAAGAGAGGAGAAGAGTTTCTGAAACGTGTGATGGACCGGCGACCTATCCAGTGTGTACCCCGCCTATAGCCCAATGACTGCTGGGATAGGCTCCAGCCCCCCCGCGACCTGACCGACGGATTAAGCGGGTATAGAAAATGAATGGATGGATGGATTAAGTTCTGAATAAAATGGGACATTTGAGAAGGAGCAAAAAGACCGAAAAGATTGAGAGAAAAAAAACAGAGGGTAGACATGACAGAACTAAACTTAATTTAGAATGATTTAATTGGCTATAGTTTAATCAAAAAACATAATTAAATTCTTGAACATTTAAGTTCATTTATATTGTCTTCAAACTGCAACTACTGAACCAAAACAAAGGTTTTATATTAAGATTTTAACTTCTCCACAGACCAAAAAGTAAATGTTGAAAAAAATCTGGCTCTAATGTCATAATTACAGGACAATGCTGACACATCCCTTTGAAAGAAAACACAGAAAAGTCCAAAACTTCTTGATGATCAGGAAGAGAAATGAAAGCCATTTCTCTCTGATTATTGATTATAGATCAAATAATATGTTTCAGATCTCTTTAATCGAGTTCATGATGTGCTTTGAATTGCACACACACTCCTTCAGTGGTCAACTCACACGTACATATGTACTCACACAGACGGTCAAGAGGCAGTGGTCAAAAGCTCTGTAAAACACTGACCTCAATGGAAAAGAATGCAAACTCTCTTCCTGTCTCTATCTCCTCCCCCTCAAGTGTCACACACACAAACATACTGGATAGATTAAACTGACATGGAGAGAACTAGAGACAGAGGAGAAGGAGGAGAGAAATATTCTTTTTCCCACATTTGACCCAGACTCTTTTTCTATTTTCCTTCTCATCTCTCATATAACACTACTCCTATTCTATTATGGATCAGCTTTGAAAGTGGACTTTTTGAATCATTAATAATTAAAGACATTTAGTTTATCTTTAAGGCACTTTTATAGAAGCAGAATAAACCAACAGTGCCATAACTGAGTGAAAATTTGGAGTGACCGCTGTAAAGCTTGTGCCAGTGGATTTACTAAAGTTTTAACCAATAGAATGCCATAATAGATATAACAATGTAGAATCATTTGAACATGTGCTGTTCTGAAAAACAAGAAACTACTATTAGTCAATAAAACTAATAACAGTTTTAAATAGGGTTATGTCATTTAAATTGAAGGAATATCTTGGCTAGTAGACGATGTGAAAGACCTGAGAAAATGTCCTATATTTGTTGTTCAGACAAGAAATAAATGTCTTTATGAGCAGTACTATCATGTAAAATTCTTGCCATGTCTGATATAACTAACTGCCAATATTCATCTATTTAGTTTCAATCAGTGCTAGTTTGGTTGAAGCTAGCAATATGCTAGCAATGGGACATATTCAGCTGTAAAAAAATAACTATTAGCCAAGCAAATGGCTAGCTAGTTCTATGGTAACTGCCATGTCATCATCTGGACCACTTATCATTGAATAGAATCTTTGTTTTCTAAGAGTTTCAGAAAGGGTATTTTAACTTATGAGATAAACAAAGTTGTAAATCAAAAATTACTTTAAATAGCAATCATTTTTGCTTTTCTTTGATGGACAGGTGGAGCTCCAGAATTAGGATGAAAAGACAGTAGTGTTGAAACTTTAATCTATCTGTACCATTAAAAGCTGCAAAAAGAATTACAACACTCCAGTCCTTCCCTATTCTTTGGAATATCCAGCATCTTACTTGCAGGTTGAGCCTATCATGGTTCGCTGCTAAACTGATTCAAACCAGCTTTTTTGCCAGAACCCCAAACTTTACAAAGATTCCTTGCTAGTTTAAGATGATTTATTTTCAAGTAGCATTTTGATCACTTGGATACAGTATTCTTACCACATTTGCTCTGGTTTGATAAACTCTGAGAGGCTAGTTTCTCTTACACTCACACACTTTATCACACACACTCAACTACAAAATGGCTTCAAAAGCAAATTGCATGATTACCTCCAGAATTACATATGCCATTCTTTATAAAAAAAACATCACTGACATAAGCTACAAACTTCTGCAAGTTTAAATATACAAAAGAAAATAAAGGGCCTCCTCCTCTTCAGTTTCTTTTTTCCCTTTATCCCTGTATATTTGTCTCTCAGCCAATCTCTGGGTTTTTCTTCAGGTTTTGTGACGTCACCCTGCCACGTCGAGGATGGGCAGCCTGCCTCTTTCTCCCCGCTTCCCTAACACACACAGACACAGAGACGAATTAGAGGTCAAGAGAGGTAACAGAAGCGTTTCAATAGATGAGGATAAACTAGGCTGTACGTGGAGAGGAAACTGTAAAAGGATGTGAGGCAGATCTGATATAGTAAACACGAGAAAAGTGTATCATTTCAATCTCTTGGAGGAAGAGAAGTTATAGAGAAAAGGCAGAGTTAAAGGCAGAGACAACAAAAAAAGTACGATCAACTGGTGTCAAAATAGACTGAGGAAGAGGAATTCTGAGAGCTAAATGGGCAGGGCAGGACAGTCCTCATGGAATCAGGATACTGCAGACATTCTGAGTAAAGACTCAGGTAGATCTGATGAGATGGACTGAGCATCAGAGCTACTCACTATGGACGGTGTCCGTTTTATATTTTGAATGGCCAAATAAATAAATAAACCACAGACTTTTACATAACAGTAAAAAATCATCAGAGGGAAAGCTACTGATTTCTCAACTTACTAGGTATGTTTTATTGATTATTGTAATAACAACAATAGCAACTTGGCCAACTAGTGGGTAAGATCATCAACATCCACTTATACTTCTGATGATACACTGCAACAACAACAACAACAGATCATTCACATTACTCTGGGTAATTATCAAAGTCAGCAAGAGAGCTTGGGTTAAGATATGTCTGTAGGTCAGTTCCAGATCAAGGAAAGATTGAGTTATCTACTAAAATGATTTTTTAACTTTGAAGTGCCTTGATATGACATTTTTTGTGATTTGGAATAGAATTTAATTGAATTAAAATATAATATTGTGTCTCAAGTCACAACAGACATCTTCTGTATCATGAAAACCAAATATGACATATGAATGTAGCTGTATGCATGTGTAGTTATTGACACATTAGACCTCAGGTCTAAATGGGTTAAGACAAAGCAAGATGTTCCCCTTATATTAACCAAATGGTGACAGTGAATTGAAGTGAATGATATTTAGCAATCAATACATATATAAATATATATACAGACATATATATACACTTTTATGTGACTGACTTTTACTTAGAAACAGAGCAGTACTGAGGTCTCTTTGTCTTGTGATGAAGACCCAAGAGTAACATGGTGATTGTAAAGATAGTCTAGGTTTCCAGTTTGAAGATGTGTCTTGGAATGTGTATCTTTTTTTATTCATATTTGAACTATTATTTACAGCCATGGCAAAGGTCTTCTGGTTTAACATGTTGACTCATTTGTTCAGCTTTATTAGACAAGCTTGACTGGTTGGTAGAGGTATACAACTATAAAAAGGCGTTTGTTGTCTAAAATCTATGCAAATAATTTTTCTGCCCATTTGAACCGAAAACACATTGTATTAGCTGCAGTCTTGAATTAAGGAAGACCAGTAGTGGGCCTTCACAGTTATCCAAAATAACACTGACAAAAAGCTACTTTTCCAATCCAGTCTCCCACCCTGAGCATGCATGAAGAAACCTCCAGCAGAACCAGATTCATGGAGGGCGGCTATCCACCTTGACCAGCTGGGGGTCGACAGGACACAAAAGAGAGGACAACAAGCACCATAACACCAGACCAGAGATACCGACTGAGAAAGAGAAACACATGTTAATGACAACAATAATGTTATATGTACATGGAGAGTAAAGAGAGCAGAGTGATGACAGGTGTGACATAGGAGGCTCCCCAGCAGTTTAAGCCTATA
Organism: Leuresthes tenuis; assembly: GCF_036924035.1. Classification (NCBI taxonomy): domain Eukaryota; kingdom Metazoa; phylum Chordata; class Actinopteri; order Atheriniformes; family Atherinopsidae; genus Leuresthes; species Leuresthes tenuis. The sequence goes on from NW_027325371.1 coordinate 22,774,222, forward strand.
GCAGCATAACTATGGGATGTTTCAGGGTCACCTGAGTCCTCCCTAACTATAAGCTTTATCAAAAAGGAAGGTTTTAAGCCTAATCTTAAAGGCAGAGAGGGTGTTTTCTTCCCGGACATATACTGGCAGCTGGTTCCACAAGAGAGGGGCCTTACAACTGAAGGCTCTGCCTCCCATTCTACTTTTAGAAACTGTAGGAGACACAAGTAAACCTGCAGTTTGACAGCAAAGTGCTCTGTTGGGAAAATATTGCGATCTTTAAGATACAATGGAGCTTGTTTGTTAAGAGCTTTATATATAAGAAGAAGAATTTTAAATTCAGCTCTGAATTTAACAGGAAGCCAGTGAAAAGAAGCTAAAACTGGAGAAATATGATCTCTCTTGTTAGTTCTCATCAGAATTCTGGCTAAAGAGTCTACTAAAGAGGCTACAAAAGAGTCACTGTAGTCCAATCAGAAATAAAAAATGCATGCACTTTAGTTGCTTCTGAATTGTTTAATTTAGAATTTTATGCTGAGAACAGGAGGGATAACTAAAAAAAAAATATGATTTTGTCCCAAACTTTATAGAGGACATAGTACATCTGATTAGATTACAATGATTACTTTTATAAGTTTAAAAGGCTATACATATCCTCATGTTTACTTGCTTGGGAGGGGTCCATTAAAGTGATTGTTTTCTCTTGTTTATAAAAAAGTCATCATGGGGCATAGAGTGAAGCTGACAGAAACAAATAGAGACCAGAAAAATAAAAAATAAAGAAAACACTCCAAGAAACATTCCAAATTTCAGTTTTCACCACTTTTACCCAATGGATTTAATAAATTGAATATGCTGTTTTGAACAAGTTGTTAACAGGTATGTGGAAACAAGTTGTGAGTGTTTATCTGGACCACTCCAGAATTCTTTTTATGTAGAAAAATATGTAAAGTCATACTAATAAAAAAAATTAATTTATGTTAGGCCTGGTATCTCAAGCTGTTGGAGTAAATTAAAACATTTATATTGGTTAAATAGGGTACTTTAAACATTCTCTTATGTGCATAATCTCTTTTCCTACTTTTTGTTGTTTATCAAACAAAGGTCTTTTGTGTAATGTAATTCACAAGCGCTTACTTTTTGCTTTGTCATAATGTCAAGCAAATGTTTGGTATTGCAGCTGATGGCCATCCCTACCTTGACTTTTCTCTTTATTGCCTATTTTCACAGGCTGCTGGGGTCACTAACCTCTCAACCAATGAGGCTCAGCGCTGGACAATGATGGAAAAAACACATGTGATACAAAGAAAAGGCAGGACTTGCATTCTATGGGCCCTGCAAAGAAACATTTCACATCCAGTTCTGAGTTAATACAGAATATGCGTAATGGTTAGTGTGCTTCCAGAGGGTTTAAAGGACTTCAGTGACCGAAGAGAGTAAAGAATGAAACTGAAGAATGAAAAAAAAATTAAATTCTTTGCAAAAATGTAAAAGTAAAGCTCAGAACACGTTTTACAGCTAACGAGTTGTTAACCACCTGATGCTGCAAAGGCCTTGCCAATCCTTGCACCTGAGGAGTGATAAAACAAACATGAAAGATTGAATGGATGTATCCTGAGCCTGGAGCTGAGGCAGCTGGTAAATATTTTACTGTCAGACTGAGCTTCAGCTCGGCCCCCACCAACACTTTACCAACCCTGACCTTTCACCTCTATGAGAGGATGAGCTGACTGACCTCTGCTCTCATTTGCAAGTTTGTATTCTCACAAATACACACAGATGTACACACTATTCATTCATGACATCCTTTTGCTGTTAGATATTCCAGCTAGGACTTCCATTCGGGAGTGCTTTCCGAACATGCCTTTCTCATCCTGAGGATAGGAGCACACTGTGTTCATCTCCTGGTGGTAGCCATAGCAATGCAAGACTGAATGTTTCCAGGTGTTCTACAAAAGACATACTGAAGAAAAGAAAAAAAAAAACGCTTTTGTGTTACTTTGCACTGTACAAGAAATGTGGTCTAATGAGCCACAGAATACTCTCAGGGAGAAAGGAGGAAACAAAACCAGATCAGTTTTTCTGTCCCATTACATTCATACAGTGTAAGGACTACTACAGTGAGAGATGGGTGGTTTAGTGAAAGACAAAAATGGCAACAAAGCTGATGAATATAGTGTTAATCCTACACTCTGATTCATATATTGTAAATATCACAACATAATTTGCACTACACTCTTGGCAAGTTACTCAACAATCACCTATAACCTGTGTGTTGAAGAGTCTTTTCTCCTAACCGCTACGGGTAGGTGCTCTGTACAGTAGGTGTGTAACTGCAGAGCTAGTGTAAATAAATGTTGCTCTGTCTCCTCCTCTTCCTGGGCTGTGGGTTTGGCATGCAGCCAGGGAGAAACATTAGCTAAAGAGAGCTGTGGGGCGGCGAAGAGCTGAAGTTCTGCAGACTGCCCCTGACTGAGAATGAGATATTTTGCCTTAATGTAGGGAACAGTTTATCACCACCCATTCCCTTCAGCGCTAGTAATGCACATCCAACAGTTGTTTCATTTGTCCTGTATTGGAATCTGAGAGCGAGCTCCATATGAAGTCCACCAAGTAAACTGTACACTTGGAACATTTCTGTTTCTCTCTGTAAGAAATGTATGGACTTATTAACTGAGAAATAAAACAGAACATTGCCATTATAATGAGGATCCACATGTATTGATCTGGTTTAGAAGACATACAAGAGACATCAACCTACTAGCACACAATCTGTGTACCTTATCTTGATCAAGAAAATTCTTTGTGAATGCACAAAGTTCTGTAAATGCATTGAAAAAATACTATCCCAATCTATTGTAAGAACACAGATATAGAAATATATATGTTTTATATAGATATAAAACACAGAATCAAAAAAGTAAGACAACCTTTTCAGCCAAAATATGATTGCTGGAGTCTGGTTTGCTGAATATTAGATCTCTCCTTTCGAAGTCTCTGTTAGTGAATGACTTAATTTGTGATAATCATATTGATATATTTTGTCTTACAGAAACCTGGCTGCAGCAGGAGGATCATGTTAGCATTAATGAATCAACTCCCTCTGACTATTTAAATGTTCATGTTCCTCGAACCACAGGCAGAGGAGGAGGAGTGCCACCTATTTTCAGATCAGGGTTACTAATCAGTCCTAGACCCAAGATTAGCTTTAGCTCTTCTGAATCTCTGAATCTTGTTTTTCCCACCCAAAGTGGAAATCACAAAAACCTCTTCTACTTGTTGTTGTGTATCGACCACTTGGCCCTTATTCAGAGTTTCTGTCTGAATTCTCAATTCTCTCTGTCTGAATTTTTATCACAGTTGGTGCTGTGTTCAGATAAAGTCATTGTAGTGGGTGCCTTCAATATTCCTGTAGATGTTTAAATGGCAGAATAAATATTAACTTTAATTCTATATTAGACTCTATTGGATTTTTTCAAAGTGTTCACAGACCTACTCACTGCCTTAATCATACCCTTGACCTTGTGCTGACTTATGGCATTGAGAGTGAACAGTTAACAGTGTTCCCTCAAAATCCTGTCTTGTCTGACCATTTTTTGATAACTTTTGAATTTACATTACTTGACTATACAGCTTCTGAGAAGAATTGTACATATAGAAGGTGTTGATCAAAGAATGCTGTAACCAGATTTAAAGAGCTATTTTCATCATCCTTTTCTTCACTGCCATGTGCAGATATGACAGAGGACAGCTACCTAAATTTTACTCCAGCAATACCTGACTCTCTTGTTGACAGCACTATAGCTTCAATGCGTACAACACTGGACAATGTTGCTCCTCTGAAAAGGAAGGTAATCAGTCAGAAGAGGTTGGCTCCTTGGTATAATTCACAACTGCGTTCGTTAAAGCAGACTGCAAGAAAGCTGGAGAGACAGTGGCGTTCCTCTAATTTAAAAGAGTCTCAATTAGTCTGGAAAGATAGTTTAATAATGTATAAGAAAGCAATTTGTAAAGCTAGAACTGCTTATAATTCATCATTGATAGAAGAGAATAAGAATAATCCCAGGTTTCTTTTCAGCACTGTAGCCAGGCTGACACATCGGTTGGTTTTGTTATGTTTTTAGTTCTTGGTTTGCTTTGTTTTCCCTTGCATTGTCTTTAGGTTCACTCACTTCACCTGTGCTTTCCCCCTCAGCTGCGCTCCATCACTAATCACCTCCCTTCAGTATTTAGTTTACAGGTTCCCTCATGCACTCTGCGAAATCCTCATCGTCATTTATGTATCAGGTTTGGCATTGGTTTTCTCATCAATGCAATACAATGCAGTGTCAGTCATAGTCACAGTCAGGTTTTGTTTATGTTTTTTCTCCACAGTTTGGATTTACTGTATTCCAGTTCAGCCGTGATTTATTTATTTTTTTGTTATTCTGTTTTTTTGTCAAATAAATCAAGTTTTACTTTAAAATATCTGCATCCGGGTCCAACTCTTCCACGCCACGTCACCTCACCATTCTTGACAAAGAGTCCAACCTCTGTTGAGCCATGTATTCCTTTAACTTTCAGTCAAGATGATTTCATGAGATTCTTTATCAATAAAATTGTTTCTATCAGAGAGAAGATTAATGGAATCCTTCCCACTATTATCACTGATGTAACATCAAGTAAAGCAGCTTTAGAAGTATTCTTAGAACCTGATTTGTTCTCTCTCTCTCTCCCTCTCTCTCTCTCTCTCTCTCTCTCAACCTATCAACTAGACAGTTCAAGGAGGTTTTCCCCTTAACTGACACTTCCATATTGGACTTGATCAATCGGTCTTTGTTCACAGGATATGTACCTCAGACTTTTAAGGTTGCTGTAATTAAACCTTTACTTTGATTCAGAAGTTTTGGCTAATTATCGATCTATATCCAATCTCCCTTTTTTGTCTAAAGTTCTTGAAAAAACAGTTGCAGCTCAACTTTATGATCATTTACATAGAAATAATCTGTTTGAAGAGTTTCAGTCAGGATTCAGAGTGCATCATAGCACAGAAACAGCACTGGTGAAAGTTACCAATGATCTCCTCTTAGCCTCTGATAGCGGACTTGTTTCTGTGCTTGTCCTGTTGGATCTCAGTGCTGCATTTGATACGATCGATCACAGCATTCTGTTACAGAGACTTGAACATGTTATTTGGATTAAAGGAACTGCATTAGGTTGGTTTAAGTCATATTTATCTGATAGATTCCAGTTTGTTCTTTTAAATGAAGTATCTTCCTCAAACACCAGAGTAAGTCATGGAATTCCCCAGGGCTTGGACCAATTATTTTTACTTTATACATTAGGTAACATTATTAGACAGCATGGCATACATTTACTCTGCTATGCTGATAGATGACTCAGAACTGTCTACTTCAGAATTCAGACAAAACTAAAGTCATTATCTTTGGACCTGAGCGCTTCAGGAAGAAATTGTCTAGTTATATAGTTACTCTAGATGGTATTTCCCTGGCTTCTAGTACTATAGTGAGGAACCTTGGAATTATTTTTGACCAGAATTTATCATTGAACTCGCATATTTCACTTTCGTAATATTACCAAAATCAGGAACATCCTGTCTCAGGGTGATGCAGAGAAACTATTCCATGAATTTGTTACTTCAAGATTGGACTACTGTAATTCTTTGTTACTGGGCTGTCCCACATATTCTCTGAAAAGCCTCCAGCTGATTCAAAATGCTGCAGCCAGAGCTCTGATGAGAACTAACAGGAGATTTCTTTAGTTTTAGCTTCTCTTCATTGGCTCCCTGTTAAATTCAGAATACAATTTAAGATTCTTCTCCTCACATATAAAGCTCTTAATGACCGAGCTCCATTATATCTTAAAGATCTCATTGTTAGGTATTTTCCTAACAGAGCACTTCGCTCCCAAACTGCAGGTTTACTTGTGGTTCCCAGAGTTTCTAAAAGTAGAATGGGAGGCAGAGCCTTCAGTTATCAGGCAACTCTCTTGTGGAATAAGCTGCCAATAAATGTCTGGGAAGCAGACACCCTTTCCACTTTTAAGATTAGGCTTAAAACTTTCCTTTTTGATAAAGCTTACAGTTAGGAATGGCTCAGGTGATCCTGAAACATCCCATAGTTAAGCTGCTATAGGCTTAGACTGCTGGGGGACCTCATCTGTCACACCTTTCCTCACTTTGCTCTCTTTTTCCCCCTGTTTAATTTCTCAAATTATATTATGTACATGTGACATTATTGTGGTTATTAACTTGTGTTTCCCTGTTCCAACAGGTATCCTTTGAATTCTGTTATGGTAGTTTTTTTCCCCCCTGTTTTCTGTCTTCTCAAACCCCATCTGGTCGAGGTGGATAGCCACCCTTTCTGAGTCTGGTTCTGTCAGAGGTTTCTTCCAGTTAAAAGGGAGTCGTTCCTTTCCAAAGTCGCCTCAGGCATGCTCAGGACGGGAAGATAAGTTTCGGTGCAATCCTTAACTTGGATATTGTTTTTGAATTGGCTCCTTATGAATGAATTGGATTATTTTTAAATTAAATTAAAATTAAATTTGTTGTAATTTGGCGCTATATAATTGAATTGAACTGAATTGTTAACACAACATTATTCAACATTCATCAAAGAGCCGAAACTAAGCCTCCTTCTCTTAAATTAGCAATCGTAGGACATCCCTGATGAGCCTAATCAGAGGACCTTTATATGTATCCAGACTCCTACTCCTCATCCTCTTCATTCTATCTCAGACTTTGACTCATTATTAAACCGCTAAAATTGCACAGTTGTGGTGGGGATCTTTATAGTGAATTCACATTTGTCAGTAAAATGGCAGTCCCAATTATGCAAGCTGAGTTGTCTATCTGTAAGCTCCACTGGCAAATGATTTTCCTGCACTACCTTATCGGACACAGCAAAGGTTTTTGAAATTCTGGTTAAGATGTTCAGCTCATTAGAAAAAGGCTATGTTTTTTTCCACCTGAAAAAGTTTGGTTTCAAGTGTCCCTTTCATTTTTTCTGCACCATGTTACCATGAGTCAACTTTTGCCAACAGATGATGCATTCTATTTAAAGGCTGCTGATATCTACTGTCCTTTTGAAGCCATAACACAGGTAACTTTCGCAATACTGGCTTACTTACTGGCTTACTGGCTTAGTTTTTTTTATGCTGTTTTCACCTCACAGATACAGAAATTGCTTTTCTCCTGGCTGTCCAACATGTTATTTGATGTGTCATCCTCTAGCAATTCCTTCCATTCGCACATTGTGCACAAAGAGAAGGGTTCCAATGTTGTGAGTTCCAACATTGGAAAAGCTTTATCTTTATCTTTATCTTTTATTATATTGTAGATCAGACTGATTTAACTAATACTGTTTTATAGACTGAAGCCAAAGTCTTTAAATTGATCTTAAAATGCTATTTAACGCAAGCTGACTAAATAATTTTCCATTTATGGCAATAGCATGTTTATTGTCAGTGCCCTGAGTGCTACAATGTACTGCTACTACTTTCTGGTGATCCAGCTGGCAAATATTATAGGCAAGGAAACAATGGCATTATATTATCAGAATTTCTGATAATCACGATTTTCTAAGATAATAAGGTATATGAGACATCAGCTCTCACAGTATGACTCAGAATGAGCTGCCGGTTGTCTTCCAAACAAAGTAAATCTGGTATTATTCGTATGGGGCTGTAAGATGGTGCAAGCATGTGTACTCTGGCTTCCTTCCACCATCCATCATGCATGTTAGGTTAATTGGTGATTCTCGTAATTGGGATATACTGCCGACCTGTCCAGGATGTTCTCTACCTTTGACCCAATAGCAGCTGGAATAGGCTCCCATCATGGAACCCTGAAGTGGATTAAGTAGGTGTAGAAGGTGGATGGATCTTTATCATGGTTTCTTATGGCAAAAAATCTCTTTAAGTAAAAGTCAGGTGTGCACACTGTTGCAGCCCCAACCACAGCACCCCCAGTGAAAATTAGCATGTTATGTTAACAGCAGTCTGAGCTGAAACTAGCTAATACTCAGGACCACTATCATTTGACACAGGGCTCAATACCAATTACACCAATTGTACTCAAAAGCCGAATGTTAATAGTTGGTGGTGGGTTTTTATGAACAGTGTAAATAAAAAATAACATATGCACATATATGGTGTATACATGCATGCATCCTCTGCTAATAATGCTTTTGATGAAGCAATATACTATAGACAAGTTAAAACAATACATCAGCAACCTGAAACTTCAGAAAGCAGGGTAACAGTGAAATAGTGTGCAAGAAAAGAAAGTCTTACTTTCTTAATGAAGTGCATCATATTGGCAGCAATAGATATAATAGTGACTGTGGACAGTGCGTAAGTAGCAGCAGAGGTAGCAGACTTTACCCCCATTTTTTACTAAGGGGGGTTTTGACTGTGTGCTAAAATTTCATACCAATTAACACCACCATATCATTATCGTCATTACACTCTACTGCCTAGATGAGTGTCTGGCCCTGGGGGTGGGGTGTTGTTTGTCTGGGTATGTGTTGAACAGCCAGGTTTACCATAAGTTGTAGTCATAAAGATAATGTATTTAAATCCCAAACAGAACTCTGATTTAAACAGCAGGGAGCTATCTGTATATATGTGTCTGTCTTTCTGCTTTTCTCAATAAATATTCAAGTGACTTACAGTCAGTGGGTGTATTGCTAGGAACACAGGGGAGTGCAGTGTAAAGCAGGGAAACATTTTCACTAAAAGTTGCTTTCTTCTCACACTATCACTTATGAGATCCTCTGTAGTCAATTGTCGAGAGTAGTGTATTATTTCATGTGCACACATTAATTGGTTAATAAATTAATCCTTTCAAAACATTAATGTCATGTAACTGTGTGTGTGATTGTGTGATAGCATTGTTCCTCAGGCTCATCTTAGCTATATTTCATCATATCCGTATACTTTTTGGATGAATTATAAGTTAGAATCACAAAACAGTAACAGTGTCAGTAAAAAACTTGGAATTCCTGATCATTTCTTATGTGTTTAACAAATAAAAAATGAAAATAAACACAGATTTTTCATTTATATGTATATATAAAATTAAGGCAGTGTTCGATTTCCAAATGCTCGGTGGGTGTCATTCCTAGCTCTAAGTTTAAAATTTTGAGACAAATGGAATGCAGCATAAGACTTTAAAGCACAAGTCCACAAATTTATCAGTTATTTTGGCTACTCTTATCCTTTCTGTCATATGCATGTTAAATTTGAGGCTACTACCAGCAGAAGCTTTTAGGTAGCACAAAGACTTGCCTGGACCTTTCCAAAGGAACAAAATCTATACACCAGATCCTTCAAAGCTCACTTTTCATATCATCTTATTGTATTTTAGTTCCAAACTACAATTTTGAATAATCCTACTGCCTTCTACATGTTAGACAGAAAGAGAATGGAATAGAACAGCCTGAGTCACAGCATTACTTGAAATTTCCCTTATGCTGATCATTTCTCTCAGTGCTGTCTGGCAGCGGTACAATGCTCATAGTTTCCATCCTCAGACTTGCAGTGCAGTGTGTGCATCTGCGTGTGTGTTGGCAGAGGGGGATGGGTTTGATATTCTTTGCATGTTGAGAAACAGAGAGACTAACTGCAACAGAGAGACATCAAGTGTGTGAAGCATTCTTCTCTCTGGCTGTACTAACTAACTCCCCAGCCTTCTTTTCCATTTGTTCATACTCATCTGGCCTCTTTATTTCCTTTTAATCCAACCTACTTCTCTCTGTCCATGCTTTGTCTTGAAATCATTTTCTTTCTTTCACATTTTTTCTCCACCTCCTTTTAACACAAGAAAAATTTACTTGCGTGATCCCTGAAACACCCCTAGTAGTGTTCAACCCTCAGCATCACGCTTCACAGCCAATAGGTCCCACAAGAATCAAAACATTCTCAACATTTACTGCAGCAGTACAGCTGTCTGCTGATAGATGATGTCAGTTTTGACCAGGGGGTCTCTGTCTGATGACGTAGAGCTTTTGAGGAAGACACTGCCCCGTCTGTCGGTCTGTGGTTTGCAGTTTGAGAAGAGCCAGACCTCCACAGCATCACAAACATAGTGAAATGTGAATACCACTGATTACAGAGGGATGTATTTGTGTTTGAGTCTGTAGCCGTGCACTGATTCACAGATAGAAACCATCAGTTGTCCATCAGTGTCTGACAACCATCAATGTAAAATTAAAAAATTTTGCCCGATTACAATGATCCAGGAAAGATAGAAAAACAACACACTTTGTGTTGATATATGATATAGAATCTGCAAAACAACAAATCTTTATCAGAAGAATATCCATATTACAGAATAGTGGCTGTGACATAATCGAGGCTATCAAGGTTTCCTATGCTAAGCTGTATTTGTGTGAGCTTTGAGCACGATGCAAGGCTTCACATTCTGCTTCACATTCAGTCTGAAGGATTTCATCTTTCATTTAATTTTGTATGCTTGACATGATCCTGTGATCAACTGTGTTGTTTTTTATGTTTCAGCTACCTCTTGTAAGTGGTATGAAGCTCCACATCTGTATTTAAATGCCAGACATGTTCCTCAGGCCCGTCTAAGTTTACTTTGGCAAGCACTTCAAACCAGACATATTCTTGTGTTGTGTGTGTGTGTATTTTGTACTAGAGCTCGTCTGTGTGTATACTATTCTTTTCTTTTACTACACTTAAAGTACAATAGCTATAAAATACTAATAATTCCAGCATTGCTATAGAGCTGCACAATAAAATATCACCAACACTGGCCATTTTCTGGGAAAATTGCAGCTGCTCTGAGTTCAGTTTGACCTTACTGACAGAGAGAGTGGTATAGTGACATAGAGAAAGAGTTACAAAGGAGGAGGAGGAGGAAGAATGAGTCATATGTGTGGACGTGGCTTCCCTCATTTTCTCTATTCTTTACCCTTGATTGCTTGTCTTCCTCCTTGCTCGTCCCTCCTTTTGCTTCCCAAACTGTAGCAAAGCCTTCAATTATCTGCTTTTGGAAAATAAAGACAGAGAAGGAGAAGTTCTTCATCTCCAAGTCAACCCCTCTCTCTGTCTCTCTCTTAAAATCTCTATATCTCACTGACCCTTGGAATTGCCTGTATAGTATTCTTTGAAATTAAACTTTTCTGACTTCTCTTTCAGTTGTATTCCCAGACGGTGGGTTTGGTAAAAATCAAGTCCATAATGTATGTGCTGGACTAAACCATTGGTGGGTTAAGTATTCAGATCCCTCACTTACTCTTCCATACAGCAATGTTAACATCTTCCATTACATGTAAAATTCAGCATTTGAATAATTAGTCAAATGCAGTTGTGGAACCCACTGGCTGTTATGTGCTGAATTAACCTCTTGGGGCAATGACTAGTGTTGGCTACGTATTCACCAGAAACTAATTCTGAGCTTTTGGTATAGTCAACAAATATCCATTGCATTCCCTGGGCATAAAATGCTGCTGTTTTTTCAAAGCACCAGGTGTCTTTGAGATCAACCCAAGGTCTTCTATGGTGTCAGTACACTGACACACTAACTGCAGATATATTAAACCCCGACAGCCAATGCAGAAAAGTTAATTCTCGATTTCTCACTTATGGACAGCTCAAAAGCCCCACAGGAAAGTAAGAAAATAACACCTGTGTTGAAGATTCCCTTGGGACATTTTTTTTAAATCTATTTGTTTGTTTGATTGTTTTTCTCTTCCTTGTTTTCATTCACTCCCTGTTGACTCCGGAAAACATCAATCTGGTGTATTATTCGCAAAATGCATAGTTTCATATATTGAGGCTAATATGATGTGCAAATAAAAATAGATAATCAGTTCATTAAAGCTTATAGTTCATCGTTAAACTGTCGCTGTATTAGCCTTTCTGGAGTCAGAATTGACAAGGTGGACAAAAAAAGAAGGAGCAAGAGAGTGATCCTTGAAAACTGATTGAAAAAAAGTGCATTCTTTGAGTATTTATAGGTAATAAATTCTGAAATCATTTTCAGACGGACTATGGGCCTGCTAACCAGACGGAGTGAATCTAATTAAAAAGACAATGACCCACAGAAAAAATCTGAAAAGGATCATGATCATTTAATGATCAAAATCATGAAAAGTGAGTTAGCATTGACTTAGAAGTTCATGAGATATGTTGATGTTTTCAAGTAGGGGTCTGTTGGAGTCAGAGATGTTATACAGCCAGTGCTTACTACCTGTCAATGGTATTGTAATTTAAGACATTTTTGTATTAGCTTCATGTCAGACAGTGGATGACTTTTCCATCTTTACATACCATCTATTACTGGAATCTATTACCAAACATTTGGCTTCACAAGTTTTGACATGTCCAGTGTAGTGGCTATCAGTGGTATTTCCCTTTAAGGCAACTTTATGTCGAACTGTGAACAGCTTAATACATCTTTTTATACAGTCAGTGCATGCAATTGCAATTGCTCTAATGTGATTGGTCAATACTGCTATGACTCTAAACAGACAAGGGACTGGAGGATGTTCTGTGAACCACAAATCCTCAAGAATGGGAATTGTCTTAATTAAACCTGAGGTTTAACAGTTTGAATGATTTTACAACAATCAATTTTACATCAATTTCTAAGTCACAGCATAATCCTTTGTTGCAGTGCCTCCATCTGCTTTGCAAGCACAGTGTAGCCTTTTCTCTCCTTTTTAGCAAAGACATAATTTTTCTACTTTTCTTCTTGAAAAGTATGCCATCTTTTAAATATCTGCCAGGCTGCAGGCATCCAGGTGACACACATAATCATTAGCTGTAAACTTCCTGTCCTTACCATACACACATTAAATCATTAATTAGCAGGGGAGCGCCTTTCACATATTTGTATCCACTAGTATAGTCCTCATGAAATCCTAACCACGTCTGTTCTCCCATCATTGCCAGTAGTGTAAACTTCAAACAGCCAATAGCTTCCGTTCATAAAGAGCTCATTACACACACAAACAGACACACACACTCACACAAGCATGTTTAACTATTATTAAGACTTCCAAAGGCAGTAATGAGAAAGCAGCAGGAAGGCTTTACATCCTCTGCCCTCTTTCTCCTTTACGCACACACACACACAGACCTATACAGAAAAGCTGTCTTGCTGTGCGTGATGACAGACAGCTGTGTATTCAGGATTTACAGCCTGAGGGGAAGTGCAAAGTCGGCAGCAGAGCTACATCAAAGCTGCTGCTACTATACACTTAAGTGCAGCTTAATCCATTACCCCTCTGCTCAGTTTAGTTTGGTTACGTCTATATCAGCAACTTTAAATGTGAGAATGCTGTAAAGCATTATTCTGTATGTTTTTTGCAGTTTAACTACTTCCGCATACTTTAAGTAAATTAAACCACTGCGCAAAATGTTCAGCTCTTTCTGGACATGATGGCTATATCTTTTGTTGTTTCTAACTTTTGTCATTTTTAAAATATTAAGGTTTTTGTGCAAATTTTCCTACCTTTAAAAGTAATGGTAAATCCTTTCGAATCATTTAAAAAAAACTTCAGCATACTTTCAGCTAGAGACACCATTCAAACTTTAAAACGTTCACAAGACATTCAGCCATTACTGAATAAGTCAATTTTGAACTACCACAGTTTAAAAATTTAGTAAAATCCTTGATAATTTCTGAGCTTACAATGCATTCCAATGACATGCAATGTTCATGCGTAGAGTGGAGGTTCCAACTTACAGAGTGGAAGACTACAGAAAGATTCTTCAGAAAAAAAGTTTTTAACCTGTCACTGTTTCCGAAATATTTAAGCCACAGACATCATTTTACCATTGAAACATAGGACAATTTGCCTCTTTCAGCCAATGGGACTTTCATAGCCTTCAGGATTTTACTTTTTTAATTAGAAGCCTCTGAATCACAACTGCCAGTCCTTTTTGCATTTTTCTTCTCTTTTCTGCCTTCATCCAGCTTCAGGTCCTTTTAAAAAATAACCCTTCGGGCCTTTCGAAACTTCAGCAAATGACTGTCTACGAAACTATAATTTTTTTCTGCATTTTTGTTTTTTGTTTTGCATTTTTCTTCTCTTTTCTATATTTTTATGCCTTCCTCTAGCTACACGTCCTTTCAAAAATACCTTTTAGGCCTGTTGGCACATTAGCAAATAACTCTCTACCAAATTGTCACTATTTTCAGCTCTTTTAGCATGGTCAGCTACCCCCATTCAGCTCATCAGCATTCTCACTGCTGTTTCACAGGAACAGCTTTTTCTAGTTAAATTTGCTTTACTGATGAAATTGCTTGACTGATCAATTATTTAATTCAAATGTTGAAGTGCAACGTGATCATATCTTTGTATTTACTGGCACTCGAGATGTCCTCTCAATTTGACTTATATAAGGATTTATACTGACACCAACAAATAGTCATTATTGAAAGTACTACTTCACTGACTTCTCACTGTCCACTGACTATCCTTTGTAACATTACTTCCCAGTAATTACAAGCTGGGAATAGCAGCAGACTTCATTGCTGGTGGAAAATAACCACATTTCTTGGATTTAAAATAATTCAGATAAAACAGGTCATGTCAGCATCTCTGTAAGGTTTTAACAGAGCTAAATGCTAGCGTCACAATCACTGCTGTGACACCTGGTCCTTGATTCACCTGTGTTCCATCTTCCCTTGACTGCCCCATTAGTTTAAATACCTGGTCTTCTCTGCCATTCTTCGCTAGTGTGTTAATGTTTTTGTTATGCATGTTTGGTTAATAACCCTGGACCTTGACCTTTGGTGTTTTTATGGATTATTTTCAGTTCTTGGAGTATAATGTTTTTTCTGCTATTTTGTTCACAAATAAACTTTGTTTGAACTAAAAGTTTGCTTCTTCTGATTCTGTGGCTGCACCGGGGTCCACACTTCAATAGGATGTGACAGCTAGCATTATATTGAGAAAATGCTTATGATTAGATGTTGTTTTGCTTACCATTCATGCTAAGATTGGCTTGTGACTAAACACAATGAAAACTGAGGCAGATGTGGATTTCATTAGTTTTGTTTTGATTTCATGTGAGTGTTGATGACCTCAATCCTACAAAGAAAATGTGATGATGCCTGCCTGAAAAAGATTCAAGTGATTTCAATTCACCCTAAAGCAAATGTGTCCATCAAGTTTTAGAGGTATAAGATTAATGGACATGAATACAGAAGAAACATTTAACGTTAAAGACATCATTGGTATAACAGTGTGTGGACTGTTGGATCTATTAATATGGACTATAAACTCATCAATGGCCTGATCCTCTATTCAAAATGGGTTACACAGAGTCAAGAAGAAGACTTCTTTGACTTGGTTGTCACAGGGGTCACCTTAAGTAGCTGACAGGTACGGGGGGGCTAATAGGAATGCAGCGTTGGTGGTTGGGCGTGGAAGGAATTCAGTGAGGCCACGGAGAAGGACTTTTGTCAATGTTCTGGTAAACTGTTCTATGAAGAAGAAAGAGAAAACAGGGTCTGTGTCAGGTTCGATGGTGCAGGAAGGGAGGACCCAGATACAGACTTCAATAAATGAAAAAGGTTTATTCCACAAACATAGATAAGGCAATAACTGAGGGTAGTGGTGAAGATGATGAAGGTGAGGACAGGCGTGAGCTCGCCCGGGCTTCCACTGGCGATGGCGAGGACGAGCGGTGAAGCCCCCAGCGCCCCCCTCAAGGAACGGCTCCCAGAGGTTCCAAATTCAGGGTGGAAGGGAGGGGCTCTGAACGCCGTAGCAGGCTTGGTTTTGGGTGGAACAACAGACTTGGTCGTGGCTGGGGCAACAGGCTTGGTCGTGACTGAAATAGGCTTGATCTTAGCGGAGTCAGCGGGCTGGAACAGGACCTTGTCAGCAGCGGGCTGGTGCAGGACCTCGGCAGCGGGCTGAAGCATATCGTCGTCAGCGGAAGAAGAAACTGGGGAGGCAAAAAGAGAGGTGAAAGTTTCGTGAAGCGCAGCCAATGCCATTGCCGCGTCCACTCCAAATATGTCCACTATAGCCTTGTAGTGGATTTTTTTTGCCAAATCCCAGACTTCCTGGAGTGCGGGGGTCGCCGGAACCAGCCCCACCCGGAACATGTCCAGGACAGAACCAGCGGTCCTCCACCTGACAAACATGTCGGCCCCCCCGGCCAAGCAATTGGTCAAGTTCCTGAGTCAGTTGTGGATAACCTGGTAGTCTGCTGGGTCCATTCTGGCAAAATCCTTCTCAGGTTCGATAGTGCAGGAAGGGAGGACCCAGATGCAGACTTCAATAAATCAAAAAGGTTAATTCCACAAACATAGGTAAGACAAGAACAGAGGGCACGGCTGAGCCGGTTATCAAAAATACTAAACTGAGAGCAGACAAAGCAAGGCTATGAAAAACAAAACAGGACTATGATTTATAAATAACGAGACTATGGATGACAAGACTACAAATTACTGTGACTATGAATGAACAAGACTATGAGGCAAAAACCAGACTTAACGTTCGTGACGTGATCATGAAAGGTTGAGTAAGGATTTTGCAATGAGTGACGGTAACCTGGAAACTATATACTGTGGGGAGGTGATTCGTGAAGAGGTGCAGCTGTGAAACAGAAAACAGGTGACTTGAGTGAAGCTAAGTGACAGGGGAAAACAAACATAACCAGAAGCCTGAAAACCTGAAAACATAATAAGAACCTGAAACATAACAAATAACCTGAAAACAAGAGAGTCAAAACATAAAACTGTGACAGTCTGGACAAGATTCTCCCCTTGGTGCTGAAGAATCTGGACATTGTGGGGCTGTCGTACCTCTTTGGTGTCATATGAAGGTCTGGGACAACACCATTAGAGTGGCAGACAGGGGTTTCCATTTTTTAAGAAGGGATATTGGAGAGTGTGTTCCAACTATAGGGGGATCACACTACTCAGCTTCTCAGGACAATTTAATCTAGGGTGTTGGAGAGGAGGCTAAGACTAATTGTCAAACCTTGGTTTCAGGAGGAGCAGTGCGGTTTTCACCTAGGTCCTGGAACAGTGGCCCAGATCTTTACCCTATGGTTACTGAGGGGGTCATAAGAGTTTGACCATCCAGTCTACATGTGTTTTGTGTACGTGGAAAAGGGTCCTGTGTCACTTTTGCCGGCTATTTAATTATTGTATAAACAGAGCAAGAGCTGTGTTCGCATTCTTGGCACAAAGTGGAACTTGTTTAAAATGCATCCTGGACCCCGCACTTCAAGTCATTATCTTCAGCATGCAATGGAGCTGTTCAGAGCTGAGTGTGAAGCGGCCAGGATGACAGTAAGCTCTTTCAAATCAGAGGCCATGGTTCTCAACTGGAAAAAGGTGGTCCCTCTGTGGCAGGGATGAGTCCCTACCTCAGGTGGGGGAGTTTAAGCATCTTGGGATCTTGTTTATAAGTGATGGCAATTTACTATGTCCAATTTACTGGTCCATTTTTGAAGAGTCACAAGATCTGCGTAGTGACCAAAAGAATGAGGTCGCGAATACAAGTGACAGAAATTAGTTTCTTTCAATGGGTGCCTCGGCCATAGAGACAGGGAGAAGTGCTCGATCATCCAGAGGGAGCTTAAGAGTAGAGCCGCTGCTCGCCTGCATCGAAAGCGTCAGCTGAGGTGGTTCAGGCATCTGATCAGGATGCCTCCAGGTTGATTCACTTTTGGAGTGAATGCAATCCATTGGGTATCTTTGTCCTGCCACTGCTAACATGTTATAAGTAAGAACGTGTTGTAGTTTTTAGAGAGAGAGTAAAAATAATGGTGGGGAGACAATTAAGTTATCTCGAGGAAGCTGCTAGAGCAGCAGCAAAGCTCTGGTGACACTGGCCAGCACAAAGGAAGACCTGCCAAACTTTGTCTACATGTTAAATTACACCATTTTACCTCTTTTCCTATTGCAATGAAATGTGAAGTTAAACTGAAATAATTTGAACTCAGTGTGCACCCTGCATTATGCTGAGCCCCTCAATGAAGAAAGGGTTGTGCTCTTGAAAAACACAAGTATTTGGTTTACACAGCACTACTGGGTAAAATTAGGCAAATGACACAAACCCTGCCAGGGCATGCATTGTGTTCACGGTGGTGTTGGGCTCCAGGGATGCTTTTATGTCCTTGTCCATCCCTGCACTAGAGTGCAACTCCTTCTCCATTAAGCTTGTACCATACATAGTGTTTGTGTGTGTGTGTTTTGTGGCGTTACTTGCATTTGCCTGTTGCAAAATCCTGGCTGGATTGTGATTGAAGCTGCCAAGGGTTCAGATCAAGAGAGATTTACATCTATGCTTGTGTGTGTGTGGTTACAGTGAAGGCGGCTCCACCCTGCAGTCTGTCTCTCTGCTAACTGACCACAGCACAATATGACTACAGCAGTCAGAAAGGGAGAGCAAGGTAGATGGACAGAGTCAGTCAGTGAGAGAATTACAGGGAGTAACGACTGCTTCTATTTCAGTCTGTTTGGACAAATCACGCCCTTTCAGCCAAGGATACACACACATGTACACGTTATGCTTTCTTTTTCTGTCTTGATTTACATCTTTTGTCTTTTTTTCCCCTATTTCTGAGCCCCATGTTGTTTTGTTGTCATCCGCTCTTATCTTTTCCTCCTTCTCTCATCTTCCAACTTCCTCCTCTTCCTCACTTACCTTTGTTTTGACATCATCTTCTTGGTATCATGGTGATTATTGACTGACTGTTATTAGCATGTTACTGAAGTTTTGAATTAATATATTTCCCAGCATTGTCAGTGTCAATGGTAAGGTAGGACCCAGATGCAGTTCGTTCAATAAATCAAAAGGTTTATTCCAGAAAAACACAAAAACAGGGAGCAAGGCAAAAACATAAAGCGCGGCAGAGCCGGATTCAAAAATACTTAAACTGTGAATTAACGATAAACAAGACATGAAAACGAGACTAGACTATGAATGAATAACTTGGAAACAAGACTATGGGGCAGGAGACCAGACTTAACTTCGGTGGCAAGCATCTGGGCTTCCATAGGCGCGGGCGAAGACAACGATGAGCCCACCTGGGCTTCCATAAGCGCGGGCGAAGACAACAATGAGCCCACCTGGGCTTCCATAGGCGAGGAGGAAAATGATGAGCCCCCCTGGGCTTTCATAGGCGATGGCGAAGACAACGATGAGCCCACCTGGGCTTCCATAGGCGCGGGCGAGGAGGAGACTGTGCCCACCCGGCCCACCCCCAGCGACACCCACAGCCCCCTCCTTGAGGAACGGCTTCCAGACATCCCCGATTTGGGGTGGGCCTCTGACCACCGGAGCAGGCTTGGTCGTGGCAACAGGAACCATGGTCGTGGCAACAGGAACTATGGTCGTGGCAACAGGAACTATGGTTGTGGCAACAGGAACTATGGTTGTGGCAACAGGAACTATGGTTGTGGCAACAGGAACTATGGTCGTGGTCGCAGGCTTGGAGGAGGAGCCCGGCTCGGACGAGGAGGAGGAGGAGCCCGGCGGAAAGGTCGGCTCGGGCTGGACGAAGGGCCACAGTTATACAGTTATACAGAAACAATTATACAGGGCCGCAAGTCGGCCCTGGAGATCCTCAAAAACTGCTGGGTCCATTCTGGCAGAATCCTTCTATCAAGATCGATGGTGAGATTG
Organism: Leuresthes tenuis; assembly: GCF_036924035.1. Taxonomy (NCBI): domain Eukaryota; kingdom Metazoa; phylum Chordata; class Actinopteri; order Atheriniformes; family Atherinopsidae; genus Leuresthes; species Leuresthes tenuis. Next base: position 22,793,826 of record NW_027325371.1, read on the forward strand.
GACCCAGATGCAGTTCTTTCAAGACTATGAATAAATAACTTGGAAACAAGACTATGGCAAGACTATGAGGCAGGAGACCAGACTTAACTTCGGTGGTAAGCATGAAGGGTTGTGAGGATTCTGCAATGAACATGAGTAGACCAGGAAACTAAATACTGAGGAGGGAGTGATTACTGAATGAGTGCAGCTGATGATAATGAAGCAGGTGACATGAGTGAAGCTGATGGCAGGGGAGAAACATGACAAGAACATGGCAGAAGACATAACAAATGACATGAAAACATGGTTATCAAAACATAAACTGTGACAAGCATCACCGATGACCATATTAGATTGACCCAACTGACTCTCCAACAAGTTTAATACAAGTTGTGATTGAATGAAATGGTCTTGTATTTATTGCATTGTACCGTATTTTCACTCTGCGTGTAAGAATAAAGTTGTACATTTTAAATAGAAAGAAGGCTATTGGTTTAAATTTGGACTGTTTTTCCAAAACAGTAATTCCATCTGAGAAAATTAAATCTCTATTTTTGTGTATTACAAAAAGGTCAATGACTCCAAGTTTCACTGTTGTGGCATTACTTTTGCTAAAGACTTTTCCACAAAAGGAAGCTTAGGATCATTCAATGTAAATATAATACATTGATACCTTTGCTGATATACAATTTGTGAGTCCACACATCCTTCAATTTATATTTTGGTGTAAATGTTACTGAATAATGCATGTAAATTACTTTTTTTTCAGAATGAAAATCCTGTCAAATTAAGAATGACCTCATAGTAATCAATTCTTAAGTGCATTTTGATAGTTGATTTTTTTTTCTGTAATTAATGGTGTTTTAAATTTCACAGAACAAATCGCAAGTTATGGCACATCTACTATTCAAGAGGGTATGTTTTTTTTGTTCTGTACAAAGCTTATACCAAAGGAAAAAGTATCTGCTTTAAAGGATTTAAGATTTGAAACGTTTAGCTTTTTTCATTCTTTTGTTTACTACATAATTTCATATGTTCTATTTCATAATGTTTTCTGCAATGTAAAAAAAATTGTAAAAATAAAAGATTAAGATTAAAGATTAAAGATTAAAGATTAAAGATTAAAATTTATTGGAATCTGTGCTCTAAAACTGTTTGTGATATCTGAAGAAATTCTGACTTGAGCATGCGTAAGCTTTAGCAGTATACAGGGTTGTTGTCGGGTAGAGAGGTTGAACCTCCACCCGAATAATAATTCTCTGACTGACAGAATAACTGTCATGTGCAAGCATGAAGTTGTATTTGGCACTATAAGGTATTTGCTCAATTTTAACCAATTTTGCAGATGGAAAACATCCCCTCAGCATAATGCTGCCACACCCATGCTTTGCTGTAGGTCTAGTGTTCTCAAGGTGATGAAAAGTGTTGGATTTGCACCACATGTAGCATTCTCTTTTGTGGAGAAAATGTTACATTTCAGTCCCTTGTCATTTTCCAGATGACTTTTGGTGGATTAATTTTTTTTTTTTTGCCATACCATTTTTCCTTTGTGCTGTGTACAGCTTCGAGTGTTTTCGTGATGAACAGACACGACACTCTCTGCCATGAAACTTCAAAGCACCTTCAGGGTTAACTTTGGCCTCTTTGTTACCACCCAGATTAGCACGCTTCTTGTCTGATCTGAGAGTTTTGGAGGTCTGACCATTCTTGGCAGGTTTGTTGTGGTGCCATATCCTTTTCACACTTAATGGATTTAACGGTTTTCGGCATTTTATTTTTTTATTTTAACCAGACCCTTCAGAAGAACTTTGTCCCTGTCCTGTTTGGGAAGTTATCTGGTACCTATTAATAAGTATACATACTGTATATAAGGTCATATGAAAATTAGATTACACAGGGGTGAACTCATTATGAGATTTCTGAAAGTAGTTGAGGGCTGCATAGTGGTGGAATGGTTAGCAATGTTGTTCCTAGTCTGAATCCTCAAACAAAAAATTGGTGTTTTTGTTTATTTTATTTGTTATGTTTTTGTTTGTTTGTTTTTTCAACTTTGCCCTTTATACCCTATCACAAAGTCAGAGTTGTGTGCATTGCTTTGTACATAAGTAAAATATGTACCGTATTTTCCGTGCTATAAGGCTCACCTGATTATAAAGCGCACCCTCAATTATGGGGTCCATTTCTGTACTTAATCCATACAAAAGGTGCACCTGATTATAAGGCGTATTACGTAATGTTCTCTGATTGGTTTATCGCTGCCAGCACACGTAGTGTATGTATTACGTCCCGTGTCAACAGGAAATGGTCCGACGGTCAAGGACAACATCGTCAGTTGTTTTTACACTTATAAGCTTATAAACTGCACATTGGTCTGCATCACCCATCTCAGACTGAATAACAGGCACTCATTGGGACATGGGCAAAAGCATTAATGATGACACGATTCAATCGCTAAGTATGAGCGCCATACAATCTTCATTCCATTCAGAGTGAATGGCTGGGATCCGCCTGACCCTGGATTCACACCGAACGCAAAGCGAGCGACAGAAGTGGTCAGTTGCCATTCTTATCCAATGTACAAGAGCGAAGAGGCACAGCAAAAATTAACGTGACGTGAATGGAGAACGGTGAGTGATGCGGAGGGAGATTAATGCCCCGATGAATGCTCGGTGCTCCCCGCGGTAAATTCATAATGGCGGTATCCGTGACAGATTTTGGAATGCGGTGCACACATAAGGTGCACCGGATTATATGGCACATGGACGTTTTTTGTGAAGATTTAAGGCTTTTAGGTGCGCCTTATGGTGTGGAAAATACTGTAGGTCACAGAGGTCACATTACCCAAAGTAAGAATTTTCTGCTTATATGTAGAGCTTATGGACACATGTTGGGCCTGTCAAACTGAGGAGGTCAATGTATAAGAATGTATGAATACCTACAACACTTACACATTGACTTCATAATCATAACAGTTATCTTGACACATGTAAACCACTTTAATTCAATACTTCTCAAGTTATCAACAACCTAAGCCTTCCCTCATCCACTACACACACTAATACACACACTTAACAGTATACTGCACTGTCTTTAGTCTTGCGTTCAAACTAGAGGAATAATGATACATTTGTAAGGAGTTTCAAAACATTTGCAAGAGTGACCAGTCGCTTCAACCTTGTCTCAAGTTGAGCCAGTAAAGACTCAGAGCCAAGTGAGAACTAATCTGAGAGTGTTAATTGTGTTGTTTTGTGAATTACAGGCATTTTGAGGTATATTTATATCTTCAGTTATGCTATACTTAAACCTTTGTGTAATCTCTTTACAATCCCACAGCATCCCAAAAAAGACAGAACGTTTGTAAAATTCAAACGAGAAACGAACACAATGATTTAAAAAGCACTGCATTCCAAGCTTTAATTGTTCTACAAGAAAGGGAACATATGTAGAATTCCACATCAGCTTGTTTCATCCAACAGCTAAAATTGGTGAAAGAAAGCGTTGCAGATTCTCATGATGTCCCTGGTCTGTAATCTGTAACATAAATTTATTGAGAAATGTTTACTTTTTTGTTCTCTCTCTTCTATTTATCTTCTTGCCATCCTACCCTCATCACTCAACTTCACATTTTTCCTTCCAACCCCTCTGTTCCAAACGATCTGGTTTTTTAACGATGCAGTCCAAACTTAAGTAGGTAAAGCCTCCCTCCTGAGGGCGAAACAGCTGGGACTAACATAAAATGATGGTTTAAGACCCCCCTACCACTACTGCCTCTCCTCTAGCCTGCATGCCTCTGCTGAAAGACAAGTGGCAAACAGCACAAACACCTGGACTGACAGCTGCCTATCATTTAAGTTTGTGAGTGTGTTCTGTTCAGCAAAATGCTAATTAAACACATTCATTATACAGTTATGTGGTACAGCAGTAATATGCGAGCATAGTGATTATAAGCTTGAAACAATATATTGAAAATAATAAATAAAATAAAAAAATGTGTGAATAAATCATGATTTATTTCATTCATATTTCATATTTATATTTTAATTATTTGAATTTCCCCCACGGGGGATGAATAAACCATTTTTCTATTCTATTTTATTCTATGATATCATCTGATAAAGTCATAAAAAATAGGGTTATTAACACAACTGTGTCATCAAAATTTAAACTCTGGGACTGTGATAAAAGGTGACCTACCAGAATTAGAATCAATAATGTCTTGTCTTTAGTTGCCTCTAAATTTTCCTTTCACACAGACACCAACTCTAAAAAAGTATTGGGAATGTTTTGCTAAAAGCTCAGTTTTCTCTGTACACCTCATACAGATGCCTCAGACAATGGCTGAAACAGAAATGTACATTTATATAACATTCTAAAACTATAACATTTTAGAAAGACTATAGTGCAATGCCATGCAGTAAAACACTTCACCACAGCAAAACGTCACCTAAACCCTTTTATAAACTTGAGATATTGACAAAGGGAGTATGCTAGCAGACCCAGCACATGAATTGGACCAATGCTCCGTTTTTCATTATCACATAACTGTGAACAATTATAAATCTTTTGTCACTGTCCTTGTCTCCACTAAGCTCTGACAAAATTATCTGGATTTGTTCTTACTTAATGCTCCGCTATGTTTCTCTAAATGGGAACTTGGTTTGTCTGTCTGCAGTGTGGTAATTTGACCAACAAAGAAGCACCCTCTATAAAAAAAAAATCTTCTATAACTTCCTATTGAAGTTATTGAAGTTCTGAATAAGTCTCAAATAATTAAGTGGAGTGTAATGTGACTCTCTGATGTAACATCAGTTACATCAATTAACATAACATGAAAGGTAGGTAACATGAAATAACCAAATCAGCTGCTATCAAACTATGATCCTGCATATCTACCCCAGGTTTTATATAAAGGTTAAGCCAAAACCGTGTTCCTCACATTAAACTGGATGAGACAAGCATAATAATTTGTGGAAACTGCACATTGGTCTGCATCACCCATCTCAGAGTGAAGAACAGGCAACCACTGGGACATGGGCAAAGGCATTAATGATGACACGATTCAATCGCTAAGTACGAGCTCCATACAGTCTTCGCTCCATTCGAAGTGAATGGCTGGGATCCGCCTTACCCTGGATTCACACCGAACGCAAAGCAAGCGACGGAAGTGGCCAGTTGCCATTCTTTTCCAATGTACAAGAGCGAAGAGCTGCGGTAAAAGTGAACGTGGTGGTGAGCAGCGCGAAGGGAGAGCAGTGAGTGATGCGGAGGGGGCTTAATGCCCCGATGAATGGTCGGCGCTCCCCGCAGTAAATTCAAAATGGCGGTATCCGTGACAGATTTTGGAATGCGGTGCACACATAAAGCGCACCAGATTATATGACGCACGGCCGTTTTTTGTGAAAAGGCTTTTAGGTGCGCCTTATGGTGTGGAAAATAAATAATAAACTACAATGATACATAAATAAATTACTTATAAATAATAAAAAACAGTAAATGAGAACTTATCCAATTTTGGACATGCCAGATCTTCAATTGAGAGCCAAACAACTTCAAGAATTAGGCAGTTGTTGTGACCTTTAACAAACTGAGCCTGAAACATTAACTGATCAATCAAAATGTATGCAGAATTCTAAACTCAGTTGGGTGTGAGTAAGTCTGGATTGAGACTGGACAGTTAAGACAAGGTCAAACAAGCATAAATGTTTTTTATTAATGTTCGCAATATATGAATCACTTGTATAATTCTTTGGTCTCTCACCAAAGAATTATACAAGTGATTCATCCCTTGTACTCACTTTATCAATAAAATGTAACTGTCATGTCATGCTTTGAGTTTTGTTTTTGTCTTGTCTTGTTTTCAGGTTTTAGGTTAATTTTTTGTCATGTTTTTTCCCCTGTGACATTAGGTTCACTCAAGTCACCTCCTGTTTTTGTTTCACAGCTGCATCCCATCACCAATCACCTCCCCACAGTATTTAGTTTCCAGGTTTCCCTAAGGTCTATGCAGAATCCTCATCTTTCTCCATGATTCCAGTTCACGTTTGTTCAGGTTTTGTCAGGTCAGGATTTTGCCTTTCGTTCCACAGTCATAGTCTTGTTTTGTTCACAGTTTAGAATTATTGATATCCGGCTCAGCCATGCTTTTTGTTGTTGCCTTTTGCTGATAAATCAAGTTTTTGCTTTAAGTTCTGCATCTGGGTCCTCCCTTCTACACCACGCCCTGACAGTAACGGTACAAACAAGATATGTGTACTGCTTGTCTTGCATTTCATTTGAAGGCATTTCAAAGTTACATAAGAAGAAGATGATACGGAACAACTTGTAATTACTCCAACTTTTTCAAAGTATTTGCAGAGGCGTTGAGGGAAGGCTTTTCAAGCCTCGGCGGATGCATGTTATGTGTACCAAGTCAAACGTCACTGAGCCAGCAAGCAAGGTAATAACAGAGGTGAAATAGGCAATCTGTGTAAGGGCAAGCTAGCATTGCAGAACATGTTGCTCTAACTCAGTGTTTCTCAATCCTGGTCCTCAAGGCACCCCATCCTACACGTTTTCCATGTTTCCCTGCTCCAGAACACCTGATTCAAATGAATGGGTCGTCCTCAGCCTTCTGCAGAGTTTAAAGACCTGACCCATTCATTTGAATCAGGTATGCTGGAGCAGGGGTGCCTTGAGGACCAGGATTGAGAAACACTGCTCTAACTAACAACGCAGTTGTCACTCAGCTAATTCTGTCTTAATTCAATTCAATTCAGTTTCATTTATATAGTGCCAAGTTACAACAATTGTCATCTCAAGGCACTTGAATAATATAGTCCAATTCAAGCCAATTGGAATTCAATTCATTGTAAACATAATCCAATAAATTTCAAAATAATCCTATTCATTCACATAGAGCCAATTCAAAAAACAATATCCTAGCTAAGTAAACCAACAGATTGCACTGAAACTTGTCTTCAGTCCAATCTCCTGTCCTGAGCGTGCCTGTGGCGACTGTGGAAAGGAACGACTCCCTTTTAACTGGAAGCCTGGAAGCCTCTGGCAGGACCAAACTCAAGAAGGGTGGCCATCCGCCTCGACCAGATGGGGTTTGAGAAGACAGAAAAGAGGGGGAAAAACACCATAACAGCATTCAAAGGATACCTGTTGGAAAAGGGAAACAAGTTAATAACCACAATAATGTCACATGTACATATTATCATTTCAGAAATTAAACAGGGGGAAAAAAGAGAGCAATGTGAGGAAAGATGTGACAGATGAGGTCCCCCAGCATTCTAAGCCTATATCAGCTTAACTATGGGATGTTTCAGGATTACCTGAGCATCCCTAAATATAAGCTTTATCAAAAAGGAAAGTTTTAAGCCTAATCTTAAAAGTGGAAAGGGTGTCTGCTTCCTGGACATTTACTGGCAGCTTATTCCACAAGAGAGGGGCCTGATAACTGAAGGCTCTGCCTCCCATTCTACTTTTAGAAACTCTGGGAACAACAAGTAAACCTGCAGTTTGGGAGCAAAGTGCTCTGTTAGCAAAATACCTTACAATGAGATCTTTAAGATATGATGGAGCTCGGTCATTAAAAGCTTTATATGTGAGGAGAAGAATCTTAAATTCTATTCTCAATTTAACAGCGAGCCAGTGAAGAGAAGCTAAAACTGGAGAAACATGATCTCTCCTGTTAGTTCTCATCAGAACTCTGGCTGCAGCATTTTGGATCAGCTGGAGGCTTTTCAGAGAATATATGGGACAGCCCAATAATAAAGAATTACAGTAGTCCAGTCTTGAAGTAACAAATGCATAAACTAGTTTCTCTGCATCACCCTGAGATAGGATGTTCCTGATTTTAGCAATATTACGAAGGTGAAAGAAGGCAGTCCTAGAAACCAGTTTTATATGTGCGTCAAATGATAAATTCTGGTCAAAAATAACTCCAAGGTTCCTCACTGTAGAACTAGAAGCCAAGGAAATACCATCTAGTAACTATATAACCAGACAAATTCTCCCTGAAGCGCTCCGGTCCAAAGAGGACAACTTCAGTTTTGTCTGAATTTAGAAGCAGACAGTTCTGAGTCAACCGGGTCTTTATGTCTTTAAGACAGGCTTGTAGTCTGACCAACCTATTGGTTACATCTGGTTTCATAGATAAGCTGAGCTGCTGATTGATCATATCAAATGCAGCACTGAGATCCAACAGGACAAGCACAGAAACAAGTCCGCTATCAGAAGCTAACAGGAGATCATTGGTAACTTTCACCAGTGCTGTTTCTGTGCTATGATGCACTCTGAATCCTGACTGAAACTCTTCAAACAGATTATTTCTATGTAAATGATTGCATAGTTGAGCTGCAACTATTTTTTCAAGCACTTTAGACAAAAAAGGGAGATTTAATATAGGTCGATAATTAGCCAACACTTCTGCATCAAGAGTAGGTTTTTTTCAAGTAAAAGTTTAATTACAGCAACCTTAAAAGTCTGAGGTACATATCCTGTCAAGACAGATTGATCAAATCCAATATGGAAGTGTCAATTAAAGGGAAAACCTCCTTGAACAGTCTGGTTGGGATTGGGTCTAAAATGCAAGTTGATGGTTTAGAAGAGACTATTGCTGTTGTTAGCTCAGAGAGATCAACTGGGCAGAAGCTGTCTAAATACAAATCAGGTTTTAAAGATACTTCTAAAGCTGCTCTACTTGATGATACATCAGTGATAATAGTGGGGAGGATTCCATTAATCTTCTCTCTGATAGAAACAATTTTATTGATAAAGAATCTCATGATATTATCACTGCTGAGAGCTAAAGGAATACATGTCTCAACAGAGCTCGGACTCTTTGTCAGCCTGGCAACAGTGCTGAAAAGAAACCTGGGATTATTCTTATTCTCTTCTATCAATGATGAATAATAAGCAGTTATAGCTATACGAAGGGCTTTCTTATACGTCATTAAACTATCTTTCCAGACTAATTGAGACTCTTCTAAATTAGAGGAATGCCACTGTCTCTCAAGCTTTCTTGCAGTCTGCTTTAACGCACGCAGCTGTGAATTATACCAAGGAGCCAACCTCTTCTGACTGATTACCTTCCTTTTCAGAGGGGCAACATTGTCCAGTGTTGTACGCATTGAAGCTATAGTGCTGTTAACAAGAGAGTCAAGTTCTACTGGAGTAAAATTTAGGTAGCCGTCCTCTGTCATATCTGCACATGGCAGTGAAGAAAAGGATGATGAAATCAACTCTTTAAATCTGGTTACAGATTTTGGTTACCTTCTATATGTAAAATTCTTCTCAGAATCCGTATAGTCAAGTAATGTAAATTCAAAAACTATTAAAAAATGGTCAGACAAGACAGGGTTATGAGGGAACACTGTTAACTGTTCACTCTCAATGCCATAGGTCAGCACAAGGTCAAGGGTATGATTAAGGCAGTGAGTAGGTCTGTGAACACTTTGAGAAAATCTAATAGAGTCTAATATAGAATTAAAGTTAGTATTTAGGCTGTCATTTTCAACATCTACATGAATATTAAAGTCACCCACTACAATGTCTTTATCTGTACTCAGCACTAACTTGGATAAAAACTGAGAATTCAGATAGAAATTCTGAATAAGGGCCAGGTGGACGATACACAACAACAAACACAAGGTTTTTGTGATTTCCCCTTTGGGAAAAACTGAGAATCAGAGATTCAAAAGAGCTAAAACTAATCTTGGGTCTAGGACTGATTAGTAACCCTGATCTGAAGATAGCTGCCACTCCTCTTCCTCTGCCTGTTGGAGGAACGTGAACATTTAAATAGTCAGAGGGAGTTGATTCATTAATGCTAACATGATCCTCCTGCTGCAGCCAGGTTTCTGTAAGACAAAATATATCAATATGATGATCACAGATGAAATCATTCACTAACAGAGACTTCAAAAGGAGAGATCTAATATTCAGTAAAGCACATTAAATAGTTTGATTTTTTTTTGTTCAGTTAAAGTTTTTTTTAAAAACTTTTTTGCACAAGAGGATTCGCTCCTTTTGTGTTTTTTGATTGGGGGGGCAGCATCAGGTGGAAAGCAGCCGAGAAGTGTGTAAGACTACAACTCTGCATCCTGGTCTCAACCTTGGATTGTCATGTTTTTGGATGACTTAAATTGTCAATATTTCTAGAAATGAGAACGGCTCCTTCCAAAGTGGGATGGATGCCGTCTCTCCTCATCAGACCAGGTTTTCTCCAGAATGATAGCTAATTATCTATGTAGCCCACTTTGTTTGTTGGACACGATCGTTGGACGTTGGACGCCGACGTGAATAACTATTTTACCGTATTTACACTTATCCTTAGCCAGCAGTTTTAAATAGGATTATATGTCGCCTGCTCTGGACCCTGGAATATATTTGACTATGGTCACTGATGTCGCTAAAGCCATGTTTCTGACTATAGAGCTGCCAATTACCAGGGTTTTGTCCTCAGTGGGTGTGTTGCTGAGTGGGGAAAATCTATTTGAAACGTGGACAGGTTGATGGTGAACCACAAGCTTGACTTTAGGACTATGACTCCTCTTCCTGACAGTCACCCAGCCTCTCTCAAGTCCCAGCTGCTTGGGATCTGCTCGGGGACGACTAACAGAGCTAACGAGGCTCGTTGCTCCGCACTGGCTAAAGGGGTCTGGCTCACTATCAGGTGGTTTTCAACAGTGCAGAGCCGAGCTTCCAATTCAGATAACCTCGCCTCCAAAACTACAAAAGACTACATTTGTTACATGTACCATTACCACTAAAGGAGGCAGAGGAGTAACTAAACATCTGACACACAGAGCAGGTGAAAGCAGGAGATGGAGGAAGAGAACTGGTAGCCATGCTAAGCTAGAGAACCAGACACACCGCTTAAAAGTGAAAAATAAAGACTAAAGATCTGTAAGAGTCAGTGTTAGAATATAACAATTATGCGATAGAGTTAACTATGCAAGATGTGTAAATTATAGGGAGATATAAGGTTATTAAAGATTCTTTAATCAAAGGGATTAAAGATTATTAGTAGTTCAAGAGGAGCGAGAACTGTCACAGTGCACACACAAAGCAACAGGAAGTGATGTAATACGTCTTACCGCAAAGCAAAGCCATATGTGTGTAAGCACACACTTATACAGGGCTGGTCCCCCTCTGTTTGGAATGAGTGGAACATCAAAATAGGAGCAGTTTAACAAGACCGTTTTGTTTTCCCAGATGAGATATAACTGATATTTGAAAGGTGTTATACTTTCATTGTACTTAACACTTATCCTATACTTAAACCAAGACTGCATGAGGATAATGAAGAGATGGTGAGTATCACACTGGCAGCAACATTTTCTTCCCCTTGTCCTGTCCAGCATCATGGCAGCAGAATTGTAATCTGAATACTGTTTATGCCAAACACATTTGCTTTGCCAAGGGAAGCTTTATGAATGTTAAGCTCCCCTTGATGCCCATCAACTGCTTATTTATTTATTTTTGTTACAATACTTAACATGCAATAGTGCCAAACCGGACCAAGGGACAGTGAAAGAGGAAAAGCAAAGAAAAATAAACGGAAAAGAAAAAGAAACAATCAGAGAAAACAATGAAAAACCAGACAACCAGCTGCTACACCTGTAAAAACAAAAAAGAAGACAATCCACGGCCTCTGTGGGGAATCCAGCCTTAGAGCCACCAGAGGGGTGTTCTATGAAGCTGGATTAAGGGAAAGCCTCGCTTATCTCGATAAGTCTGACTCAAGAGAGAGTTCCTTTCCACCAACGTGGCTTATTTGAATGCCCGCTGAGTAAAGATGGTAGTTATGCCGCTGAACGAGGCTGCTTCTGGGCAGACTTACATTCAAGCTTAGCTCAGCTGTGTCTCAAAGAATGTCCGACCGGCTGAAACAGACTCCCAAAAGAACGTTCCACCTGTTAAAATTCCACGCTCCCGCAACTCATGTCTTGTATAATAAAACAAAACAAAAATTGTGGTTATCATATCACCACTTTCACTGTCTCAAAAAAAAAATCTATCAATCACTCAGTGCCAGTGCAACTAAAGAAATGCAACTATACAAGTACTGAACATGAAATCAAATGAAAAAGAACATGATATTCATTTAAACTAATTGATACTTTATTACATCTCCATCCCACATTTCACAAACACCTGACCTACACCCACTCAGGACTAGACTCAGAAAAATGGGGGACAGGTCCTTTCGAGCTGCTGCTCCACATTTACAATAGCTGATAATGTAAAACAATCTATTGGCTGACGTATTTGCATTAAGTTCATCATCTCCCCCAGGGTTCCCCAATGTTATCGGTGCACAAGACTGTACCCATGTACGCATCCAGGCCCCTGCTGGACCTGTGGAGGCTGACTACGTAAACTGAAAATTTTTCCATAGCCTAAATGTACAAGTACGTATTGGGGATGATTGTCCTGTCCATAGACTCTGAACTGGATTTCTCATTTGGAAAAATACCACATCAACCATTTGAGTAATGCTGAGCAATGTTACATTAATACCCTGTGAAACCAAGTACCCCATCATTGACTCCTGTTCTCCATGCATACAGATGATCTGTGATGGAGGTAATTTAAGTTCCAACATTGTGGCTAAATGGCTGGGATCAGTTCATGATTCTAGGATCTTCCGAGAATCCTAACTGGCATGGAGGTTTGCACAAGGCGTGAGAATTTTACTTACCCGAAGGAGTGTACTTTTGAAGTAAGGTGTATATAGCATGGGCATAATTTTGATAATCTAATGAGAGGTCAGGTGTAGAGGTCATTTTAAGGAATTTAAAGTGCTTGTCCTACTTTTTTATGTATGGCCATAAAAGGCACATATTGCATCAAACTGCCAAGTCTTAACACATGTATATCCAACCAACATTTCTCTTATTCTGCAGGAGAGTTCAATGGCGTCCTTCTTGGGGACAGAGGCTATGTGTGCTGGCCATACCGCCTCACGCCATATCCTGATCCAGGAACCAGGGCGGAGAGGGTATTCAACCATGCACATGTTAAAACAAGGGCATGGATAGAAATGACGTTTCGCCAAATAAAATCCAGGTTCTTTGCTTAAATTTCTCAGGCACCATGGCTGACTTCTGACAGACCTATCTTAAATTAGTATGCTTCATGTTTTGTACATTTTGTCTTGCGGACAACTTTCCAGTCTCAAATCTTTTCTTGCTTGATTCCCTGCAGGTTCCAGTGCCCGAAATGACTCACTTTCTCTTGACACAGTGAGGGACTGATCGAGGGACACCTTATTGTTGTGACCTTTAAGTTAGAACTTCTTTTCACACTACAGTTGTTGAAGTAGGAGATCACAGGGATGCACGAGATGCATAGTATTTCCGTTGAAAGATAATTGAATACAACTACTCACACATGGGTTAGGGATGTCCCCTGTGGTCTGAGGATCAAGCAGGCAGATGGTGTCTCCCACCACTGACACCATCGGCACACCATCGTAATAATTGAGACTGACATTTTGAGGGAAAGTGATCAATACCTTCTAAATACTGATCCCTCACACTTTTGGGAACATATCCCTAGGAGGTCCCTCCCTCTATTACTTCCATCAGCAGCCGCCCTCAATTGCTGATTAGAACAAATTCCGCTGCTGGTGTGAGATTTTCGGGTGGAGGACCCCCACCAGTGGCAGAGGCCTCTTTCTTTTTTTGGTAGGTACAGTGCAACATTTGTGCAGCTCAACACATTTTTTGGACAAACACATTTCTTTAAAGGCTACTCTGAAATATGTTCTTGTACTTTACTTTCACCTGCTGCCAGGTATGCTTTTGGCTGTTAAGATTGGTCCTGTTGAGATGTACCATTGAAGAATAAATTTGTGGGGCACACAGTCACGAGGGTGTGTGTGTGTGCGTGTGTGTGTGTGTGTGTTTGTGTGTTTGTGTGTGTGTGTACGTGCGTGCATGCGCGCATGCATGCGTGCGTGCATGAACATGCCATACACATGGCACAGGTCCCACATGATAACTGTGCTTAGTTATGAGTTTATGAGTGTATAGGGCCACAATCCATAGACCCCCTCCGCCCCCTCCCCACCCCACCCCGCCCAGTAATCAGAAGCAGGCAAAGAAGGCCCCAAGAGCGAGGCCACCAGCTGCCCCCACGGAGCACAGAACCCGGGAAGCCTACAGCAGGGACAACCACAAATCCACTCAGAAGACTGCAAAAGGAAGCCCCCAGACAGAGTACCCACAAGCATAGGACAATGGTCTCATCTACTACACCCCACAGAACACACGCTTCCCCAAAACCCTACATATGTGAGTGTGTGCTGTGTACAGGAGCCAGAAGGGAGAGGGGTATGGGGCTATAGAAAATGTCCACCTGGTCCGGGGCCGGCTGCGACCGTATTCAGGGAGCTACTGTGCATCCAGGAGGCTACCAGCCGCCCCACCCCCAGAGGTCCCCAACAAATATATTAAAACAAAAACAAATAAACCACGCAGTCACAACAGTCACATCAGCCCGGGCCTGAGACCCACCATCACCCAGGCCCACCCAGGCTGCCCCCAACAGGGGAAAAGCACCGGCACACCCCATAGCACGCCACAACACCCTAAAAAAAAAAAAAAAAACACACCGTGGTTTGCCCAGGGCAAACCAGACCCCCCCAGGCACAGGCAGGACACCGCCCCAGGGCGCAAGGCAGTGGCCACCAACCCAGGGCCCCTAAGTGACCCCGCCCCACGCCGCAAGACATCTCCACCCACAAGCCCCCAAAACTGCCAACTGAGCCAGACACATTGTTCCCCCCCAACAATGATGAACCCAGCCCCCACGACCCAGGAGACCACCAGATACCAGACATCAGACATCTGAAGCCACCCAACCACCTAGAGTGGCGGGACAGCAACCCACCACCCCCACTATGTGATAAAGCTAATCAGTGGGGACCATAGAGAATGAATTTCAGCCAATTGATGTTTTGAGGAGCAGATGTTTTAGTTTATAAGACCCATCCTCAACATCCTTTGTCCTGTATAATGTGTTCTGTGAATAATTTTGTATTTTATGAGCTGCAAATTAGGATTTCGAGTCATTCTGAAGGTGTTCAAACATATTTTTGGCCAGAAGTTATGATTAGAACTCAAGGAGAGATCTGCCTCCCATTTTTAGGATGATAGATAAATTGTGTCATCTATCTTAGACAATAATTTATATATTTTTGATTGCAGTTTTGGGGTGCAGATGCTTAAAAATTCTGCTACCCAAATAGGGAGTTGTAAGTTTGGTTGGTAGAGGATATATTTCTTAGTAATTATAGACTTAGGTTGTTGATATTCTAGGAATTTATTGCTGCCTATCCCATGTTGTGATATGAGCGCATCATGTTAAATAAAATTTCCATTTTGGATTATATGTTCCACATGTTTTATTCCTTTGTTCTTCCATAGAGTAAAGTTAAGCATTTCTTTGTTTTGTGGGATTGTTCTAGATGGGTGTAAGCTTTCAATTCCCACCAGAAATTCCCACCAGGCTGTCAGAGAGGTGTTGATGTTAATGCTTTTGAAACATTTGTAATGTTTTACGTTTGGACTAATAAGTGGCAGGTCTGAGATTTCCAGATTATCACACAACGTTTGTTCTATATTTATCCATGGTTCATCTAGTGGACTAGGTTTAAGACATTTTGACATATTATGTATAGATAAATATATATTGTAACTTATTGACTAAGAAATAGTATTGAAAATTGGATAAATTTAATCCACCACTGTGCTTGGTCTTCTATAGAGTTTTTAAAATAATACATAGTGGTTTGTTTTTCCCCAGAAATTTGGAGATACATGAATCTAGTACCTTAAACCAAGTAGCACATAGTTTTATGGGGATCATTGAAAACAAGTAGTTAAGTTTTGGTAATATCATTTTAATGGTTGCAACTCTCCCCATAAGTGATATGAGTAATGACTTCCAACGAGCTCTGAGAGCTTGGAGGAAATGTTTATGCCTAAATATCTAATATTTCCTGACTGTAAAGTGATCGCAGGTATATTCTGGAAACTACAGTTAATGGGCAGAACTGATGTCTCAGACCAGTTGATAGAGTAGTAAGAAAGTGCTGAGAATTTATTTATGAGTGTGATTGTGTGTGAGATGTCTGCAAGTTCTAAAGGAAAAGTATTACATCATCAGCATAAAGGCTTATTTTATGCCTAATATTTTTGGGTTGGATGCCTTTAATATTTCTAGCTTGTCTGATTGCAGCTGCTTAAGGTTAGATGAAAATTGTAAAAAGTGAGGGGGAAAGTGGGCAACCCTGCCTTGTACCTCTGCAGACAGAAGCTTGGAGAAATTTGATAATTTGTCCTGACACATGCATTTGGTGTCAGAATTGTTGTGGGAAGGGAGGACCCAGATGCAGAACTCAAGACAAAACCTAGATTTATCTAAAAAAAGACAAAAAGGCAAGAACTAAAAGTGCAGCTGAGCCAGATATCGAAAAATTCTAAACTGTGAAAAATAACAAGACAAGGCTAGTCTTGTTTTTTTATAGTCTTGTTTAGTCCACAAGACTATGAAAAAACAAGACTATGGAACTATGAGGCAAAAACCTGACAAAACCGTGAGCAACATGGCTTGATCATGAGAGGAAAGGTGAGGATGCTGCTATGACACGAGGGAACCTGGAAACTAAATACTGTGGGGAGGTGATTAGTGATGAGGTGCAGCTGTGGAACAGAAACAGGTGATTTGAGTGAAACTTAACATGACGGGGGAAAAAACATGACAGACATAAACCAAGAACCCTGAAAACAAAACAAAACATAATCAAAATGTGACATTTGGGGAGCTATATAATATTCTTATCCAGTTGATGAAGTATGACCCAAACCTGATTTTGTTGTCTGCAAATACAAATTTCCAGTTAACTCGATCAAATGCTTTTTCTGGTAGAATAGTTTATGCGATTAAATAGCCTGTGTGTTTTAGTGGATGAGTTACTACCCTTTATAAAACATGTCTGGTCAAGATGTATTATAAGGGGAGTTACAAATTATTTTGAGGTCTACATTTATTAGTGATATTGGGTGGTAGCTGGGTGGAAATATGGGGTCTTTTCCTGGTTTCTGTAGTAGAATAATGTTAGCAGAGTTCATGTTCGGGGATAATCTACCATTCTCCTTAACTTAACTGAGGAGACCTAACCAACTGAAAAGCTGCTGATGTCAGACATCCGCCGATGCGGATGTAATGTAAGCCCAAATCTACATGAATATGGTTGCATAAAAAGCTCAGTCGAGCTCAAGTTACAGCTTGACATGTCCATTTGATTGGACCACTGTCCTTGTCCCAGTATACATGCTATACAGAGGAGCTGAGTTATTGACTAAAAAATGTCTATTTGATAAATCCTGCTGCTTCTAACTTTCTCTGTTGGACATCATGGAACATCTAGGTATACCTGAATTCACTGCACAGGTGTCTTAAAGTTACTTGAATGATTTTTTTGTAAATTGAAGCTGAGGTTATAAAATCAGGATTTTAGTAGAGCAGAGCAATAGTCTGGAAATGCTTCAAGTGAGCCTGAGTTGACATGTAATCTTAAAGACCTGATTTTCAGTCATGATTTCTGACACATTTACTGGTTTGACAAAAGTAACACAAGATATGTGATTAACAAAAGCTCTTTGGGGGACTCGACTATATTGATATGCACTTATACTTACTATTTTTAGAAATTAAATGATTTGGGTGTGTTAGTCCAACTTTGAAAACTTTGGTTTTGTACAATTTCAGTTGGACTAGCATGTTTAAGTGCATTTGAAAAGTTTGCCTTTGGTCAGAACATCCCAGTGATTAATTTTGAGTGTCTCATTTGAACATGCTCAATGTATCAAATACATACGAACCTCCAGAATTCTGGACTGGAAGAACTTGGTATTCATTAGCTGCATGCTGATAATCTGATCGTAAATAGTTTTTGCTGCTAGTGTAAGTTGCATACTTTATCGGGCCAAACAGGTAAAAAAAAATCATACCATCATACTTTGGGACTCTGTCAGGACAACTTTTCTGTTTGTCACCAGTAATAACACCAATGTTGCTCCCGTAATATATAGCCTAAAAGGAATGCACTTTAAACAAAAAGCATGTAATTTTTCCATTTTAATGTAACAGAGAGGATGCTGTCAGAAAAAATTTAAAGAATCTACCAACTCAATGACTGTAATTTTGTACACTGACATACAGTAAGCATTAGGTTTGCCGTTGAGAGTCATTGGTCAAGTTTGAACTGTTCTATAATTAGAGTTATTGTTGATTTATTCATTCAATATAGTTGCAGTTGAGTGCAAAATCTATAAGCCTAGACAACTTAGAAGCATGAAGTCGAATTCTGAAAGTAGAAAATGACCCATGAGTCTTTAAGTCTTGTGTCTTTCATAGAAATATATTTGTTGATGGAATTCAACAACAGGGATATTAGACATCCTGTTTAAGGAGGAGGTGGCATGTTTGAAACAGACTTTAACTGATCTGCAGTCATGATAACTATGTTCTGGTTCAAAGATATTATGTGACCTTTTTTTGTCTTTTCAGTTGCAGCCCATGTTAGTATGTGGGTCACATGTGAAAATGACATCATTGCAGCATTGATATAATGCAAAGAAGAATCATAGATATCCATTTTCTCACAGAAAAATATATGTTAGCTCATCTTTCAGAGGATGCATCAATTCTTCATGAAAAAAAGTCGAAATAATCAGTTCAAATTCTACAGTGTTTGTTGGTTACTGTTGTAATGTACCAGAAAGTTCAGAAACTTTTTTTGTCCCTTCATAATACATCTGAAATTTATAAATATATCTGCACTAAAAGACCTTTTAACATCAGCAGACCAGTTGTTGAAACTGTGGACCAAGGTGTAAAAACAGATATAATAGTTGTCTCAAACTGTTTTGAGGTTTTAATTGTTTTGGTGTACATGGCGTAAATTAGCTTTTTCCATGCCTTGTTTGGAGAAGCTGTTATCAATAACTAGGACCTGACGGACATTCAAATGGAGGCAGACAGATGGTATTCAGTTCTCAGGGTTATTTATTCGGTCCAAGTGTCAAAATCCAAGAAGTCAATCAGAGCAGGCAGATGTACAAAATCGGCTAGACTCAGAAAACGAGGAATGAAATCAGACATGGGGAATACTCTTTAACTATAACGCTGGAAAGCTGCTCAAGGACACAAGACAATCTGGCACTGACACACAGGGGAGCACTAGTTATATACCCACACACAGGAGGGAAGGTGAAACAGATAAGGGTAATCCAGGCGGGTAATCACCGGGCAACAGGGAGTGAGCACAGAGACAAGACTATCAAAATAAAACAGGAAACTCACACAAAACACAGACCCTGACAGCTGTTAGTTTTGCTCACCGATCAGCGATCCCCCCTGCTTCTCCAAACTGAGAGCACTCTGACAGATGTTTACTCCAAGACACTAACGAAACAGAAATACCTCAACCAACTCCACCTAAAAAAAAGAATATCCTATGAATACAGACAATGATTATTCAGAAGTGGTTTTCTGAAATTATGAAAAGACTTACAAAATCATGGGATTGTTTTGCTTTTTTTAAATCATGCTTACTTTACTTTTCAACGTTTTTTAACACCACCATTCGTATGAAAACATGGAAAACTGACACATGACAATTTACAATACACACAGGTCAAACATATAAAGACAATAACATTACGTCTGAATTCAATATCACAAAATTATTCATTTAAATGTGTATACGTATAGCTCAAGTTGTAGTTTGTCAAGAAGCACTGGGCTGTATTTTATTATGGGTGCCAATGCAGAAGACATTAGAGCACACATATTACTATTGCGCATACTTATTGTGAAAAGGCTGTTCTCACTATTGTTTTCCTGATTTTCTTTATTTCTATTATTCCATATTCTTAGTTCTTCCTTACGTTTTTTCACGTTCAACTACTTCCACATGCTTTACGCATATTAAACCATTTTTGCACAAACCATTCAGCTCTTTCTGGAGATGCTGTGACTTTTGGTGTTTCTAACTTTTATAGTCTTTCTAACTTTCTAACTTTCTATCTTTTATAGTCTTTCTAACTTTCTAACTTTCTAACTTTTATAGTCTTTAAAATATCAAGGTTTTTGTAACAATTTTCTTCCTTTAAAAGTAATGGTAAATCCTTTCAAATCATTAAAAAAGCTTCCTCCTCTTTCAAACTTAACTACTTCAGCATACATTTGTGATGGTAAATTTTTTGTCTCAGAACTAACAAACTCTCCAACGGTAGAACAATACACACCCAAAGAACCGGGCCCCCCTCAGGTATAAATGCTCTGATTGAAACACACATCGGATAGCTGGGAAGATCCCAGTTATGAAATCGTGTAAGCGTGCAGCCGAAAGGCGACAAACATCTGATAGATCTATTAGTTCTTCACTGTCACTGCAGTACAACTAAAAAAATGTGACATCTTTTGTGCCCACACAAAGAACAGTCAACCGCAAGTATGATTTTAACCTTGTCAAAGATTGTGAAAATGTTGTCATCACTCCAAAATCAGACTTTAAACTTTGCAAGGCTCAATATTCACTTAAACAAAAAACCATTGATAGTATACCACCATTCTTTGAGTCTCTTAAGGCGGCAGGAGTAATTGTTCCATGTAACGATTCTCCAATATGCACGCCTTTGTTACCTGTCAAAAAAAAAATCAGAAGTTAAGATCAACGAACAGAATGGCGTTGTATTCAGGATCTGCAAGCAGGTAATGCAACCAACTTATGCAAAATTATTTTCAATGGTCAACCTTTCAGACACATTCAGTGTTCCTGGTCACCCACAAAGCTAATTCTGGTTTGCTTTCAACTTCAATAGGAGGGGCTACACACTCACACGTCTGTGCCAAGGATACTGTGAAAGTACCATCATTTGCATTGAAGCTCTCAGACAGTCTTGAATCCTTTGTTCTCTCCCCAGGCACTGCTTTGTTACAGTATGTTGATGCCCTCACGATCTGCAGTCCAACCAATGAGCAGCCAGCACAGTCAAATCCTTGAAACATCTGGCTAAAACTGGTCACAAAGCCAGCTTGTCTAAACTTCAGTTTGTCCAGGGAAAAGTTGTCTTCTTTGGTCATGTCATCACTTCTGAAAGGAAGACTCTTTCACCAAAAAGAGTTGATGTAATTTAAAACCTTCCAAAACACATCACAATTTTCTTGGTATGTGCTCTTACTGTAGACAGTTCATTTCTAACTCTGCCATTCTTGAAGCTCCCCTCGCCTCCCTCATTCATGGAAAAGGTTCACAAGCAAAACATAAGATCACATGGACTTGAAGTGGAACAATCTTTCACTGAACTAAAACTTGCCTTACAAAGCACTCCAACTTTGGGCCTGCCTGACCCTACCAGACCGTTCACTCAAACAGTAGATGAAAAAGATAGATGTATGATTTCTGTTTTGTTGCAGGATCACGGAAATAAACTGCGCCCTGGAGCTTATTTTTCTTCAAAACTGGATCCCATGGCTGCAGGTCTCCCAAGATATATTCAGATCTGTGGCAGCAGCTGAAAAGGCAGTTATGGCCTCCAGAGATATTGTGGCCTATTCTGATGTAACCCTCCCGTTCCCACATGCTGTGTCCATGATTTTACTTGAACAAAAGACTTCTCACCTCTCCACAGCACAATGGCTACGATACAATGCAATACTTTTAGAAATGTCTAACATCACTGTCAAACGCTGTAATGTGTTAAAACCTGCCACTCTCCTCCCAACACCAGATGACGGAACACAACATAACTGCGTTGCCGTCCTACAACAGGCTTGCTCATCAAGACCTGATTTACAAGAAACACCATTAACAAACCCTGATTTGGTTCTCTTTGTAGATGGATCAGCAACAGATGATCACAACTGGTGATCACAAAAGAGTTGGTTTTGCTGTTGTCACTAATCATGAAACTCTACTCTCCAGTTCACTCCCCCATCACTATTTGGCAATGGCAGCAGAACTGATAGCCTTGACAGAGGCATGCAGACAAGCTAACAACAAAGCAGTAACCATCTACACTGATTCCAGATATGCGTATGGTTTGTGCATGATTTTGGCAATCTATGGAAACACAGACAATTCCTAAAATCTGACAGCAAATCCATTCTCCATCATGACAAAGTCGCAGCTCTTCTCGATAACATTTTACTATGCCTTGCACACACTAACAACACAGATCCTGTGTCTCTAACAAATGCAAGAGCGGATGCAGCTGAAAAAGAAGCTACACTCCAACCCACTATAACTGATCCTTTGTTTGTATCAATTCTTGTCACTATTCCCACCTCTCTTACAGCAGTACAGTCTTTTGCCACACCACAGGAAAAGGTGCTGTGGAGACTCTGCAGTGCCACACAAAAGGAAGAAAAAAATGATGTGATGGATGCCATAACCCAACACTGGTTCACCAAAGGATTTTCAGTTCATGCAGCAGAAGTTCTCTCAACCGCGTATGGTTTGTGCAACGCATAACAGGTAAAACCAGAGCAATCACACACACCGATCACCAGACAGACCATTCGAACACTTAATGATGGATTTCATAGAACTGTCACCAGCAGAAGGAAAGAAATACTGCTTAGTAATAGTTGAGATGTGGTCAAAATGTATTTCCAGCAAAACACCAGAGTAGCCAAGTGGTAGCAAAGCCTCTGCTAACAGAGACTACTCCCCATCTGGGAACTACAACTAAAACTGAGCAGCGATAATGGCTCTCACTTTGTCAATTCTGCAATAACCCAAATTAGTGAATTTCTTACCATTAACCTCAGACACTATTGTGTATA